>NC_134095.1:119847292-120447292 GCF_000715075.1 Nicotiana tabacum
AGTCGCGGACTATGTCAGGAGATATGAATAGTGTCAGAAGTACGCCCCTATAATACATCAAGAAGGGGAACTCCTTCATTCCCTCACTTCACCATGACCATTCATAAAGTGAGGAATGGACATAGTTGGCCCCCTCTCAGCATGACGAGGTAAGGTACCTTTCCTTTTGGTTCTAACTGATTACTTTTCTAAATGGGTGGAAGCAGGGGCATACACTCAGTTACGTGAGCAAGAGGTCATCGCGTTCATATGGAAAAACATAACATGTCGCTTTGGCATCCCAAAAGAAATCAACTACGACAACGGACTTCAGTTCGTCGGAAAAAGAACAACTGAGTTTTTCGAAAAATGGCACATCAAACGAATACTCTCCACGCCATATCACCATGCCGGCAATGGTCAATCCGAATCCTCCAATAAAGTAATACTGAATATATTGAAAAAGAAGATTGAGGATGCTAAAGGGCTATGGCCTAAACTACTACCAGAAGTATTATAGGCATACCGCACTATGCCAAAAACCAGCTGAGGTGAGACGCCATATTCACTAGTCTACGGGACTGGCGCAGTGATACTCGTCGAGGTTGGAGATACCAGTTTGAGATACTCTAACGAGTGCGGATCAAGCAACGACGAAAGTAGTCTACAAGATCTGGATGAAGTTGAAGAATGGAGAGACATGGCCCACATAAGAATGGTAGCCCAGAAGCAACAAATGGAAAGGTACTACAACAAGAGGGCCAAGGTGTGACCACTCAAAGTCAGAGATTACGTCCTCAAGGCAAAAACACAAGCAGCCAAAGACCCTAATACGGGAAAACTGGGAACAAATTGGGACAGACCATACAAAATCACAGCCGCAGCAAACAAAGGAGCATTCCAATTAGAAACAATGGAGGGAAAACTACTCCAAAACAACTGGAATCTCGCCCATCTTAAATACTTCCACTTTTAAAAGAAGGCTTCACCTAAGTCGTATTGTTTTTCCCTCACCCGAGTTTTGTCCCAATCGGGTTTGCCTGAGGAGGTTTTTAATGAGGCGTCAAGAGAGACGCCTCGAGGTTCGACATGCTATTCATTACCCCGACCCGTCGACATGGTCTCCTGAGCGAAGTAATGAAGGGACTGGATATAGATAATCGTCACCATTGTATGTACAGAGTCATGTGATTCTCACAAGAATATAATCAAATCTCCATTGTATGTAAAGAGTCATGTGGTCCTTACAAGTATATAATCAAACCTCCATTGCATGCGTAAAGTCGACATGTCTTCCTACGGGAATACGATCAAATCTCCAACAAGAAATGGCCAAGGCCATCGACAAAACTATGAGTTCGACCTCGTTCAAACTACGACGGGATCCTACTTCGACGATAGTTCGAAGCAAAATCCCAATGGCCAAGGCCATCGACAAAAATATTAGTTCGACCTCATTCGAACTACGACGGGATCCTACTTCGATGACAGTTCCAAGCAACATCCCAATGGCCAAGTCCATCAACAAAAATATGAGTTCGACCTCGTTCGAACTACGACGGGATCCTACTTCGATGACAGTTCGAAGCAACATCCCAATGGCCAAGGCCATCGACAAAAATATGAGTTCGACCTCGTTCAAACTACGATGGGATCCTACTTCGACGAAAGTTCGAAGCAACATCCCAATGGCAAGGACATGAACAAAAATATGAGTTCGACCTTGGTCGAACTACAACGAGATCCTACATTGACGACAGTTCGAAGTAACTTCCCAATGGCCAAGGCCATTGACAAAACATGAACGACCTCGTTCGAACTACGACGGGATACTACTTCGAAAACAGCCCGAAGCAACATCCCAATGGCCAAGGCCATCGACCAAAAAAAAGGGATCTTCACCCAAAATCTAAGTCGACATAATAAGCTCGACAGGTATCCCGGATATCATAAACATTGCAAAGAAGAGCGAATCAGCACAATATATTTTACATTGCATCAAAATGTTTACATTTGTCTTTACAAACGGGCTCAAGTACGCCCCCATGCAAAACCCCAAAACAAAGCAAGTACAAACAAAGACGGTTCGCATCATCAGAGTTGATGTCATCCCCGTCAGGTGTAAGGGGGTCGTACTAGCATGCCTCACAAGCTACACGAGCTTCGGTGTGCACGACCTGAAGCTCCACCTCAGTTGCCCTCCCCTTGGCATGAAAATCCTTGTACACATCAAGCCGAGCCTCAGCATGGACCCACAACTCATATAAACGAGGAGGCACGACCGGATCGGCTGAGGCACGAGACGTAGAAGGCTGAGAACGTCGATTTACATCCTCCGCGCTCAGCAAGTCCACTTGTCCGTTAACGCAGATAGCTCTGCCTCCAGTTCTTTGATATGCCCTTCGAGCCCTGTAACCTTAAAACTAGAGGCCTCCTTCTCTTCAGCCAGCTCCGACCTGCAAACTCGGAGGGCATTCTCCAAAGATGCAGTTCCAGAAGTAGCCGCCACCAACTTATCAGTACTGATGCTCAGCTCGCCCTTAAGCCCCTCTACCTCCACCGCCTTCGCACTCAACTCAGCGGTCAAACTGGCCACCTTTGCCTGCAAGTCGGCATTTTTGGCCATCACCCCCTGCTCAACTCAAGCTCATCATCCTTCATCTTAAGGGAAGCCTCGAGTTCACTATTACGAGCGACAGTCTTCATGAGCTCCTCATCCCGCTCCCTCAACTCTTCGATCTTATGCTCTAGTTGGTCATCCCGCTATTTGATCCCCTAGTGAAACAACTGAAACTCGGGGTCCTGGTGATAATTGTCGGCCATCGAGCGATTTTTAGCACGATACTGATGATATTTGGACGACATCTTCTCATAAAATGCCGTCCTTCTCCTCTCGCTCAATCTCCATGACGAGGGTCTGGCCAGAAAAAAGGAAAAGTTAGAAACAAAATGCAGAACGTCGATCACCACCCAAACCCAACGACGACAAGGGAAGGAAAGTCACATACTCGAAAGGCCATACCGGCGACCTTCTGAGACAACTCCACATCGCTCATTGCCCTAAGCACCTCGTTTTTAGGGGCAACATATAGAGGAGTTAGAGCAGATGCCACTTACTTGCAGTTCAGCAACAAGTTAAAGTCCCCCGGGATGACTATGTGATGATCAGACCCTTCCGTTCTGACCTCCACATGAGTATGGCTGCCTATGAACTCATTGACATCCTCTAGGTCGACATCTGAACTTGAGCCGTCACCCTCAACACGACGGCCTCCGATGTTGGATGATGCACCAACCTCAGCAGAACGTACTGAGCCGGCTCTTGGGTAAACTCCTTCCACTTGGGGAGATCTCCCCGATAAAATGTCGTCAGCTATAAATACGAGCACGGGCCCCGTCTGCGATGCCCTACCTCTATCAGCGTCCATGGCCATGCCCTTCCCAAGCTCCATCCTTCTCCTTTTTCTCAATAATGGCTCGTCCCTATTAGAGGATTCATCTAAAGGGTGTGAGGCCGGTACCTAAGAAGCCTCCTCCCTCACGACCGCGACTCGAGAGGGACCTTCTAATTGAATAGGTTGAGGATGATCCCTCAAACAGACTCACTCAAAATAAACTACGTATCCGCGGCAGCAACAGCCTGTCGAAATACAGGGACCGGCGCCATACGCTTGGAAGGTCCTCGACCTGTCATCATGAAGGGTCGCATTAATAAACAAGGTCATACGGCCAATAAAATGGTAAGGAAAACATTTACCAGAGGGGACTTTAGGGCCGTAACGCTTCACGAAGGCAGGCCAATCTTGGGTTTCTGCTATATGAGGCAACAGACGGGCTACCCAATCCTTGATATCCACAATCGGGCAAGGTGGACGTCTCATAGCTGCAAACGGGAAGTGAACGAACTTTATAACGAATATAGATGAAGGAACAGTAAAATGAGTGATGACACTTACGAATCTCATTCCATCGCTCCGGGAACTTGGCGAACTCAGAAATGACATGTTCGGTTTTGACAAAGAAGTACTTATGCCAAACTTGCAACATGCCCGGTCATCTGTCCCGACCACCAGCCCTTTTCGTACCACGAAGCCTCAAATACACTATGGTACCCCTGTGGAAGCCAGGCGTGAACAGGTGCAAAAGGTGGTGGATAGAAACATTACAGTCCGCCAACTCTGCATACTTGGTCAGCAACAGAAGTATCTTGAGCGTATACGGCGAGAGTTGTGCCAGACGAACTTGGTAGAACCTGCAGAACTCTTCTGCTAAGGGGAAGAGAGGAAGATTATAACCAATCATGAAAGGGTACTCATAGAAAGCGCAATACCCAGGTCTGTAGACATCTACGAAATCTCTCCCCGCCGGAACCATATCTACATGAGCGGGAATGCCATACTTTACACGAAGAGCATCAATATAAACTTGCTCCGTCTCAAAGAATATGGGGTCCGGAGTAGTAGGGGGATCTTTGAGGAAGTCACTACGAGATAAGGGATTCCTCGGTAGTAGCTCCTCGACCGTAAGAACGATGTCACCCTCTTCCACCACCGTATCTTCACCGCCAGAAGGGGGTGCCGTGGACAATGGGGTGGCCTCAGGAACCTCTTCACGAGAACGACAGGACCTTGGCATAATATCGTTCAAAATGGTATCAATACAAACAAAAGAAGGAGGAAGAAGCTTCGAATGAAGAACGTAAGAAGAAGTAGAAAGGTATAGGGGCAAGCTCGGAAGAATGAAGGAGGTTATCAAGAGTGGAATGGCCGAAAACCCCCAGAAAACCAAACCCTTCACCTATTTATAGGGTTGGGTGGCACCAAAATCGAAGCGGAGAGTCACAAAGTAGCGCTAAAATCGAAGCATCAAGCCACCAACTCCTGCCTCGAAAACATGCGTGATGATGACGCACGTGAATATGACATCATTTCCCGGTAAAACATATTACCTGGTGCCTTGCTAAGCACGCTGACCTTCCCTCATTGGCCACTCCGTAATGTCTCAATGGCTCAAATTTCTCCATAGGAATGCGTGATGTCCGCTCATCAAGGACGCACCCAATTGCGACCCCGACAAGCGGAGGAACTAACTGTATGGGTCCAAATTTGACCGACCACGACCAATGACGAGTACGACGATTGACGGAGCCTCCTTGAATTGACGTCCTAAGGGAGACGACCCTGAGACAAACCAGAGATTGGACGACCTTTGTAATAATGTATGGCTATTAGGGGACATTAGGAATGTTCCTTCGAATATTCCTTGTATTTTATCTTTTACAACTTAGAAGAGTTTCTCTCTTAGTATTAAAAGAGGACAATAATCTTGTAACGGGCATTCCGAATTCTGGACATATTACTATTTACGAATAAAAAGAAACCTCGTGACCTATCCCCTCTTTATCTATCACCCTTTTTTAGAGATTATTATTCTCAGCTAAGATTTACCCTTTTTTCTTTGATTGATTTGTTCAAAAATATTTTAATATCTTTTGAGTCAAAACAACATTATGAGTAAGTATTTTCCGATATAAAGTGTAATGTTGGAAACTATAAGGTAGCTTTCAAAACGAACGCATAATCAAGGTATGTTTGAAAAAATTCTAAATGAAATGAGTGTAAAGAGGATAAAATTCATATTCATGATGAGCACAAGAAAAACTGAATAGTTTATTTGTTATCTGAAAATATTCAAAAGGAAATATAAAAGAACAAAAAAAAATAATAGCATGAAACTGTCGTGCTTTATTATCAACTCTGCAATATTTAATCAAAGTGGTTCAATTTAATTGAATCAATACATTGATATATTGCAACATAAATAGCAATATACAACATTAACGGGTACCTAGATTAAAATAACTGGCTTCACTGACATTTGAAATAATGATAGTATTAATTATTAGGCGGCAAATAGAAGTGAAACTGCATATATCTATTACTACCTGTAGCCGACCCGAATAAATTGATCAACAATTGCATTTGCGAATGACAGAATGGCGTTGCTTAGACTTAACCAAATAGCCGTTGACTAATTATTTGATTTGTCTATCCATTGGTTGACTTAATAAAATGTCTTTGGGTTCGACACCAAAGAATAAAAATATTTCTTGTAAAAGCCCTTTTTCTTTTTATCAGATGGGTTATACGCGATGAGAACTTATATTAGCCGGGAGAAATTTAGAATAGCCATATGGCAAAGATCACTTTTAGCATGCGACCGAAACTATTTAAATTCGGTAGCCGCAAAAGTGTATAAAATTTATATATATTTTTGTATATAATGTATACATACACAAAAGAAAATACATATTTTTTTTTTTGCTATTATTTCAAGAACAACTATACAATGTCATTTTCCCAATATCATATGTTAATTAACACTAGTCAAATCTTAATGCCTTTTTGTTAGAAATTCGGAGAGAAGAAATACCCTTAATCAACCATTTCCGTTTGAAGATCATGGAGGAAAGCATAATTTCTTCTTTCTTCCAACTTAGCTTACATAAATAAATATAGTGCCTAAGTTCTCATAGGAATTATTCTAGTATGTAGCTAGTCTAGAATATGTATAATAATTTATTTTTAGACTTCTATTTTTCCTTAGTTCATGAATTAAACCATCCATGTATCCTTAAATTAATTTTCTTAATACACGAGCTAGGTAAAGTCGTGTACTTAGAGATGAATTTAGTTTATTTTCTCACTGTAAACAAGAATTTCACGAATCTAGTTTATTTTATCATTGTAAACAAGAATTTCACTGTACTGTTAGTTGGAGTAAAAATAACAGCCGTTGATTTTGGATTTAGTTTTGATAGAGGTGGACAAGTTCTGTGATGACCATCATCACTTATTTTAGAAATGAATTCTGCGTTCCGAGGCCTTAAAAATCTCTTTCAGCACCACCTCAATTTGCATGCGCAGTCCGGACGCGTAGGCGGAAAGCTAATACGTGAAAATCTGTGAAAAATGATGAATTTTGATTTTAAAATGAATTAATTTGACTTCGGTCAATATTTTAGGTAAACGGACCCGGACCCTTAATTTGACGGTTTCAGAGGGTTTGTAGAAAAATATGGGACTTGGGCGTATGCCCGGAATCGAATTCCGAGCTCCCAAGCCCGAGAAATAAACTTTTAAAGAAAATTATTTTATGGAATATTATTGAGTTTTGGGAAATGATACATGTTTAGAACTTGATGGTATCGGGCCCGTATTTTGATTCCGGCACCCGGTACAAGTCTTATATGTGATTTAAGATAAGTTTGTAAAATTTGATAATAAACGGACTTGAAACGATGTGAATCGGATCGTATTTGAAAAAATTGAAAAATTTGAAGTTCTTGAGAAATTTCATGATTTTGATGTTAAATTCATAGTTGTTGATGTTATTTTAGTGATTTGAATGCACGAGCGAGTCTGTATGATGTTTTTAGGTTGGTGTGCATGTTTGGATTGGATCCCAGAGGACTCGGGTGAATTTTGGATAGGCCACGGGGTGAATTTTGGACTTGAGGAATTGTAGACTTTCAGCTGTTGCATTGCAGGCCTGCAGGCTTCGCAGCTCGCAAATGTGAAGGCCTTATCGCAAATGCGAACAATGGCCCAGGCCAGCTACCTCGCAATTGCGAGGAAATCTATCGCAAATGCAATGCCTCCCATCTTAGCCAGTCGTCGCAAATGCGACGCATTCTTTGCAATTCCCAACTCGCAAATGCGAGAAGTTGTTCGCAATTCCCAACTTAGCAGAAGTCTGGGTTCGCATTTCCCATATCTGCAATCTGCAATTTTATAACTTAGCCGAAAATCTCCCATTTTTCACACTCTTTCAAAACCAAAATACTCTTGGGAGATTTTTTAAAGACAACTTCTCTTCGTAATCGATTGCAAGTCAATTCTAACTCGTTTTCTTCAATCATTAATATCTTTTCACATGATTTCAACTCAAAATCAATGATTTTCATGGGGGAAATTGGGTGTTTTAGGTAGAACCTAGGGTTTTCAAAAATTGGAGATTTGGACCTCGATTTGAGATCCGATTTCAAAACAAATTATATATTTGGGTTCGTGGGGGAATGGGTAATCGGGTTTTGGTTCGAACCCCGGATTTTGACCATGTGGGCCTGTGGGCGATTTTTGACTTTTTGGGAAAAACTTTAGAAAACTCATTTTCATGCATTATGATTGATTCATTTAGCATTTATTGATGTAATTAAGTAACTTGTGGCTAGATACTAGCGAATTGGTGGTGGATCACGAGGTAAAGTGATAGTAGAGGCTTGAATTGTCTTCGTGACATCGAGGTAACTGTTTGATCTAACCTTAGCTTGAGGGATTAAGAGTCGTGTCTTATTTGCTACGTGTTAATTGTGGAGTATGACGTATAGGCATGGTGACGAGTATCTATACGTCGGTGTCAAGCATGCCCGTGAGTCTTGTATTGTAATTGTTATGACTCCGTTGTGGTTTATTGCGCTTCACATGTTATTATCATTATTGTTCCCTTGCCGGGATGTTATTATCATTATTGTTCCCTTGCCGAATATTATTGTCACACCCCTTTTTTAACAAACCTTATTATCATTATTGTTCCTTTGTCGAGATGTTGTCTTGATATTATTGTTCCTTGCCAGGATGTTGTCTTGATATTATTGTTCCCTTGCCGGGATGTTGTTGAAATATAATTGTTCCCTTGCCGGGATTCTTTTGTGATTGTTGTTGATTTGTAAATGGGATGGGGTGGCATGCCGCCACGGAAATATATGAAATGAGAGCGGATTGCACACCTGCAACGAGATATGTGAAATGGGAGCGGGTTGCACGCCCAACGAGATATGTGAAATGGGAGCGGGTTGCACGCTTGCAACGAGATATGTGAAATGGGATAGGGTTGCACGCCTGCAACGAGATATTTGAAATGGGATCGGGTTGCACGCTTGCAACGAGATGTGAAATGAAAGTGAACTTTGCATTTGTTTTCCCTATTCGTGCTAGTAATTGGATTTTGGTTTCTTTATACTCTCCTGATATTCTGTTGTTATATGTTATTCCCCGAAGCATGTTTCCCCTTCCCAATTTTAATTGCAATTATCTGCTTCTATTTCTGTTGTTTATGATATAACTGCACATGTTTATTTGGTAGTCTGGTCCTAGCCTCGTCACTACTTCGCCGAGGTTAGGCTAGACACTTACCAACACACGGGGTCGGTTGTGCTGATACTACACTCTGTACTCTTTTGTGCAGATCCCAGTGTTGTAGACTTCGGACCGCAGTGAGGTTGCTGCCTTCAGTCCAACAGGCGACCCGAGGTAGTCCTGCAAGCGTCCCCGGGCCTTGGTGTCACCTCCTATCTTTCCTTTATCCTGTTTCCTTTACTCATTTCAGAAACAGTGTGTATTTTATCTTTCAGACTTTGTATGTAGTATTCTTAGACCGTCTGTGAAGTTGTGACACCAAATTCTGGGTAGAGTTGTATTTAGACTTCCGCAGTTTGTATTAAGGTTAATTATCAAATTTTGTCTTTCGCTTAATTATTTTCGCTATTTGCATGATATCTACTCTTCACTGATAATGTTTTAAAACTATGAAATGTTAAGTAATTAGAATAATTTGACTTGCCTAACTTTCATCAGTAGGCGCCATCACGGTTCTCGAGGGTGGAAAATCCGGATCGTGACAAGTTCTGAAGTCGAACAACATAAATTGAAGTTGATTTTGATAAAGTTTATGAAACCAAACAGTACCCCAAAACTAATCCAGTTTTAAAAATATCGTAAATTATCAAAGTACAAATATCGTTAAACGAACAACATTGGCGAGAAGTTTTATTTTGTGTCTCATACAACTGATACTAGTTGTATGAGACTCTTTTTTGCCTTATGAATTTTTGGACCCCAATCTTACACTTCTTGGTCCATTTAAATCTGGTCCACAAGACTGTAGGATAAAAACGTTGCATCATATGACACACAAAATAAAATTTTCCAACATTGGCATACTACCCTATAAACCTACTGGAAAATGTTGAATAGTTTAACTGCTGGACATCCAAAAAGGTGGGAAGTTTGAAGGATATGACAGTGTCGAAATTACTGTACCAAAAGACAGGTACACTAATCGCTGCCAATGGTCAAGACATATCCATGCTTCAAGTACGTACGTGTCGATATTTCCTTTGCTACTTTAGGTTTTCAGAAAGGATTTTCTATTATTACACTCCTATAATCTATACTTCAGGTTTTCAAATCATGTTTGTTGTAGTTAATTACTACTCCTACTATCTATTACTATTGCAAGTAACTTAATCCAATGATATTAAAAAAATATTATATACTATTAATGTCAAACATTAATTGTGCAGTTACATATATAGGAGTACATTTTTTTACACCATCTCTCTTAAATGGAAGTTTTTCGTTTTAACCAAAAAAAAAAACAAAAAAAACTGTTCGTTGTTATCATAATTTGGCAACCTATATATGCAAACATTTTTACGGCTCATTAAAATATAATGATGGAATACAAATTATTTATATCGTCGAAATATAAATTAAATCCATTTATAATATGATTATTCCTTTGGTTCTCCACATGACTTTCCTATATACGTCGTCCTCAAATCTAGGCAGTTCAGTAGGGTTTTCGTCAGAGGCGGACCCAAAATTTCGAGAATATGGGTGCACTATTAATATTTCAGGAAAACTAAAATAAAATGATGCGTTGCTGTCAAAAAAAAGGGAAACAAAGGCTAAAAAATAAGAAATTAAAATAGTGATTTTTACTATAAATCTTCCTGATTTGGAAGGGAATAGTAGTGATTTTGAAGGGAATCGATCCATGGCCTTAAGTTAGTAAGAAATAAGGGGCCAAAACTAGTGAACCACTTATCCTCTTTTGACCATGGGTGCCTTCAAGTAATAATAAGTCAATTTTCGCAAATTATGTACATAAATTGATATAGTCGGAGGACCACGACTTCACGTGAACCACGATTTACACTGTAGATCCACCCTTGGTTTCCGTCATGAACACTCTCTTAGTCTTTATTTGTACCTTGTAGCGTAAGCAAGGGTGTTCGTGGGTCAATATATATAATATTAGGGGGTATACATGGACTAGGTTTGTTCGGGTTTTATCAAAACTAAACCAAACCAATTATATTGGTTTGGATTGTTTTGGTTTTCTCAGATTTTCGGGTTTTTTTATTACATAAATATTATTTCAATCTTGCTTTATTAAAGTTATAGATAAAGATTTGATAAGTGAATATATGTTTACTAAAAAATAAAAAAGAATAACAAACATATGATCTATTAAAGTTTTCTTATGGGAGAATTTTTTTTAGTAACACATTAATAGTTTTTTTTCTTAGTCGTCTACCAATAATTTTTGGTTGATGTACGCTTTCAATGTTAGCGGAATTTAATAATTAAACATAAAAATCAATATGATACCTAAATAATGATATGTTCTATGTAATTTTATATTATCGAAATACCACTTCAAATTCCAAAAAGATATAAGAAATCTTGACATATGAATATGAAAGAATAAAGAGATGATTGACGCATTTCAATAACACATGATAAGAAAGTACATGATTCAATTTATTATTTAAAGCAAATAAAAATAAATGCACTTTATAGTTCTATTAAATATTACTTCTCATGAGAGAATCTCAAATATTTCTAGACATCTTTTAAACAAAATTCTATATAAAGTCTTAAAAGTATATATATATATATATATATATATATATATATATATATATATATATATATATATATATATATATATATATATAATTATATATTTATATCTCGGTTTGATATCTGTCACGATCCTAAACTCGGACCCAGTCGTGATGGTGCCTCTCCTGAAGACAAGGCCAGCAGATACTTTCCATATTCAATTATTAACAGTTAAACCAAAAGAAATAAATCTAAAGCATGATAAGATAATCCAAAGTTAACAGATAATAGCATAATTCGCGAAAAATAATCCAACACAGCCCGATACCGGGGTTCACTAGTCATGAGCATCTAGCAAAACCGAATACTCCAAATATAACTACAGAGTTTAATACAGAAAACTAAGAACATGAAGGACTAAGATTGAGAATAGCTCCGGGCTGCGAACCCCAACAGCTACCTAGAGCTCCTCGGATCCGCCTGAGCCGGAAATGATCAACACTCGGGAGCGGGACCGGATACACCTAAATATGCACACAAGGTGCAGGGAGTAAAGTGAATACTCCAACTCAGTGAGTAATAATCATAAATAAAGACTGAAAGTAGGAAATCACGTAAGGCACCAAGCTTGCTATAATGAAGCAGTAAAACCATTTAAAACAGTAAACCAGTGAAAGATAGGTAAAATCCTTTAACTCAAAATTTAACTTCATGAAAAGCCTTTTTCAACAATTAAGCATGGTAATTGACAGTCAATTTTGAAAGTAAATACATAAAGGTTCGCCCCTTGGGCACAGTATCAACAAATCCGCCCCTCGGGCAACATCTTAGAACAATACCAGCCCCTCGGGCTCAATCTCACATCACAATAGGTACCCGCGCTCACTGGGGGTGTACAGACTCCTAGAGGGGCCCCTTACGGCCCAAGCACAATATCAACCACCTCGTGGAATCATCACTAGGCCCTTGGCCTCATATCAATCAAGCCACCTCGTGGCGTACATATCTCAGGTCCTCGGCCTCATAATCAGTATCAAATGTTTTCTCACAACATAGGCCCGCGGCCTTACTCAGTCGAAATCCTCACAAGCCACTCGGGCAATAGTAAAACATGATTCTCAGCCTAAAAATATCATTTAAAAGATCATGTAAGTATTAAAACAAAGTAAACATGGATGAGTACGAAAACAATAAAATATAACATGACTAAGTTCAAGTATAAAGTCAAAACAGTGAGGAAATACCAGTAAAAATCCCCGAAGGGTTCAAATAGTTGGAACAAGGCCCAAATATGGCATTCAACCGAAATCATGATGATAGCATATAGATTTTAGTCAAATATGCGGTAAAATAGTCATTCAGGACGGACTAAGTCACAATCCTTAACAGTGCACGACCACACGCTCGTCATCAAGCATGTGCGTCACCTCAATATAGCACAACGTTGTGCAAGTCCGGGGTTTCATACCCTCAGAACATCATTACTCACCTCGAACCGGTCATATCTTTAGCTCGCGATGCCTTTTCCCCTAGAATCGGCCTCCACTCGCGTCGAATCTATCCAAAATCAGAACAAAGACATCAAAATATGCTAGGGGAACGAAGCCCAAGCGAAAATAATCGAAATATGACACAAATCCCGAAATTACCAAAAACCTAATCCCGGGCCCATGTCTCAAAACTCGATAAAAATCACATCAACGGAATCGTTATCCTCCCACGAGTCCATCAACTCAATAAAGTCTCTTAATCTCAAGCCCTAATTCCTCGATTTTAGGCTTAATTTCCATGATTATTTAGGTGGAATTCACATTAGAATCGAGTTTTAAGTCCAAGAATCTTACCTCCAAGTGATTCCCCTTGAATCCATCTTCAATCCCCTTCAAAAAGCTCCAAAAATGACCAACAATGGAAGAAATAAACCCCTCATTCGCGGACAAGATGACATTTTAAACCTTCTGCCCAGACCTAAATTCCTTTTTCGCGATCACGGGACATCCTTCGCGATCACGAAGCACAAATTCTCAGCACCCAAAATTAAACCTATGCGAACACGTAGACACTTACGCGAACGCGATGCTCAAGCTTCCCATACTATGCGATCGCGGACAGGGGACCACGTTCGCAAAGAATAAACTCCCAGTCAAACCCGTAGTCCACTTAACCCTATGCGAACGCGACCTTCACTATGCGTTCGCGATCAACAACTTCTCCAACTTATGCGATCGCAACTCAACCTTTGTGAATGCGAAGAGCAAACTGGACTGCCCCTTAAAAGCTTCTACACGATCGCAAGACCCCCTATGTGATTGTGAAGAGGAAATCTCTGCAACAGCTGAACCTCAAAATCTGCAACTCCAAACAACATGGAAATGGTCCGATTGACCACCCGAAACTCACCTGAAGCCCCCGGGACCTCAACCAAACATGCCAACATATCCTATAACCTCATTCAAACTTGTTCCAACCTTCGGAATGCTCAAAAAAACATCGAAACACCAAATTCGCATCGGATTCAAGCTTAAGAATTCCAAAATCTTCTAATTTACGCTTTTGATAAAAAAACCCATCCAAACCACCTCCGAATGACCTGAAATTTTGCACATACATCCCAAATGACACAACGGAACTACTGCAACTCTCGGAATTCCATTCCCACCCCTATATCAAAATCTCGCCTACCAACCGGAAATTGCCAAAATATTAACTTCGCCAATTCAAGCCTAAATCTACTCCGAACCTCTAAAACTCATTCCGATCACCCTCTTAATTCCCAAATTACCTCTCGAAGCTATCTGAACCATCAGCATTCACATCCGATCCCTCTAACATATAAGTTAGCATCTGGTTGACCTTTCCAACTTAAGCTTCCTCAAAAAAGACTAAGTGTCTCAAACCTTACCAAAATCATTTCAGATTCGATCCGACCAACCCAATACCACATAACACGGATAAATAAAGCATAATGAAGAAGAAATGGGGAAAATGGAGCGGTAACTCATGAGACGACTGGCCGGGTCGTCACATCCTTCCCAGTTTAAACAAACGTTCATCCTCGAATGGGTCAAGAAACATACCTGAAGCCTCAAACAAGTGAGGATATCTACTCTGCATCTCCCAGGTAGCCTTCTCCACGGGCCGACCTCTCCCCTGTACTTTCATCGAAGCTATATCCTTTGACCTCCACTTTCGAACCTGATGATCCAAAATAGCTACTAGCTCCACATCATAAGTCAAATCATCATCCAACTGAACCATGCTGAAATCCAAAACATGAGACGGATCCCCAATATACTTCCGGAGCATAGAAACATGAAATACCGAATGCACACTCGACAAGCTGGGTGGCAAAACAAGCTCATAAGCCACCTCCCCAATCCTCCGAAGCACCTCAAAAGGCCCAACGAACCTCAAACTTAATTTCCCTTTCTTTCCAAATTTCATAACAGCCTTCATGGGAGAAACCTTCAACAGAACCTTCTCGCCAACCATGTAGGACACATCTCGAACCTTCCTGTCAGCATAACTCCTTTGCCTCGACTGCGCTTACGAAGCCTCTCCTGAATCACCTTCACCTTTTCCAAGGCATCCTGCACCAAGTCTGTCCCCAATACCCTAGCCTCACCGGGCTTGAACCAAACAACTAGAGATCTACACCACCTCTCATATAAAGCCTCATCCGGAGCCATCTGAATACTCGACTGGTAGCTGTTGTTATAAGCAAACTCTGTAAGCGGTAGAAACCGATCCCATGACCCTCCGAAATCAATAACACAATCACGCAACATGTCCTCCAATATCTGAATAGTACGCTCAGACTGCTCGTCCATCTGAGGGCAGAGTACCCAACTCTTGCTACACAAACCTCCAAAACTGCGATGTAAACTGAGTGCCCCTATCTGAAATGATGGAAACTGGGACACCATGAAACAAACAATCTCCCGGATATAGATCTCTGCCAACCGCTCTAAAGAATAGGTAGTACACACAGGAATGAAGTGCGCAGACTTAGTCAGCCGATCCACAATCACCCAAATAACATCAAACTTTCTCAAAGTTCGTGGGAGTCCAACTACAAAGTCCATAGTGATCCTCTCCCACTTCCACTCTGGAATATCTATCCGCTGAAGCAAGCCACCCGGTCTCTAATGCTCATATTTAGCCTGTTGACAATTGAGACACCGAGCTACAAATCCCACAACGTGTTTCTTCATTCTCCTCCACCAATAGTGCTACCTCAAATCCTGATACATCTTCGCGGCACCCAGATGAATAGAATACCGTGAGCTATGTGCCTCCTCCAGAATCAACTCCCGAAGCCCATCCACATTGGGCATACAAATCCGGCACTGCATCCTCAACACCCCATCATCACTAATGGTCACATCTCTGGCATCATCGTGCTGAACTCTGTCCTTAAGAACAAGCAAATGTGGATCATCATACTAGCGCTCTCTGATGCAATCATATAAGGAAGACCGAGAAACCACACAAGCCAATACCCGACTGGACTCCGAAATATCTAACCTCACGAACCGATTAGCCAAGGCCTGAACATCAATTGCAAGAGGTCTCTCCCCAACAGGAATATACACCAAACTCCCCATACTCATCGCCTTCCTACTCAAGGCAGCGGCTACCACATTGGCCTTTCCCGGATGGTACAATATAGTGATATCATAATCCTTAAGCAACTCCAACCACCTTCCTACCTCAAATTGAGATCCTTCTATTTGAACAAGTGTTGGAGGCTACGATGATCAGTAAACACCTCACAAGATACACCATACAAGTAATGCCTCCAAATCTTCAACGCGTGAACTATGGCAGCCAACTCCAAATCATGAATGGGGTAGTTCTTCTGATAGGGATTCAATTGACGAGAAGCATAAGAAATAACTCTACCTTCCTGCATCAATACACAACCAATACCAACTCTCGAAGCATCACAATACACAGTATATAAACCTGAAGTTGATGGCAAAACTAACATTGGAGTTGTGGTAAAAGTTATCTTGAGCTTTTGAAAGCTCTCCTCACACTCGTCCGACCATACAAATGAAGCACCCTTCTGAGTCAACTTGGTCAAGGGCGATGCGATAGATGAGAATACCTGAACAAAACGGCGGCAATAACCCGCCAAACCAAGAAAGCTGCGAATCTCTGTGGCTGAGGATGGTCTGGGCCAACTATGAACCGCCTCTATCTTCTTCGGATCAACCTAAATACCCTCACTGGACACCACGTGCCCCAAGAAAGCCACTAAACTTAGCCAAAACTCACACTTGGAGAATTTTGCATAAAACTTCTCCTCTCTCAATCTCTACAACACAACTCTCAAATGCTCCGTGTGCTCCTCCTGACTATGCGAATATACTAGAATATCATCAATGAAAACTATGACAAACGAGTCAAGATAAGGCCGGAACACACTGTTCATAAAATGCATGAATGCTACTAGGCATTGGTCAGCCCAATAGACATCATAAAGAACTCATAATGACCATATCGGGTCCTGAAAGCTGTATTAAGAATATCTGAGTCTCTAATATTCAACTGATGATAACCTGAACAGAGATCAATCTTAGAGAACACTCTTGCTTCCTGAAGATGGTCGAATAAATCATCAGTATGAGGCAAATGATACTTGTTCTTAACTGTTACTTTGTTCAATTACCTATAATCAATGCACATCCTTATAGTGCCATCCTTCTTCTTCACAAATAGAACTGGCGCGCCCCAAGGTGACACACTAGGCCGAATGAACCCTTTATCAAGGAGTTCCTGAAGCTGCTCCTTTAATTCCTTCAACTTCGCTGGTGCCATACGATACGGCAGAATAGAAATGGGCTGAGTGCCCGACACTAGCTCAATACCAAAATCAATATCCCTGTCCGGTGGCATGCCCGACAGGTCTACAGGAAACACATCGGGAAAATCCCTCACAATTGGAACAGAATCAATACTGGGAGTCTCAGCACCGACATCCCTCACAAAGGTTAGATACAAAAGACAACCCTTCCCAACCATACACTGGGCTTTCAAGAATGAGATCACTCTACTAGGAACCTAATCAGTCACACCTCGCCACTCGATCTGTGGCACACCCGGTATAGCCAATGTTACTATCTTAGCGTGACAGTCCAGAATAGCTCGACACGGATATAGCCAATCCATGCCCAAAATGACATCAAAATCCACCATACACAATAATAAAAGATCCACACGAGTCTCCAGAGGCCCAATAGTGACCACACATGATCGGTACACACGATTTACAATAACAGTATCACCCACTGGGGTAGATACATGAACATGTGAATCAAGAAACTCATGAGGCGTACCCAAATAACGAGCAAAGTATGATGACACATAAGAAAAAGGTGGAACCAGGATCAAATAATACAGAGGCATCTCTATGGCAAAGTGAAACAATACCTGTAATAACAACATCTGAAGTAATACCATCGGGTCTGCCCGAAAGTGCATAAAAATGGGTCTGACCGCCACCTGATCGACCTCCCCCTCTAGGGCGACCCGTAGCTGAATGACCTCCACCCCTAGCTGGCTGGGCGGGTGGTGGTGAAGTAAATGGCGCTGAAATTGATGACTGACCCCTCTGCTGAGATGAGATCGCAAGACAACGAGGGCACTGCCTCCACATATGACCCATCTCACCACACTCATAACAACTCTCAGGTGCTAGAGAAGGGGACTGAAGGGAACCACTCGCACCAGAGTGACTAGCAGATGCACTCGGCATAGAAGAGCCCTGAACTGATGGAGCACAGGACGAACTCTGAGCTGGAAGGGCACTAAGTGATGACTGACCCTGATGAGAACTGTGAGAACCAAGACCCGATGACGCCCCATGATAACCTGGGCGAGCTGGTTGAGCATGCCTGAATGGACAGCCTCTGCCGTACTGAAACTGACCTCTCGAAGGAGTACTACTGTAACTACCAGATCCTCGAGGCCTCTTGTCCTCCCTCTCCTCATGCTCCTAGAGACGAACAGACTCAATCTCCCGAGCAATGCCTACAACCTCCTCAAAGGTAGCACCAATCACTCTTTCCTTGGTCATGAGAATACGAAGCTGATAAGTAAGGCCATTAACAAACCTCCTAATCCTCTCTCTATCTGTCGGGACCATCCAAATAGCATGACGAGCTAACTCGGAGAACCACATCTCGTACTGTGTCACAATCATCTCTCCCTGACATAACCACTCAAACTCCTTATGCAGCTCCTCTCTGCTAGACTGGGGTACATACTTCTCTAGAAAGAGAACAGAGAACTACTGCTAGGTAAGGAGTGCTGCACCAACAGGCCTACGCCTCTCAAAAGCCTCCCACAAAGTGAAGGCAGCTCCATAAAAGTGATAAGTAGTGAAAGCGACCCGCTGGTCTCCAGAATATCCGCTGTACAAAGCATCCTTTAAACCTTATCTAAGAAACCTTGGGCATCCTTGCCCTTTGCACTACTAAAGGTCGGAAGCTACAGTCTACAAAACCTCTCCAACCTACGCTGCTCATCCTCCGACATAGCTGGAACTACATAGTCCTGAGCAGCTACAACCGGCTGGGCTGGATATGCCCCCGGCGTCTGAAGTCCCTGCATGACCTACTCTGATGTGCGAGCGGCGGTAGTCTAATTGCCTCCCCCGGCATGAGAAGTAGCTACGACTGTAGTGGCTGAAACTGCCCGAGCTAAGCCAGTGCTAACTGATAATATCTGAGCCAAGGCCTCCTGAAGACCCGGAATCACAATGGGCACAGCTGGTGCCTGAGCTGGTGCTACTGGAGCATCCATAATTAGGACTTGATCCTGAACTGGGACAGCTGAAAGATCTGCAGGTGCTGCCCTAGCTGTTTTGCCCCTACCACGACCACGATCGCGTCCTCGGCCTCTGGTGGTCATAACTAGTGGTACTGGTGGTCGTCCAACCTGACCGGTAGTGCATGTCCTCACCATCTGCGAGAGAATAGAATAACAGAAGTTTAGTACTCGGATCAACAAATTCGCACGACAAGAATTCAAGAATATGAAGTTTTTCCTAAAGGTTCTGTAGCCTCTCGAGGATAAATAAAGATGTCTTTGTACTGATCCGCGAGACTCTACTAAACCTGCTCATGACTCGTGATACCTAGGTAACCTAGGCTCTGATACCAACTTGTCACGACCCTAAATCCGGACCCGGTCGTGATGGCGCCTCGCGTGAAGACAAGGTCAGCCGATACTTCCCATATCCAATTATTAATAGTTAAACCAGAAGAAATAAATCTAAAGCATGATAAGATAATCCGAAGTTAATAGATAATAGCATAATTTGTGGAAAATAACCCAACACAGCCCGATACCGGGGTGTCACTAGTCATGAGCATCTAGCAAAACAGAATACTCCAAATATAACTACAGAGTTCAAGATAGAAAACTAAGAACATGAAGGACTAAGATAGGGAATAGCTCCGGGCTGCGAACGCCAACAACTACCTAGGGACTCCTCGGATCCGCCTGAGCCAGAAATGATCAGCACTCGGGAGCGGGACCTGATACACCTGAATCTACACACAGGGTGTAGGGAGTAAAATGAGTACTCCAACTTAGTGAGTAATAATCATAAATAAAGACTGAAAGCATGAAATCACGTAAGGCACCAAACATGCTATAATGAAGCAGTAAATCCATTTAAAACAGTAAACCAATGAAAGATAAGTAAAATCCTTTAACTCAAAATTTAACTTCATGAAAAGCCTTTTTCAACAATTAAGCATGGTAATTGACAATCAATTTTGAATGTAAACACATAAAGGTTCACCCCTCGGGCATAGTATCAACAAATCCGCCCCTCGGGCAACATCTCAGAACAATACCAGCCCCTCGGGCAATCACATAGAACAATACCAGCCCCTCGGGCTCAATCTCACATCACAATAGGTACCCACGCTCACTGAGAGTGTACAGACTCCTGGAGGGGACACTTACGGCCCAAGTGCAATATCAAGCCACCTCGTGGCATCATCACCGGGCCCTCGACCTTATATCAATCAAGCCACCTCATGGCGTACATATCTCAGGCCCTCGTCCTCATAATTAGTATCTAATGTTTTCTCACAACATAGGCGCTCAACCTTACTCAGTCGAAATCCTCACAAGCCACTCGGGCAATAGTAAAACATGATTCTCAGCCCAAAAATATCATTTAAAAGATCATGTAAGTGTTAAAACAGATTAAACATGGCTGAGTACGAAAAAAGTGAAATATAACATGACTGAGTTCAAGTATAAAGTTAAAACAGTGAGGAAATACCAGTAAAAATCCTCGAAGTGTTCATATAGTAGGCACAAGGCCCAAATATAGTATTCAGCCCAAATCATGATGATAGCAAATAGATTTCAGTCAAATACTCGGTAAAATAGTCATTCGGGATGGACTAAGTCACAATCCCCAACAGTGCATGACCCCATGCTCGTCATCTAGCGTGTGCGTCACTTCAATATAGCTCAACGATGTGCAAGTTCGGGGTTTTATACCCTCAGAACATCATTTACAATCATTACTCACCTCGAACCGGTCAAATCTCTAGCTCGCGATGCCTTTTCCCCTCGAATCGACCTCCACTCGCGTCGAATCTATCCAAAATCATAACGAGGACGTCAAAATATGCTAAGGGAACGAAGCCCAAGCAAAAATAATCAAAATATGACACAAATCCCGAAATTACTAAAACCCGACCCCTGGGCCCACGTCTCGAAACTCGATAAAAATCACATCAACGGAATCCTTATCTTCCCACGAGTCCATACATACCAAGAACACTGAAATCGGAGTCCAAATGACCCTTCAAATTCTCATTCTAAAGTCTCTTAATCTCAAGCCCTAATTCCTCAATTTTAGGCTTAATTTTCATGATTATTTAGGTGTAATTCACATTAAAATCGAGTTTTAAATCCAAAAATCTTACCTCCAAGTGATTCCCCTTGAATCCCTCTTCAATCCCCTTCAAAAAGCTCCAAAATTGACCAAAAATGGAAGAAACAAACCCCACATTCACGGACAAGACGACCTTTTAAACCTTCTACCTAGGCCTAAATTCCTTCATCGCGATCGCAGGACATCCTTCGCGATCGCAAAGCACAAATTCTCAGCACCCAAAATTAACCCTGTGCGAATGCGTAGACACTCACGTGAACACGATGCTCAAGCTTCCCATACTATGCGATCACAGACAGGGGACCGCGTTCGCAAAGAATAAACTCCCAGTCAAACCCCTGGTCCATTAAGACTTATGCGAACGCGACCTTCACTACGCGTTCGCGATCAACAACTTCTCCACCTTATGCGATCGCAACTCAACCTTCGCGAATGCGAAGAACAAACTGGACTGCCCCTCAAAAGCTTCTATGCGATCGCGAGATCCGCTACGTGATTGTGAAAAAAGAAATCTCTGCAACAGCCGAACCTCAAAATCTACAACTCCAAACAACATGGAAATGGTTCAATTGACCATCCGAAACTCACCCGAGGCCCCCGGGACCTCAACCAAACATGAAAACATATCCCATAACCTCATTCAAACTTGTTCCAACCTTAGGAACGCTCAAAACAACATCGAAACACCAAATTCGCATCGGATTCAATCCTAAGAATTCCAAAATCTTCTAATTTACGCTTTTGATAAAAAACCCAACCAAACCACCTCCGAATGACCTGAAACTTTGCAAATACATCCCAAATGACACAACGGAACTGCTGCAACTCTCGGAATTCCATTCCGATCCTTATATCAAAACCTCACCTACCAACCGGAAATCGCCAACATATCAACTTTGCCAATTCAAGCCTAAATCTACTCCGAACCTCCAAAACTCATTCCGATCACGCTCCTAAGTCCCAAATAACCTCTCGAAGCTATCCGAACGATCGGAGTTCACATCCGAGCCCTCTAACACATAAATCAACATCCGGTTGACTTTTCCAACTTAAGCTTTCTCAAAAGAGACTAAGTGTCTCAAACTTTACCAAAATCATTCCGGATTCAATCCGACCAGTCCGATACCACATAACACGGATAAAGAAAACATAAAAAAGAAAAAATGGGGAAAACAGAGTGGTAACTCATGAGACAACTGGCCGGGTCGTCACAGGTTCAGATTTCTTTATTCAATACCAACCCAAATCAAATCAAACCTAGTCGGATTTTTTAATCGGTTTGGCTTGACTTTTCGGTTTAGCGCAATTTTCCGGTTCGGTTTGTACACCCCTATACAATATGGTATTAAGATATTACAGTTCATTATTTTAGATATTCAATTTCTTTAACTGTTATATCAATTTCATACCTAATTAAATTCGGTATGGTTTAGTTTTTCTTCTTATGATTTTGGTTATTCGGTCTAGTAACTTGAGAGGAATTGTCAAGAAGACCTTCTCAACACTTGAATTGGTCAAGTGACCTCCAATTATCTGTCACGACCTTAAATTCAGACCCGGTCATGATGGCACCTCTCGTGAAGACAAGGCCAGCCAACACTTTCCACATTCCATTTTTAAGCAACTAAACAATAAGAATTAAGTCTGAAACATAATAAATAATCCCAAAGTACGGTGAACAATACAATTTGTGGAACACCAAACCAACACAGCCCGATACCGGGGTGTTACTAGTCATGAGCATCTACCAATTCTAACACAAGTCTGAAATGCCTATTAAACTATTACTGAATAATTGATAAAGAGATAAAAATGAGATAAGGGGGAGAAACACGGGACTGCGGATGCTAAGCAGCTACCTTGTGAACTCTGAAGTCTGTCGGGAGCTCTCAACTCTTGCTATCAGGATCAGCAACGCCTGAATCTGCACACGGGGTGTAGGGAGTAAAGTGAGTACTCCAACTCAGTGAGTAATAATCATAAATAAAGACTGAAAGCAAGAAATCACGTAAGGTACATAATAGGCTATAAGGAAGCAGTAAAAGCCAGTAAAACAGTGAAGTAGTAAAGATGTGTAAAATTACTGAGTTCAGTTTAAAACTTCATAAAATGCCTTTTTAACAATTAAGCAAGCAAATGACAGGCGAATAGGAAAGATAAACACATAAAGGATCGCCCCTCGGGCAAGATCATTGAACAACACCAGCCCCTTGGGCTATATCTCACATCACAATGGGTACCCACGCTCACTGGGGTTGTGCAGACTCCTGGAGGGGCCCCTTACGGCCCAAGCACAATATCAAGCCATCGCGTGGCATCACCACTAGGCTCTCGGCCTCATATCAACATGCCACCTCGTGGTATACATATCTCAGACCCCCGGCCACATAATCATAATTAGTGTTTCCTCACAACATAGGCCCTTGGCCTTACTCAGTCAGAATCTCACAGCCACTCGGGCAATAGTAAAACATAGTGCTCAGCCCAAAATATCATTTAGCAGAGTAAACATGGTTGAGTTATGAAAAACAGTGGAATATAGCATGACTGAGTTCAAGTATAAAGTCAAAATAGTGAGGAAATATCAATAAAAAATCCCCTAAGGGTTCATATAGTTGGCACTAGGCCCAAATATGTCGTTCAACCCAAAACATGATGTTCCCAAATAGATTTTAGCCAAATACGCGGTAAAATAGTCATTCGGGACGAACTAAGTCACGATCCCCAACAGTTCACGACCCCACGCTCATCATCAAGTGTGTACGTCACCTCAATATGGCATAACGATGTGCTATCGGGGGTTTCATACCCTCAAGACATCATTTACAATCATTACTCACCTCAATTCGGTGCAAACTCTAGATCGTGACGCCTTTGCCCCTCGAATCGGCCTCCACTCACGTCGAATCTATCCAAAATCAGAATCAAGGCGTTAAAATATGCTAAAGAAACGAAGCCCAAGCAAAAATATTCAATTTACAACATAAATCCCGAAATTACCAAAACCTGACCCTCAGGCCTATGTTTCGAATTCCGATAAAATTCACATCAATGGATTCCTTATCACTTCCCAAGTTCATTCATACCAAAACCATCAAATCCAACCACAAATGACCCCTCAAATCCCAATTTCTAGGTCTCCAATTTAAAGCCTTAATTCTTCAATTTTAGGCTTAAGTTCCATGATTAATTAAGTAGATTTCACATTAGAATCGAGTTTTAAGTCCATGAATCTTACCTCCAAGTGATTCCCCTTGAATCCCTCTTCAATCCTCTTCAAAAGGCTCCAAAATCACTCAAAAATGGTGGAAATAAACTCCAAAATCGCGGACAAGACGACTATTTAAACATTCTACCCAGGCCTGAAATCCTTCTTCGCGAACGCGGTCAATGCATCGCGTTCGCGAAGCACAAACCAACTTTGACCAAAATTTCCTCTTCGCGATTGCGACTGTCCCATCATAAACGTGATGCTTTCCTCAGACCAGTCTTCGCGATCGCGTTACCTCTCTCGCGAACACGATGAATAAAATACCCTGAAGCTCAGCTGCCCAATTCCTCTACGCGAGCGCAGTCCCCTTTACGCGAACGCGATGACCAAACACTCAGCCAATCGTGAACGCGAAGGCTTAAATCCTAGCCTTCACGAAATGACCCTTCGCGAACGCAAGGACCCACTCGCGAACGCGAAGGTCTAAATCCTCTGCAACACACAGCAGTTTTCTGCAATTCCAAACATCATGAAATGGTCCGATTGACCACCCGAAACTCACTCGAGGCCCCCAGGACCTCAACCAAACATGCCAACATATCCCATAACCTCATTCAAACTTGTTCCAACCTTCAGAATGCTAAAAACAATATCAAAATACCAAATTCGCATCGAATTCAAGCATAAGAATTCCAAAATCTTCTAAATTACTCTTTTGATAAAAAACCCAACCAAACCACGTTCGAATGACCTGAAATTTTGCACGCACATTCCAAATGATACAAAGGAACTACTGCAACTCTCATAATTTCATTCCGACCCCTATATCAAAATTTCACCTATCAACCGGAAATCGCCAAAAATCCAATTTTGCCAATTCGAGCGTAAATCTACTCCGGACCTCCAAAACATATTCCGATCATGCTCCTAAGTCTCAAATAACCTCCCAAAGCTATCCGAACCATTGAAACTCGCATCTAAGACCTCTAACTCATAATTCAACATCCGGTTGACATTTCTAACTTAAGCTTCCTCAAAAGAGACTAAGTGTCTCAAACCTTACCAAATCCTTTCCGAACCCGAGCCAACTAACCCAATCACATATAGAACCGATAGACAAAGCAATAAGAAGTAGAAATAAGGGAAACAGAGCGGTAACTCATGAGACGACTGGTCGGGTCGTCACTTTATCCTTCTCAACTTCTTTTGGGTTGGAAAATAGTTAAATGAGTGGGTTAGAGTAGATGTGGTGTTTTTAATATTTTAGAAACTTGTGAGTCACATATAAAGTTTGAAAACTCGCTTCCTCTCTCATTTTTCCCCCTCAGTTTCCAACGAGATGGGACAAGAATCAAGTTTCTATTTTGGGTGTAATCATCTCTATAGACCCATCAAGCACCGTACTAAAGCTCAGAACGGGTCAATTTTCGTAAATCCTAAATTCTTCTTTTTTCGTTACTTACATTTTTAATTTCGGTTTTTGTTGAGTGATTCATTCATGTGTATGTTCAAGATCTATTGGGTTGTGAATAACTATATCTTATATAATGTTGGTGGTTATATTTGCTTCTTGGACTACCTCTGTGCTCTGTATATTAGAATTTCATCATAACTGCCGACCTAATGTTTATTGATAAACATGTAGTCGATTGTTTTCTGGTCATAGATGTTTGCTGGAATTAGGGCTTATTTTTCTTATTCTGATCATAATTTTAAAATTATTAAATATGACTATGTATATTTTCATGTGGATAACAAGAGGAGAAAATCAACTACTAAGATGTATGTTCCTTTGACAAAGCCTTCAAACATGTAAGAAAATGCAAAACGGAAGCATCACCAAGTAAAGCAATTGTTGAGTTTTCAAAAACTGCTACTAGAAAACAAAAAGTAAATATTTCTTTCCCTAGTAAAGGAAATGCTGAGATTTCTAAGCATGATAGGAAAAAAAAAGAACAAAGTGCCATCAAAGTCTATCAGTAAAAAAAAAGAACAACATCAAAGTCTAGATTAGTTGACGAGGACATACTTGTTAGTAAAAAATCTGTTTCAATGAGGTTAGCATTAGCTGGTGTTGATGAGAAGGAGGAAGAAGACTTGGACATAAATGCATCACAAACTCAAATGGAAGAATATGTTTTTGATAAAACAATTGTTGAAAAAGAAAAGGACAGTGATGATGAAGCATTAGGTGTAGATGATGATAAAAATGGTGATGTTGTTGCTCAGGAGGCTGATAAAAAAGAAGAAGAAGAGGAAGAAGAAGAAGAAGAAGAAGAAGAAGAAGAAGAAGAAGAATAAGAAGATAATGAAGAAGAAGAAGAAGATGATGATGGACAACTTGAAAATGGTGAAGATGGACTGGAAACTAAAAGAAATGCAACAACTGAAGATGACCAAGATGCTCTGTCAATTCTTGTGTTTGTAAGGGCGATCGACGCATCCAAATACAGATTCAGGACTTTTCTAATAAAGCATAGACGTTTCACGGACAAGATAAGTGTAAGGTCTAGGATCAATATATTCCATGAGTTCAAAGTTAAACCTAGAATAATCAAATTGATGGAAAAGTTTATTAGTGGTTGTTTTGGTCAGTTTGTAAAACTTTTAGAGAACTGGACACAGTGCAATGGAGCTTATCCATTCCCTCCCGATTCGTCAAATTTATTGCGCGAAGAAGTGCGAGTTGCGGCTTTTAGTTAGAGACAATCCTATTCACTTTGGATTAAAGGAATTTGCTATGATGATTGGATTGAACTATGTTTCCAAACCAAGTAAAGAAGGTATGGAGAAAGTGTTGGATGATGACCAATCATCTGCGACAAAGTTTGCCAGTCTAGCAGGAAAGGGGTGGATGTAGAGCTACTTTTGAAACTGTCACGAATAGAAATTGCCACCTTCGAGACCGTGATGGCGCCTAATAGTTCACTTGCTAGGCAAGTTAACATTAGAGATCTTTAAGCCAATTTCAATCAATTCAAATAAGTAGCCTAGTTAAACTGAAATGGAACCAATACGGAATGCGGAATAACAAAAAAACCAAAAATATCTAAGTACAACCCGAGTTTGGAGCCACAAGTACACGAGCTTCTAGAGTTTCTGCAAATAGGGTATGAAATAAGTACAACTGTCTCGAATGAAAAGAACAGTAAATAGGGGAAAAGTGGAAGGGGACTTCAAGGTCTACATATGCTAGCAGATCTACTTCGAGTCTCCAAACGCTAATCCAAGCTGAGATACTTCATGGACAGCTGGGACCAGTACCAAAATCTGCAAAAAACGTGTAGAGTCTTGTATGAGTACAACCGACCCAACGTACCGTGTAAGTGTCGAGCCTAACCTCGATGAGGTAGTGACAAGGCTATGACAGGACACCCACGTAAATAAACCTGTGCAGATAACAATATACGTACAACATAACAACAAATAATGCTAAACATGTACTGTGCAAGCTAGAACGCAGCTGGGATCTGAAACATCCAATCTCACAAAATGATTGGGCAAAGCCTGAATATCTGATGCAAGCTGTCTCTCACCGACTGGAATGTACGCAAGGCTTCTCATACTCACCGCCTTTCTACTCAAGGTATCGGCCCCACATTGGCCTTCCCGAGATGACACAAGATGGTGATATCATATTATTTCAATAGCTCCAACCACCTCCTCTGCCTCAAATTGAGATCATTCTATTTGAGCAAATACTGCAAGCTCCAATGATCCATGAGTACCTCGCACGACACGCCGTAAAGATAGTGCATCCAAATCTTTAGCGCATGAATAATGGCTGCTAGCTTTAAGTCATGAACAAGGTAATTGTTCTCATGAACATTCAACTGCCACAATGCATATGCAATTACCTTGCCATCCTGCATCAATACTACACCAAGCCCAATACGAAATGCATCACAATACACTATGTAAGATCCTAAACTTGTGGGTAATACCAACACTGGTGCCGTAGTCAAAACAGTCTTGAGCTTCTGAAAGCTCGCCTCACACTCATCTGACCATCTGAACGGGGCACTCTTCTGGGTCAACCTAGTCTGTGAGGCTGCTATGAATGAAAACCCATCCATGAATCAATGGTGATATCCTGCCAAATCCAAGAAACTCTGGATCTCTGTAGCTGAAGTAGGTCTAGCCCAATTCTGATCTGCCTCAATCTTCTTAGGATCCACCTTAATGCGCTCTGCCAATATGTCGTGCCCCAAGAAAGCGATTAAGTCCAACCAAAACTCGCACTTTAAAAACTTGGCATATAACAGGCTATCTCTCACAGTCTGAAGTATAATCCGTAGATACTGCTCATGATCCTCTTGGCTACGGCAGTAGATCAAGATATCATCAATAAATACAAACAAAAAGTAATCCAAATAGGGTTTGAACACCCGATTCATCAAATCCATAAATGATGTTGGGACATTTGTCAGCCCAAAATTAGAAACTCATAATGCCCATATCGAGTCCGAAAAGCCATCTTAGGGACATTGGATACCCTAATCCTAAATTGATGGTAGCATACCTCAAATCAATCTTCAAAAATACCTTGGCACCCTGAAGCTGATCAAATAAGTCATCAATCCTCAAAATGGATACTTGTTCTTTATGGTGACTTTATTTAACTGTCGGTAATCTATGCACATCCGCATAAATCCGTCTTTCTTCACAAACAACATAGGTGAACTCCAAGACAAAATGCTAGGTCTAATGATCACTTATCAAGAAAATCTTGTAACTGCTCCTTCAATTCTTTCAAATCTGGAAGGGCCATACGGTATGGCGGAATAGAAATGGGTTGTGTGCCCGGGGCCAAGTCAATACAGAAGTCAATATCTTTGTCGGGTGGCATCCCTGATAGATCTGTAGGAAACACCTCTGGAAACTCAAGAACAACTAGTACTGAATCCATGAAAGGAACATCCGCACTAGAATCACGGATATAACCAAATAAGCTAGATAACCCTTCTCGACCATATGCTGAGCCTTCACATAAGATATAACCCTGCTGGAAGAATGGCCAGATTCCCTCTCCTCTCAAGAGGCAACCCCAGCAAGGCTATGGTCATCGTCTTGGCGTAAAAATCCAATATAGCATGATAAGGTGACAACAAATCCATACCCAAGATGACATCAAATCTACCATATCGAGAAGTAAGAGATCTACGCTAGTATTAAGACTCCCAATAATAACCAAACAGGAATGATATACACGATTAATAACAATAGAATCTCCCACAGGTGTGGACACATACATAGGATCACTCAAAGAATCATGAGGCACAATGAGATATGAAGAAAAATTGGATGACATGTAGGAATAAGTAGAGCCCTGATCAAATAGAACTGAAGCATCTCTATGGAAAATTGGAACAATACATGTGGTAACAACATTAGTTAACGCATCCTCAGGCCTGGCTGGGAAAGTATAAAATCGGGACTGGGCCCCACCACTCTAAACTACATCTCTAGGAGAGGCCCTAGTCTGTTGGCCTCCACCTCTAGCAGCTTGACCTCTACCTCTAATGGCTTGACCTCCACCTCGATCTGCCTGACCCTTACCTCTAGCTGGTTGAGCAGGCATTGAAGCACACGGTACCGAGACCATGGCACGAGAACCCTGATGCTGTGAGTTGCTCAGTGCTGGAGGGCAAAATTTAGCAATATCCTTTGGATCACCACTAGTATAACAGGACCTCGGTTGTTGTGACTACTGAACCTGAAAATGACCCTATCGACTTGAGTAACCACCCTAAAAATTCTGGAGCGAATGTGCACTAATAGGAGCTGGTGGTACGTTGTAAGCTAGCTAATCGGTATGGGACATATGAGGGCCGCAACCACCTGAAGCACTGTGGGATGCCTGGAGCACCGAATAAAATGGCCTGGGAGGATGACCTCTACCAAACGTACCCCTGCCTCCAGATGAGGCACCATTGAACCTATCAGAATGACGAGGCCTCTTATCAGACCCCTGCTCTCTCTCCTGTTCAAGAACCATCTTGATACGCTTGGTGACATTAGTAGCCATTTGAAAGGAAATCTTACCCCCAGTCTTCTTGGCTACCTGTAGATTGATTGGGTGAGTGAGTCCCTCAATAAACCTCCCCACTCTATCTCTCTATATATCTCTCAGTAGGAAGCAAAAGAATAGCATGACAGGCTAGATCCACAAAATGAGTCTCGTACTAAGTAACAGTCATACTGCTTTGCTGGAGACCCTCAAACTGCCTACAGTAAACCTCTCTCAGTGTGATAGGAAGGAATTCTTAAGAAATAGTTGAGAGAACTGGTTCCAAGTAAGAGCAGGCGACCCAACTAGTCTGGTCGATACAAAATCCTTCCACCACCTCTTGGCAGAGCCCGTCATCTTAAACACAGCAAAATCGACCTCATTAGTCTCAACTATACCCATATTTCGTAACATCTCATGGCGGCAATCAAGATAATCCTTTGGGTCCTCAGAAGGTGGACCACTGAAGTGAACTCGTAAGAGCTTTGTAAACTCGTCCAATCTCTATAAGCCCTCAACAGACATGGCGGATCCATCACCGGCCTATGTCGCAACAACCGACTGAACTACCCCAACTGGCGAGGCTGCTAGAGTCTGATACTAGGGAGCCATCTGCTCCGGAGTGTGAGTAGCGGGAGTCTGTGCTCCTCCCCTAGCCTGAGAGATGGATGGTTCAATAAGAAATGTATTGTCCTGGTCCATACTCTCCATAAGCCCCACCAAACGGACTAGAGCGTCCTGAAGCACTAGGGTGACGATGAACTCCTCAGGGACTTGAGCTAGTCCAATAGGTACAGTCTGAGCTGGAACCTCCTCATCAAAATCCACTTGAGTCTCTACTGCTGGTCCTGCTGCTCGAGCTCTAGGTTGAGCTCTGCCTCTGCCTTGGCCTCTGGCGCGACCTCGGCCTCAACCTCTGTCCCTCGTAGGATCTACCACTAGGGGCTCCGGCTGGTGTCCAGCTGAAGATGCAGTACGTGTTCTATCCATCTGCAAGAGTATAAGAGTTCAGTTATCAATGAGAGAGTAAAATCGCATAATAAAGAAGAATAGAAGTGAAATTTGTTCCTAAACTTCATAGCCTCTGGGAGATAAGTACAAACGTCTTCGTACCAATCCTCCAGACTCTACTACACTTGCTCTTGACTTGTGAGACCTAGGCAACCTAGTGCTATGATACCAACTTGTCACGACCTGAAATTCCCACCTTCGAGACCGTGATGACACCTAATATTTCACTTGCTAGGAGAGCTAACGTTAAAGGATCTTTAAGCCAATTTCAATCAATTCAAATAAGTAAACCAATTAAACCGAAATGGAACCAATACGGAATGTGGAATGATATAAAAACCAATAATATCTAAGTACAACCCGGATCTGGAGTCACAAGTACATATGTTTCTAGAGTTTCTGCAAACAGGATATGTAATAAGTACAAGTGTCTTGAATGAAAAGAACAGTAAATAGGGGGAAAGTGGAAGGGGACTTCAAGGTCTACGGATGCCAGTAGATCTACCTCGAGTGTCCAAATGCTGATTCAAGCTGAGATGCCTTACGAATAACTGGGACCAGTACCAAAATCTTCATAAGAAGTGCAGAGTGTAGTATGAGTACAACCGACCCAATATACTCTGTAAGTGTTGAGCTTAACCTCGACGAGGTAGTGATAAGGCTATGATTGGACACCCACGTAAATAAACCTGCGTAGATAACAATATACATACAACATAACAACAAATAAGGCTAAACATGTACTATTGGGAGGGGACATGCAAAAGAGGGTACACAATACGGTAACTACAACAGAGAATGGTAATAAGAATGGTTAGTAAACTTTTAGCAAATGAAGCAGATATACATAATAAGTAAAAATTGCTCGACATCAACCTTCATGCTTTCACTCTCAATCTCTCTATGAAATAGTAATGATAACATGGCATCACCCTTCACGCTTTTACTCTCAACCTCATCATAAAATGATAAATATGACACGACATCACCCCTCATGTTTTTATACTCAATTTCATCATGAATCAATAAATACAACACGACATCACCCTTCGTACTTTAACTCTCAAATACGACATGGTATCACCCTTCGTGCATTAATCCTCAAATACGGCATGACATCACCCTTTGTGCATTAACACTATCCCTTACCGTGCATCAATGAACATATAACAATAGGGAGATAGAATCAACAAGGACAAACCTTACGTCAATAATGGTTCCACAATACCAACCTCAATTACAGAAATAATACTCAATTATCACAGATAGCCCATAAATGCGGAAAGAATGATCAATTTAGTAATTAACTAGTCTAAGCATGGATATCATGATCAACGAAATCAATAACTCAAAAGAAACAAGTCCCACCCGCATGCTTTAACCCAACAACAACGAATAAGTACTCGTCATCTCATATATACATTGTACCCAACATTTAAACAAGTTGCAAATAGGTAAACAAGTCCTAATCCCTTAAGTCAAAGTTAACCACGACACTTACCTCGCGTCAAAGATCAACTCAAAGCTCAACCACGACTTTGCCTTTCAAACAAGCCTCTAAACATACCAAATCTAGAAAATTATCAACCAAACAATTCAAAATAGCCTTAAGAACTACCTACAAATGAAAAAGGTTAAATTTAGGTCATTATTGAAAAAGTCAACTCCCAGGCTCGCTTGGTCCAAACCCAAAATTCGGACCAAAACCTGATTACCTATTCACCCCAGCCCGGTTATGTAATTTGTTTCGAAATTCGACCTCAATTTGAGGTCTAAATTCCAATTTCATAAAAATCCCTAATTCTACCCAAACCCCCAATTTTCACCATAAAAATCCTATATTTTAGGTTGAAATCTTATGAAATGTAATGAAATATTAAAAGAAAATAGGTTAGAATCACTTACTGATAAATTGGGGAAGAAGGGTTCTTGGAAAAATTGCCTCTTGGGTTTTCTAAGTTTGAAAATTTAGAAGAATGAGAAAAATCCCGTCTAACTCAGATTCTGTTCAGGTGTAGATGTCGCAATTGCGAACCCGTAAATGTGAGAAATCCTTCACAATTGCGAAGGTCTCACATTCCTGTTGTCATCGCAATTACGATGGTTTGTTCGCAATTGCGAACATGAACTCCTCGCTATTGTGATAATTTGATTGCAAATGCAAACACTATCCCCCTAGCCCCACTTTGCTATTGTGAAGAAATTGGTCGCAAATGCGAACCTGACAGGGATGCTACCATATCGCAAATGCGAGGCTGGAGCTTGCAATTGCCTGCACCAGAAACTGATGAGCACCAGCATTGTTTTCATAGTCCAAACCACTCCGTAGCCTATCCGAAACTCATATAAGACCTTGCAGATCCAAACCAAATATGCACACAATTCCAAAAACATCATACAAACTTGCTCGCACGATCAAATCACCAAAATAGCACCTAGAATTGTGAATCGTACCCCAAATCAAATAAAATTTTCAAGAAAACTTTAGAATTGCTATTTTAACAATCGGATGTCCGAATCACGTCAAACTAATTCCGTTTCACACCAAATTTGACAGATAAGTCATAAATATAGTAACAGACTTATACCAAGTTCAGAAACAAAAATACGAACCCGGTAACAATAAAGTCAAACATTGGTCAAACTTTTAGATTCATTAGGCCTTTAAACTTTCAAATTTTGACAAGAAGTGATAACTCGAGCTAGGGACCTCTAAATTCGATTCCGAGCATACATCCAAGTCCCAAATTACGATACGGACCCATCGGGACTATCAAAAGACAAATCCCGATTTATTTTCTCAAAACGTTGACCGAATTCAACTCAAATGGATTTTTAAGGTAAAATTTCATATTTTATCAATTTTAACATAAAAGCCCCCCGAAAAAAATACCCGGACTATGCACGCAAATTGAGGAAGGCTTAAAGAAGTTATTGGTGGCTTTGAAATATGGAATTTAGGTTTAAAACTCTAGATGACATATCGGTCATCACAAAAATAGTTGTAGTCCAAGAGGTTTGACACAATCTAGAGTTTTAGGATTTCATTGGTGTGGTTTGTCCATTCAATCTTGCTTGCAAGGGATAACACACGTCGATAATAAATGAATTTGTATGGCTAACAATCTAGAATTTTTCATGAAATATCATGGGGCAAGGAATGTTTTGAGCTTACAATTGACTACTTGAAGAAAAACATGTTACCAATGTATAAATCATATGTGAGTAAGAGGAAGTAAAATAATATCTCTGGTAAAAAGTTCAAATCGGCTAGTTATGCAATGTATGGCTTCCCTTGGGCATTCATGGTAAGTTTTAAAATAACCTTCTCAAATTTATTTGCAGTTGAGCACTATTATTTTGTTTACCGCAAACAGAAATTAATATTTTTTGGTTCATGAAAAAATGTAGGCATGGGTGTATGAAACAATTCTACTATTTGGTCGTAGTACCAAGAAATCAAAGGGTGTACCGATGTTGCTGCCAAGAAAGTGACGTCTAACCTTGATTGAGATCCCTTTAAGCAGAGAGTTGATAACCCTGGTGTGGTAAGATAAGGAGTTCAATAACACTCCATCAGTAGATTAGAATCCACCAAAGTAGAAGATTATCATAGACTTCATGTCTTTTGTTTTGTATTGCTTGTCTAATAACTTCTATCTATGCTATATTTCTGGAGGTGTACCTTTACCTTATTCCTACCCTACGTGAGATGGATATGGACTACATGAAGAATTTGGTACCATACGACGATGAGGTAGCAGATCTTATAATCGACCAACTAGCGGTTGATTTGGAATGGGTGACTGCCATTAAAAAAACACCTGGTGCAACGAGCTTAGAGACTAATGATGGAGATGACATTGCTGATGATGACCCTTTGGGTGTGAGTATTCCTGTTTCACTACTACTTGGTGGTTTTTTTGATATTGGTAGTGGAGGACTATGCAGGATGTGCAATGCTCAGCCAAGTGATACAGACGTGCGCAAAGACTTGAGGGTTGTGAATGAGAAATTAGATAAGGTGTTGAAGATCCTTGGGGAGATGGAAAATCAGAATGAGAGTCATTCTAATATAGTTGAGTCACCTTGGTACAGAGTTACAACATTGCAAAGCAGATTAAGGAATGCTCCAATTTCTGCAAGCAAGATGAGGAAGCTGAAATAGAGCAAGAAAAAGAAACCAAAGGTAGATGTACTCAAACCAGTTTCGGAGGAAGATAAGAAACTATTCTGTGAATGGTTTGGCAAGAAGGAGAAGTTTCCCAAAAACTTGTTGACTGGCAGCTATGACTAGAGGTGTTCCAAGTAGTTGTACGGTGCTAACCATCCATTTTAGTTTTTATAAGTCCATTAATCACTCACTATGTGTATTTTCTTTTTTAGTAGCTCCATATTAAGCGTATATTTTTTAATAATATTTACATGTGGAGGAACTTTGGCACTAATGCGTGTACGAAACATAAAACGTCCACGCCTTTATGCCCATAGTCATGTTGTTATGGGTGCTGCATTATGCAATAACATGTACACTGCATGGGATAAAATCAAGGAGGCTGTTAGTAAAGAGAGAAATGATTTGGACTTTTGTATGACAGTTGATGCTTGTCAAAACTTATGTCTTGCACCCCTGATGCTACATCCTCAATGAAATATGCCAAAACCTGGGGATGTAGAGTGGTGCAAGGCTAAGCTATTGTACTGTGTGTGGCAAATTGATAACAAGTATTTTATGCGTGTTGTTTTCCACTTGGCAGAGGGTTTAATTTGAATTTACGATAGCAATGCTAATGCTAGTTTGTATGATGATGGTAAACTAGAAGAACTGGTACAACCCCTCTCAATCGTGATGCCTAGGATTTTGGTGAAACTGGCCAGTTGGTAGACTTAGGCCAAGATATGCTTATAAAGAAATGGTACTGCGAGCGTATAATGGATGTGTCAGCCATTCAACAAAGTTAAATTAAATGTCTCATCTATTATGTTTTACTCATTCTTCTGGTTTCATTAATAATTAATTATCTTTTTGATTATAGTAATGAAAGAAGTGGAGCATATGCAATGAAGGTTAATGACTTCCTGCTAACTGATACGCTGCTGGATCATCTTAATGACAAGCGCATAGAGTTATTCAGGGAAAAATTTGCAGTTGATATCTTCAGGGGAAAGATGGACTCTTCTTAGTTTTATAATTGAAATTTCAAGTTGTGTTGGTTATGGGACAAATTCATTTTGGGTGAACTTGTCGCACTTTATGATATTTGTATCTACCTCTGTGTAATGAACCTACCTTGCTGCTTATTAACTATTGATGCTGTAATTTTTGTTTCCTTAGCACTTCCTTATTGTATTACAACAGGCAGCTACTTGGTTGGGCAATAGACAATGTGTCTCGTACTAATAACTTGATCAAATATAACATTACATCAGGCATAACCCAGAGGTTGCGTAATAGACACTAGGTCCATCAATAAACTAGATACTTGGTTGTGTAATAGATTCAAGGTCGCATTTAATAATTTCAACAAATTTAACATTATATCAGTACAATATTACATGATCCAAAATACTTCCAACAAAAGAATGTTCTCCTTTTCACTTCATCATCCAAGCTGCCACAAATCCGACAACGACACACAAGAGTATTACTCACTTATTGTGCCTCATTTCATTCATCTTAACCATCCCCCCCAAATGTACAATTTATCGGAATATGCCCTCCCTCCAGTTCAATTCCTCCATCATCATCATCATCATCTTCCTCATGAGCATCCATTGCTAATATATTTTCAAGTTCAACCACCTTAATTTGCATAATAATCTTTTCATGCCTAAGAGTGCCCTTTTCACTCTTCAAACTACTGTAAGGTCAGCAATCCTTGTATCTAGCAAATCATCGTCCCATTCTCAAAATTGGCATCTTTTACCCTATCGAATCAAATGGAAAAAATAATTTATTTGTAAAATTAAAAAGAGTCAAATCCGTGGAATTCAACTTACATTAGTTTTGGAATATTTAGAGAAATGCCAATCAACATTTATCGGAGTTGTAGCTATAAATTGATTGGCAGCTATGCCGCAATGACAATTTTTTCTTGACCCAAAGGATGCTCTCGACCCTTGACTCATTTTTCTTCAATTGTTTGAGTAATGTTTTTCGGAAGTAAAATTTAGGGTTGAACTGTGATCAATTTTGTTTTGGGTTAATTTGAGCGGGCCAAAAAAATATGATTGATCAAGTGGCCAGTCAAATGGGTAATTTTAAATGGATCAAATGGGTAGTTTCAACCTGTCAAATATGGAGTAAATGGGTAATAGTTGGCTAGCCTAGTATCACGATAAGTTCCATCACGACCGGTTCAGTTTTTGGTCATGACATATTTGTATCAGATCCTAAGTTACATAAGTCTCACAGGTCATAAGCAGGTTTAGGAGAGTCTTGCAGATCGGTATGGAGACATCTGTACTTATCCTCGGGAGGCTGCAGAGCCTTTAGGAAAAACTTCACAGTCTTGAATTCTTATCATGCGAATCTATTGACTCTGGTAACTAAACTTCTATTATTCTATTCTCTCACAGATGGTGAGGACACGTGCTGCTAGGCAGGACAGACGACCACCAGTACCACTAGTTGGGGCCACTAGAGGTCGAGGACACGGTCAAGGCCATGGTAGGGGTAGGGGTGTAGCATGCATAGCAGCTAGGGCAGCACCTGCAGATCCACCCACCGCCCCAATTCATGATCAGGCTCCAGCGGGGATGCTCTAGCAACACCATCTCAGGCACCGACTGTGCCTATTGTTATTCCGGGTCCCTAGGAGACCTTAGATCAGATTTTGACCGTGTGCACCAATTTTGCTCAGAAACTCGCGCTTTCTACTACAACAGCTACTTCACAAGCTGGGGGAGGCACTCAGACTCCCGCCGCCCGTACACCTGGGCAGGTTGTTCAGGGACTGCAAACACCTAAGACACTACTAGCCCGGCCGGTTGCACCTACTCAGGATAATGTGGTTCCAGCTATGCCTGATGACGAGCAACGTTGATTGGAGAGGTTTGGTAGACTTCAGCCTTCGAATTTTAATAGTGAAGAAGACGAAGATGCCTAGGGTTTCTGGATAAGTGTTGGAGGATGTTACGTACAGCTGGTATTCTGGAGACTAGTTGGGTCTCATTTACTACTTTTCAGTTTTCTGGGGCTGCCTTCACTTGGTGGGAGGCTTATGAAAGGTGTAGGCCTGTTAGGCCCGTTTCTATGCTCTCTCAGATAGACCATATGTTGTTGTTTCAGATGCTATGATTACAAGTATTATCTTAGTTTGCCATAGAGATGCCTCTGTATTATTTGATCCAGGTTCCACTTTTTCATATGTGTCATCATATTTTGCCCATTATTTGGATACGCTCCGCGAGTCTCTTTTTTCATCTATTCATGTATCTACTCTGGTGGATGATACTATTGTGGTGGACCGTGTATATCGGTCATGTGTAGTGACTATTGGGGGTTTGGATACCCGAGCGGATCTCTTGTTGGTTAGTATGGTTTATTTTGAAGTGATATTGGGCATGGATTGGTTATCACCGTGTCGTGCTATTTTGGATTGTCATGCTAAGACAGTGACATTGGCTATGCCGGGGTTGCCACGAATTAAGTGGAGAGGTTCGACAGATTATGTACCCAGTAGGGTGATTTCATTCTTGAAGGCCCAGCAGATGGTTGGGAAAGGTTGTCTTTCTTATCCGGCCTTCGTGAGGGATGTTAGTGTATAGACTACTACCATTGATTCAGTTCTGGTAGTGAGGGACGTTTTGGGTGTGTTTCCTATAGAATTGTCGGGTATGCTACCGAACAAGGATATTGATTTTGGTATTGATTTGGTGTCGGGCACTCAGCCCATTTCTATTCCACCGTATCATATGGCACCGGTGGAGTTGAAGGAGTTGAAAGAGCAACTTCAGGAACTCCTTGATAAGGGGTTTATTCGTCCTAGTGTCGCCGTGGAGTGCGCCAATCCTATTTATGAAGAAGAAGGATGTCACTATAAGAATGTGCATTAATTATAGTCAGTTGGACAAGGTCACAATAAGGAACAAGTATCCTTTTCCTCATATCGATGATTTATTCGACCAGCTTCAGGGAGCGACAGTGTTCTCTAAGATTGATCTCCGTTCAAGGTATCACCAGTTGAAGATCAGGGACTCGGACATTCTTAAGACAACTTTCAGGACCCTATATGGTCACTATGAGTTCCTTGTGATGTCTTTTGGGCTGACCAATGCCCCAACAACATTCATGCATTTGATGAACAACGCGTTTCAACCTTATCTCGACTCGTTTACCATTGTGTTCATTGATGATATTTTAGTTTACTCGCGTAGTTTGAAGGAGCAGGCGGAGCATTTGAGAGTTGTGTTGCAGAGGTTAAGGGAGGAGAAATTGTATGCAAAGTTCTCCAAGTGTGAGTTTTGGCTTAGTTCAGTGGCTTTATTGGGACACGTGGTGTCCAGTGAGGGTATTCAGGTTGATCCGAAGAAGATAGAAGCGATTTAGAGTTGGCCCAAACCGTCCTCAACCACAGAGATTCGCAACTTTCTTGGTTTGGCAAACAATTACCATCGGTTCATTAAGGGATTTTCATGTGTAGCATCACCCTTGACCAAATTGACTCAAAAGGGTGCTCATTTCATGTGGTCAGATGAGAGTGAGGCGAGTTTTCAGAAGCTCAAGACTACCTTGACCACAGCTCCAGTGTTAGTATTTCCATCAACTTCAGGTTCTTATACAGTGTATTGTGATGCTTTGAGAGTTGGTATTAGGTGTGTTTTAATGCAGGAGGGTAGAGTGATTGCGCATGCTTCTCGTCAGTTAAAGCCCCATGATAAGAACTACCCTGTTCACTATTTGGAGTTGGCTTCCATTGTTCACGCATTGAAGATTTGGAGGCATTATCTCTATGGTGTGTCTTGTGAGGTGTTTACTGATCATCGTAGTCTCTAGCACTTGTTCAAGCAGAAGGATCTCAATTTGAGGCAGCAGAGATGGTTGGAGCTGCTAAAGGATTATGATATCACTATCTTGTACCATCCGGAAAAGGCCAATGTGGTGGACGATGCCTTGAGTAGGAAGGCGATGAGTATGGGGAGTTTGGTGTATATTCCTGTTGGGGAGAGACCTCTTGTAGTTGATGTTCAGACCTTGGCCAATCGGTTCGTGAGGTTGAATATTTCGGAGCCTAGTTGGGTCTTAGCTTGTGTGATTTCTCGGTCTTCCTTGTTTGATCGCATCAGAGAGCACCAGTATGATGATCCTCATTTGCTTGTCCTTAAGGACAAAGTTCAGCACGACGATGCCAGAGATGTGACTATTGGTGATGATGGGGTATTGAGGATGCAGGGCCGGATATGTGTGCCTAATATAGATGTGCTTCGAGAGTTGATTCTAGAGGAGGCCCATAGCTCACGGTATTCCATCCATCCGGGTGCCGCAAAGATGTACTAGGATTTGAGGCAGTATTATTGGTGGACAAGAATGAAGAAGGATATTGTGGGATTTGTAGCTCGATATCTCAATTGTCAGCAGGTGTAATATGCGCACTAGAGAGCGGGTGGCATGCTTCAGCAGATAGATATTCCAGAGTGGAAGTGGGAGCGTATCACCGTGGACTTTGTAGTTGGACTCCTACGGACTTTGAAGAAGTTCGATGCTATTTGGGTGATTGTGGATCGGCTGACCAAGCCCGCACACTTCATTCCTGTGAGTACTACCTATTCTTTATAGCGGTTAGCAGAGATTTATATCCGAGAGATTGTTCACTTGCATGGTGTCCCAGTTTCCATCATTTCAGATAGAGGTACTCAGTTTACTTCGTAGTTTTGGAGAGTCGTGCAGCAAGAGTTGGGTACTCAGGTTGAGTTGAGCACAGCTTTTCACCTTCAGACGGACTGGCAGCCCGAGCGCACTATTCAGATATTGGAGGACATGTTACGCGCTTGTGTCATTGATTTTGGAGGGTCATGGGATCAGTTTCTACCATTCACAGAGTTTGCCTATAACATCAATTATTAGTCGAGTATTCAGATGGCTCCATTTGAGGCTTTATATGGGAGATGATGTAGATCTCTAGTTGGTTGGTTTGAGTTGGGTGAGGCTAGGCTTTTGGGTACAGACTTAGTACAGGATGCTTTGGACAAGGTGAGGTGATTCAGGAGCGGCTTCGTACAACGCAGTCCAGACAAAAGAGTTATGCTTACAGAAAGGTCTGTGATGTGTCTTACATGGTTGGGGAGAAGGTTCTACTGAACGTTTCACCTATGAAGGGTGTTATGAGATTTGGGAAGAAGGGTAAATTGAGTCCTCGGTTCATTGGGCCTTTTGAGGTGCTTTGGAGGATTGGGGAGGTGGCTTATGAGCTTGCTTTGTCACCCAACTTATCGAGTGTGCATCCGGTATTTCATATTTCTATGCTCCGAAAGTATATTGGTGATCCGTCTCATGTTTTGGATTTTAGCACGGTTTAGTTAGATGATGATTTGACTTATGATGTGGAGCCAGTGGCTATTTGGGAGCGTCAAGTTCAAAAGTTGATATCAAAGGATGTAGCTTCAGTAAAAGTGTGGCGGAGAGGTCAGCCCATGGAAAAGGCTACCTAGGAGACTGAGCGGGAGATGCAGAGCAGATATCCTCACCTATTTGAGGCTTCAGGTATATTTCTTAACTCGTTCGAGGATAAACGTTTGTTTAAGAGGGGGAGGATGTAATGATCCGGTCGGTCGTTTCATGAGTTACCTCTCCGTTTCCCCTATTTCTGCTTCTTTATGTATTGCTCAGCTGTATTATGTGGTATCGGGTTAGTTGGTTTGGGTTTGGAATGTTTTGTAGAGGAATGAGACACTTAGTCTCTAAAGTTGGCCATTTAGTAGGAAAAGTCAATCGGAATTTGACTTGTGAGAAAACTATCTTAGAATTTGGTTTTTATTATTCGGATAGCTTCGTGAGGTGATTTGGAACTTAGGAGCGTGTTCGGAATGTAAGTTGGAGGTCCTTGGTAGATTTAGGCTTGAATTGGCAAAATTAGAATTTTGGCATTTTCCGGTTGGTAGTGGAAATTTTGATATCGGGGTCGGAATAGAATTCTGGAAATTGGAGTAGGTCCATTATGTCATATGCAACGTGTGTGCAATATTTCAGGTCAATCAGAGGAGGTTTGATAGAAATTTTGATCGTTTGCAAAATACGGAAGTTTTGAAATCCGTAGGCCTGAATCCGAGGGTGATTTGGTGTTTCAGCATTGTTTTGAGTGTTCCGAGGATTGGTACAAGTTTGAATAGTGTTATATAACTTGTTCGTACTTTTGATTGAGGTCCCGGGGGCCTCGGGATGATCTCGGATGGTTAACGGAAAGTTTGGAAATTTGAGGATGCAGTTGAAGCTGTTGGTTCTGTCATAGCCGCACATGTGGTTAGGGCACCGCAGGTGCGATGATCGCAGAAGCAAGAACGAGTCGCAGATGTGGCCACAAGTGAAAAGGGCAATTGTCGCAGATACGGAGGAAGGAACTCACCTGCGTGACCGCAGGTGCGGATATTGAGTCGCAGGTGCGGTTAGGGAAATTTAAATGAAAACCGCAGAAGCGGTTGGATGGATCACAGAAGCGGTCCCACAGGTGCGATATCGCTGGGCAGAACATATAAATAGATGCCTTCGCAAATTTTGGCTTATTTCATCAATTTCTCATTCGTGTTGGAGCTTGTGGGAACAATTTGAAGAGGGGATTCATGGGAATTTCGTGGAGGTAAGGTTTTGGAACTAAAACTTGTTTCTATGGTGATTTTTTACTATGGTAAGGTTTTGGAACTAAAACTTGTTTCTATGGAATTTATGGAAATTAGCGGTTAAAAATTGGGAATTTAGGGCTTGGAATTGGAGACTTTGATTTAGGGATTTGAGGGATCGTTTTTGGTCAGATTTTGAGGTATTTGGTATCTATGAACTCGTCAGAGTATAAGGATTCTAGTTTTGTGAATTTATCGGAATCCGAGACGTGGGCCGGGGGGTCCGGTTTGATCAATTTCGGGATTTTTAAGTTAAATTGATAATTTTCGTATGGATTTCACTCCTTTAGCGTATATTACTCAGAAATGTCCTATCAACAACATTAACCTTTCTTTTATGTGCAAATCCCTTAGTGAAAGCTCCAACAGATAAGAAAAAAAATATCAAAAATGCAGTTTATGATCAACCTTTAAATCAACAATACTTCCTCCATTATAGGACAACATAGCATGACAATACACTTCCAAGAAAGCACAACCCTCTTCCAGAGTACCCCAGATCATAGCCTTAGTTATTTCACCTACCTTCCAGCTCCTCCAATAAGTAGGATGGGCCTTTGACATTAACATACTGTGTCTGGTAATATGAACCCAAAGTCTTCGACGACGCATTAGGATGATGGCTTGATATGTGTTGTACCCCGTATGTGTGCTCGACATGGTACTTGGTAATATAAAACCTATCAGAACTCTCATACTTTAAAGTGCGTAACTTCCACGGGCAACTCACATCTCTGCATGCCACTGAAGTTAATTTACTGCTACTCTTTCTCATACGAAACATAAAATGCATTTTCACAAAAGCCATCTCCAAGTGTTTCATTAGATCCAATTTGTTGTCAAAACATTTCTCAAGGAAAAAACCTGTACCATCAGGGTGGTTGTGATGTGTAGCTAATGAGTCCACCAAGCCTTCATCTCCAGCTGCCCGATTGACAATATCTGGGAGCTCTTCCGCTCCATCTGCATATTCCGGACCATACAAATTTATTGAATTGTCACCAAAATCATGCAAGTTATCAATAAATCACCGAAGCCATCTTTCACCTTTATTTCATCTCGACTTCTAAAATTGGTGGTTGGGTTGGTGGTGGTGGTGGTGGTGGTAGTGGTGTTGTGGCATTTGAACCTAGATGAGACCTTTCAACAGGAACCTTAGCCTCTTCTTCAAACTCATTTTAAACCACAAATATCTTCAAACAAAGCCTCATACCATCAATTGTAACATCAAGGAGGTAAGATTACAAATCATTGTCATTCTTAATGAAGGAAGGAGGAATCTTGTCCCTCTTCAGTACAGAGCTAAGCATATATGTAATATTCAAATTCCTCGAGGAACATGTTAGTTTTTTGCGTTTAATGATGACATCAACAGATTCGTCAAATGTACAATTGCTAGGTATATGTATAGGTACTGTAACCTTTGTATAGGAATTCCAATTCCAACTAGTTGGACTCTCAACCCATTCACCAGAATATAGACCGCATACTAATATATAATCTCTCATTAGTCTATTGTGAACCAGTGGTCTATTCTAACAGTAGTGTATTGTACATTAGTGGTCGAGCACTATGCAGAAATCTTTTGCAAAAACACAAATTAACAATGACGACGAAGATAATTTGAAAACACTTACCAGATGAAGGAGGTACACAATATACCACCTTGAATGAACTATAAATCCAATGTGCCACCTATTGTTTCCCCAAATTTGACAAATCTGAAACCCCCTAATTTGTCGATTTCTTCAACGTAAATGATAAATCAAAAGAATGAAGTTTTGAGAGGAATGGGGAAGAAGGGATACGACCTCTATGTGTTGAATGCAAGAAAAACAAGCTGCAGTGGAGGAATCAGTTATGGGGAAATGGGGATTGGGGCGGCAGATTATTGGGGGGAGAGTGGGTGGGGGAAGGGATGAATTTTTTTTCTCTCTCCAAAATATGGTAATATTACATTTATATGGGTTGAGGCTAAAGTGTAATAAATGAAACTTTGGTGATAAAGACTCGACTTATCCCCTTTACTTTATAATCCCACTTAACCACTAATTAAACATGAAGATCAATCCTATAATAATTAAAACATAAAGGTGATTACTTGGTCAATTCAAGTTTGAAAAGAGGTCACCTCGCCAACTACCCCAGTAACTTTGATTTGTTCAGCTTGAATATTGACTAATGCATAAAGTCATTGTCACGACTCGAATTTTCCACCTTCGGGACCGTGATGGCGCCCAACATTGTACTCGCTAGGCAAGCCAACGTTACAAAATATAATACCTTTTTCCTTTATCCTTTTATAATTACAGTCTAACGGAACTAAATTAACAGAAAATTAAAGCAGAAGTATATAATTTAAATATTTACTAATATCCCATTTAATGAAAACATAGTCAATACCACCCAGAAGCTGGTATAACTCACGAACTTTCTACAGATTACAACAAATACTGGTCTGGAAGAAAAGATTACATTTGTCTCGAAGAAAATAAAACAGAAATGAAGTAAGATAGAAGGGGACGACAGGGCCTGCGGATGCCTGTAGGACTACCTTGGGTCTCCGGAATGCAGTAACAGCAACCAACCTCTCGATCAGCCACTAGCATGAAATAATAACAGTAACTGTCATTAAATAAATACGGAACATAGTCTCCTACCAATACTCAACTATAACAAATCCTTAAGGGAGTTTCAAACCACAATAATTAGCCTCAACAGAAATGAATACATAAATAACAACTGAATGCAACGTACATCCCGATCCCACTATATAATCAATAACAGTATAAATATTCACCCTTATTACTCCTTGTTACGGCGTGCAACCCGATCTCACCAGTCCATCCTTATTACTCCTCAATATATATATCACCCTTATTCCTCCTGTTGCGGAGTGCAACCCGATTGCACCTTTCCACCCTTATTACTCATTGTTGAGGCGTGCAACCCGATCCCACTAGACAATCACATTCTCCCTTATTCTTCTTGTTGCGGCGTGCAACCCGATCCCAATATATATACCAGCACCAATCACAAAATAAAGACAAGTGTTTCACAAGTTAACTCAAATCCTCCACAACACTTATACCTCAATCTAACACAATGGAATATCACTACAATTATGAAGATTCACCAGTTAAAACTACACAACGAGACCAACCAAAGTGTACCATGATGTACCAATAAACCAATATAACCCAACAAGGAAATAAAAAAGAAACTATGAAACAATTAATACTTCAATAGAGAAATCAATAGTTAACATAAAGCAATTAGACATGGAAACATTTATAAGCAAGTAGCAATTAAGAAAGGAAATAATATAATAGGAAACGGGAAAGGGAACATGTTAAAATGATAATTTGGTGGAGCATAGGTACTCGTCACCACACCTATACACCACACACATGGAATTTCACATAGCAAATAAGTCGGGGATCCCTAATCCCTTAAGTCAAAGTTAAACCAAACACTTACCTCAAGCCAACGGGCATTTCAAAGCTCAATCACCGCTTTACCTCTTGATTCCACCACCAATTCACTCGTATCTAGTCATAATTAACTTAATAACATCAATAAATGCTAAAGAACTCAATTCCAATGCATAATTATAGGTTTCCCAACATTTTCCCCAAAAAGTCAAAAATTAACCCGAGGCCCACTTGGACAAAACTCGAAATTCGGATCAAAACCCGATTACACATTCACCCCCAAGCTCGGATATATAATTGATTTTGGAATCCGATCTCAAATTGAGGTCCAAATCCCCAAATTTCGAAATTCCTAAATCCTACCCAAAACACCCAATTTTCCCATGAAAATAACTAGATTTTGTGATGGGATCTTACAAAAAGATGAAATAGATTGAAAGAAATGAGTTAGAAATCACTTACCTATGATTTGGAAAAGTTTGGGTCTTTGAAAAATCGCCTATGGAGGTTTAGGGTACGAGAGAATTAAAAAATGGGTGAAAAATCCCATCTTAGTCCTAACTTAACAACTGCAGATGTCGCAATTGCGAGAAGGACATTGCAAATGCGAACCTTCGCAATTTCTACTACCTTCGCATTTGCGACCATTATGTCGCATTTGCGACTACTAGCCTTCCTGGACATTCTTCGCATTTGCAAAGTAAATCTCGCATTTGCAAGAACTAAGTTGGCCCTGGCTTCTTCGCATTTGCGATAACTGCCCACATTGCATTTGCGATGCCTGATCTCGCAATTGCGAGATCAGAGGCCTGCTACACACAACAGATGCTCCAGCTATATTTTCTAAGTTCTAAACACTCCGTAGCCTATCCGAAACTCACCCGAGCCCTCGGTGCTCCAAACCAAACATGCACGCAAGTCTAAAAACATCATACAAACTTGCTCATGCGATCAAATCGCCAAAATAACATCTTAAACAATGAATTTAATACCAAAACTCATGATTTCCTTAAGAACACTTGAAATTTCTATTTTTACAATCGAATATATTTCGGTACGATATCAGTTATTCGTTATTAGTTTTTTAAATATCAGATACCTTACCTAATACCAAATATTTTAAAAAGATAAACTAAATACCATACTAATTATGATATACCGAATACCAAATATCAATTTTTTTATTTCAATACTGTAATTTAGTATTACCATATTATGCACAACCCTAAGGGTGAGGATCACTATTTATTAGGATCTTTTCCCTACTTCGTTTTTAGAATTAACGAAGGAAATAAATGCTTCAATTAAGAAACACACAGAGACATACATTAAGGGGTCGTTTGATTTGAAGATAATTTATGTTGGAATTAGTTATAGCGGGAGTAGTTATGCTGGAATTAGTTATCCTGGTATTATTTCTTATCGACTACTCCTATTTGGTATGTTGTACTAATCCTGCGATTGTTAATTTTACTACTTTATCCTGCAATAACTTATCTTGAGATTACTATTTCACCCTCTGGCCGGTATAAGTTATCTCAGTACTATTTTAAATCATGGGATAAAATATCCTAGGATTATTAACAAAACGAAAGATAAAACAGTACTGAATTTTTATCTTAAGATTATTTTTACTTATCTATCATACCAAACGACTCCTAAGTGGGAAATCAGGTGGATTGAGCCAGGGTTTTCATAAAAATAAAATAAACACGCAAAAAATCATGGAGATCCAACATTTAAATACGCACATAAAATGAAAATTAACTTTATAAAAATAAAACTTTATATAATAGTTGAACATATGATTTTTCTGGAGGATTATGTTGATACATACAAAATATAGTGGCACATTCATTTTGTCACAGAGAATATATAACAAAATCGAACATTAGGGGGAATAATTTTGGATATATTCTTACTTGTCCTTTTTTAGTTTCTAGATCTGCATTCAGATTCTCGACTTATAAGAAGATGGAGAAAACTATTGGAGATAAGAGAATAGAAGAATCCAATATTACTTAATAAATGTCACCATTTTTGCATGTGGAAATCGGTTTATATTTTACTAGGCTCTATTCGTATTTTGTCAGCAGCCACATATTCCCTCCCAACTCCAAAGAATGGACCATATGTACTTCATTTAAAAAAGAAAAAAAAGAAAAAAGAAAAAAGAAAAAATGGACGGCTCACCTACGTCTGTTTGTTTTCTTATCCCTTTCTGTGAAATAACAAGTTTGGCTACCCTAGTCACATAGTTTACTTTATATACTATATTTATTTTTGACCATTTCCTTGAGAAGTGAAATTACTAAACAACAGACCAATCAATTAACTTCTTGATGCATGTGTTGAAATAAGTAATGCATATAACCACTTAGCCTTCAGTTTTGTCGATCTGTGCTTAATTACATAATATCCTATAAATCAATCTTTATTGTTTTGTTTTTCTGGTAATCACAAATCTTGATTTTAAATATTCCATTTGAAGTAAGATATTGTTCTGTTTGGAGTAACGTGACATTCTCAGGAATCTACTATCAAATTACACATGTAACATTACTTTTAAACTTTTTCTTTCGTTGTATCTTAGCTTATACCATGTGATATGTCCCTAAAAGTTGCATCAAGAAGGTGAGGTATGCTAAGTTTTGTTAAGGAAAAATAGGAAAAGTTTAAGGATGTTATGCATTTCTTTAGGGCCAAAATATCAGTAACTTGACTACCATATACAATTTCCGGTAGTACGATTTGAAGTTTACGAGTTCAGATTTAAGTTACGATTTGAATTTTTAAAATAAACACATAATTTGATTAAAGCTACTAAATACGCCGAACTCGTAAGCTATACTCTATCTCCACCCCTTTTTTCCCTCCCATATAAGGCTGCAGAAATTATATATATTTCCAATCTAGGGTGTTATAGTGTGTCTCTATATAAAGGTCTTTAAAACAACTCCCCACTGTGGGATACAAATGGTTACACGCCTTTAATAATATGTCTCACAGTTTCCATTAAAATGGAAATGGGACATGATTGATTGAAACCTATTTGGCAAAGTGGAGAGGTTTCATGTCATGAAAACTCTAAAAAGATCCATTAGTAGTTCAGACATTTTCATCTTTTATAATTTCGAAAAATCTTATTGAATATCTTTGTCCTAGAGTGGGAAGACTGCCTGCCGAGTGCTCTACACGTCAACTTGTTAAATTTAAAGTTTGGGTTCGAATTGATAGCCAGCAATCCAATTCTAAGTGGCAGACTACATTAAGGTTGTCCAACCCACATTTGAAAACGGCTGAGGGCCAAATATACATCTATACTGTGAGAAAAAATTTATATATATTTTTCGTTATGCTTTAGGTCCAAACATATTCTTATCGTAATACTATTAGTTCAAATATATCATTCTTCTATTAATTAAGTTTGTCTAAGTTGGAATTCAATCTTATGTGGTACTGATATTTAATGAGGTGAATGTCACATGACATGCCACCTCAACGCCTCTAATCAATATATAAAAGACTAAAATTTGACATACAATATTTTTATGGTAGCGGTAATGATTACTACTAGAAATTCGGCAAAAAACGACCAAGAAAAACCGATCAACTTTGGTCGGTCAAAAAACCGGCCAAAAACAGACCAAAGTTGGTCGGTTTTTCAAAATATTTTAATTTTAAATTTTTTTTACGACTTTGGCGCAAAAAAATGCGGAAAACTATTTTTGAGTCCCGCGCAATTTATTTTTCAAGAAACCGACCAACTTTGGTCGGTTTTTGCAATTAAAATAAATAAAAATTAATATTAAAAAAATCGACCAACTTTGGTCGGTAAATTCGGCCGGTCATTTTAAAAAACCGACTAACTTTGGTCAGTAATTTTATTTTTTAATAAAACTGACCAACTTTGGTCAGTTATTTTCGTGCGAAAATACAATTAACAAATATAAATAAAAAATAAGACAATCTTAAAACAAAATGCACCAATGGTCTAGTGGTAGAATAGTATCTTGCCACAGTACACACCCCGGTTCGATTCCCAGATGGTGAATCTTTTGATTATATAATTAAAATACCAACCAAATTTTGGTCGGTTTTTTTTTTTTTGCAATTTTTTTTGAATTTAATTGACTGACCAACGTTGATCGGTAATTTCCGATCAACTTTGATTGGTATATTAAAACGACCATCAAAATACTGTCCAAGCGTATTTGGTCGGTAATTGGCCATAACCGACCAAAGTTGGTCGGTTTTTTTGGTCGGTATTTATCAAATTTCTAGTAGTGAATGGCAATAGTGGTGGAGGGGAAGAAAATTTTAATGGTAAAAAAAAATAGAAGGGAGGGGTAAAATGGTTAGGGGCACTGAGATGGCAAGCCATATGACATCCACCTCATCAAATGTCAGTGCTACGTAGGATTGAATATTCAATTTGGACAAACATAACAGAAAATGGGTATATTTGAACCAATAATATAACAACAAGGGTATATATGAACTCAAAATAACGAAGGGTACATTTAAACCTTTTCTGATAGTACATGAGTATATTTGGCCCGTTTCCATATTGGAAACCATAACAATTTTTCTTTCCGCATGCTCATTTTGAGGTCCAATTAATTTGTATTTCCTGTTGAAAAGTTCAATTTTAAGGATAAAATGTTCCTTAATAAAAACGACCTCTTTCTATAATTAATATTATGGAGTAACTAGTAAGCTAATAATAATGATAATTAATTTGCCATAATAACTTAAATTACAATATTGTATTAAAAAAGCTTTACATTGTAAAGTACATAAATTAAATCTTTTTCTTCTTGGCCTTGCAATGGAAAAATGGGGACGTGGAAAGCGTGGATATTTGTGGTACAAAGAATGAAAGAAAGGAACTTCTCCACGTATTGCATGTCATAAAGTTAAAGTTGAGGGTTAAGTGTAGCAAAAAAAAAAAAAAAAAAAAGGCACAAAGAAAATCATTTTAAAGTCATTGCTTGTGGTGTTCCCTTTCATATTTGTAATATGGAAAGAAATTTTAATTGTTGTTTATAAGCTAAAGAAGCCTTAATTCCCAATCATGAAAATTAATTAAAATACAATGTTTTGGCAAAGGTGAAGGAACATCAAAATATCAAATTGAAACAGAGGAAACTTGCGACTGAAATTTAGACAAATCTGAATTTGACATTAGTAAATTGTGACACGGAAATAATATAAAACATAAAACAAAAGGGACCCCTCCAAAAGAAAAAAAAAAAAGAACTAACGAAAATAATGTCTCGTCTTTTTTCGTCCTAGGAATAATAGCATACTATTTAGTTCTAGAAACCAAACCTGCAAAACCAGAAAAAAATATAACAAAAGCACTTTGCAGTATCACCATATATGCATTTTTCATAGTAATATCTAAGTTGATATTTATCAAAGTATAGAAATACAGATACAACGTCGTATTTATATATCAGGAAACCTAAGACCTGACCCACAAAGCTATCCCATCCCCCTCACAACAAAACGAAAGAAAGTAAAGAAGAAACAGAAGCAGAAGAGGGGAACTCTAGATAGGCTTTTTAACTGCAAAAAGATACTAAGTTCTTATTAGAGTTCATACATTGAATGCTTTCCTATTAAAATATTATATTAGATTTGAAAGAATCTAGTTGGGAGTATATTATATTTATATTTATATTTATTGAGAAAGAGAAAAAAAGGGAAATTAGTATAATGGGAAGGGGAAGGGTAGAACTGAAGAGAATAGAAAACAAGATAAACAGGCAAGTTACTTTTGCTAAGAGAAGAAATGGACTTCTCAAAAAGGCCTATGAACTTTCAGTTCTGTGTGATGCTGAAGTTGCTCTTATAATCTTCTCTAACCGCGGCAAGCTCTATGAATTCTGCAGCAGCTCAAGGTACGTTTTATACAGTTGAATGTTTACTGTTTGTTCGTGTCGCTCCATTTAAGCTCATCATATATCTTAAATTGCACATATTTGTAAAAAAAATGATTTGAGTAAGGTTTTCAGTGATTTCTAATCTTGTTTTAATAGGGTAGGGATTTAACAAGTTTGAAAGAGATACAACTCTATGTGTCCATTGTACCCTGTGTCTAACCTTTCATTCCTTCCTTTAACTTTTTTTCTTGAGTTTTATTGGTTGGGTATAGGTGTGAGATCTGAGTAAGAATATATATACGTATATATTTATTTTAACCTAGAGTAGTAGGACTCGTGGCTGCTGACTTATAAGGGTGCAAGCCAATTTGCCATTTGATCTGCAGATCTAACTTCTTCTTTTGTAAATTACAAATGTAACTGGTATCTCAAGAATCCAGAAGAAGTAAATAAAGCTCTTTGGTTGTGATTTGATGTTCGACAATTTTCCCTTCGTTTAATTATCTCCACTTTTTCTTCAACAAGTACAAAAGAAAAAGCCTTATAATATGGATCTAAAGCTGCTGGAGCTTGGAAAAGAATTGATGTGGTTTTGAGTATTTCTTCTGCATTTTGCCTGTGAAAATGGTACCCAATAATGCTTATAACATTTGCAGACTTGAGATTTTCCTTTCAGTCTGAAGCTTTAAAATCATAATCATATCTTTATACTAGCACTTTTGCTTTTCCGGAAGAAATTCTCATTTTTACCTTAATTAGTATAGCAATTTACATAACAAATACTAACAACTAACTTTTTCATGCCTATGAAATTAGCATAATGTCTTAGAATGAATTAATTTTTATGAGCATATCGAATCGGAGTTCCTTAAGTAGCCACGGAACCTATAGTTATGCTTAGATTACCGTGCTTGGTGGAGAAGAAGCAAAGTAAAAGTACACTGGCTTCCTGCCTTGTTCTCTGTCTTGAACTGGGATTGCTCGCTAGATAGGTCAGGTTGAAGCAAGATTTTATGAGAACATATTCCCTATATTCAGCGACAAGGGCGGAACGACCTCATCACGTAATTGATTTCCAGTATTTCTATCTTACTAAGATAATATTTTAATCGTCTCTTTCTTAACGGGACTTGCCTATATATGGTGCTTTCATCTAATTTTGACACAATCACACAAATGCTCTTAATTGATAAATTGGTGGCATTTAAAGATGCACTAATACTTCTTTCTGACTGTACTTTATTATTTCAATTAATCCTTCCTTGCATATCATTAGTTGTCTTTTCTTTTTATGAAAACAACATCATGGAAACATATTGATCTATATACGCGACACCAACTCTTAAAATTAAGATATAAGTTCGATGCACTATTATATATAATTAGGTCCAGTTTTATCCACAATTGCTTTTAGTTCACTTAGGAATTTATATATCAATTTGGCATACATTGACAGACATACAAGGGGTTATGTTGATATACTAGCTAGTGTATGAGTATATTATACATCTATCTCGACATTCTCATATAAATCTCTAATCAAACTCAACACATACGGCAAACAGTAGATCTAATGTAAGTGAAGCAACAATAACTAAGCCTTAAAATCAACTTGTTAATATTGCCAACGAATCATTTTTTCCATTGTATTCTGCAAAGTATTTGCTATGTCTGTATTGATTTCAACATAGTGTAGGTTTTTAAGACTTTTTCATGTGCTTTTACGTTTATCTTGTATCTTTTTAGCACCTTAAATCATCATGATAGTATACTATTGAAGTGTGTGACCATCTCATTAACATATGTTTGCTCTGGTATCATGTTGAAGTATGTGATCATCTCATCTAAAAGCTTAAATTGCTGCTAGATTTTATTTCTAGTACACTCATAATGTGGATACTTTGGATCACAAATACTCAATATTTACTCCCATATAGTATTATTGGTTTCACAATCATTCTATAAGACTGACATAACATGGTGAGAACGAAACATAGTATGAGAAATTATATTTTTTCATATAAATGAGGAATTCCACAGAGGTATCAAAAGGGACGCTGTGATTCCAACTATCAATGTTAGAATATTTAGCATATCCATTTATCTCATTTTGCCACAGCTAATTTACAATCAGTTCGAGGAATTCAAAGTAGGAGAAGTAAGTCCCAAACTGAAGTAATTATAACTTATAAGCAAGCCACTATAGAAAGACAATTAGTGAGAGATAAAATCAAGCATGCATTATGCTCTACATGATGGTTGCGTTGAAGACCGATTAGACCTCATATATCTTTGTCTTTGATTAATTAGTTTTTTTCTTGGTTGAAGTACTATGGTTTGGGCTTTACTTTTAATATTATGGTAAGAATACACTTGTTGATCTCTTGTCTATGAGTATGAGTAGGGGTGGCAAAATAGTTAAAAAAAACAGTTAACCACCCATATTATCTACTAAAAAATAGGTTAGATAATGAACTTTTTAAAAATGTGTCGAATATGGATAAGAACCATATTATCCATTTAGAAAATGGTTATATTAGTAACTAATGGATAACCAATGAGTCTAACTTTTACATTTGTAAAGCCTCAAATTAGGGGTTCCTCAAGTTAGAGAGACTAAGAATTCTCCCAAAAGTGATCATATGCAAATATTCATGGATAATATAGTTACCCATATTATCCGCCAGTTAACCCATTTTTTATCCGTATTAAATATGGATCGGGTCGGATAATTGATCTGTTTTTTCATTACCCGTTTTCAATCCGAACCATATCTGACTCGACCCGCCCGTTTGCCACTCCTATCTATGAGTAAATAAAGCATTCTTTTAGGCTTCTAGATGATGTTCCCAAATTTGGCAAAAATATGACCATTTCATCTAAAAGCTTAAGCTATTAGAGATAGTAAATTTTTATGTACTTAATTGTCATCTTAATATACCTTCTCATGTGCCGGGCTTGATTCTTTTTCATGACCAGAGCACATGAAAGTTCTTTTTTGATTATTAGTCGTTGTGAGACTTGAACTCAAAATCTTTGCCTTGTCTGATATCATTTAGAAGTGAGAGATCACCATTTTTATTTACTTAATTATTATCTTAGCACTGTCACTGTTCTACAACTTGCCTTTTTTCTAGTATATCCAAGACACTGGAGAGATACCACAGATGCAGTTACTCCAACCTTGAAGCTGGCCAATCTTCAACCGATTCTCAGGTTCATTCATCTCCCTTAGATTTGTAACTGACTTAGTAATTTACTATTTAGTTAAAAAAAAAAAGGAACAATTTATCTTTACCTTCTCTTTCAAGTTTCATCGAGTTAGATTCTTTGGATGAACTAGGTAAAATTAAACAGTAACTAATTATATACTCCCTTCGTTTCTTTTTACTAGTTTTCTAACACGCGCGTTGCATCGTGTGTTTCATAGTATAAGTACAAACTTCTTAAAATGATATACATCATATTAGAATAGTGTATATGAGTTACACGAAATTAGAATGGAAAAAGTGCAAGCTTAAACTAAATACATAGCAATCAAATATTCAACTTAATAATTTTCTTATTTGTGACATTTCATGTTTCTAACAACACCAAATTTAAATTTGAATATGAGCAACATCGACTATAGTTACAAATGCTTCACATTTTAAAGTTCGTGTCATATTTATAAGAAATTGTAACCTCAGCCGTTCCATAACTGCATACATATTAATAGGTTGTTATCAAATAAAGGTAATATTTTGTAGAAGCTGTGTAGAAATTGGATCACCGTATACCTTTATTTAGATGGATATAATAGATCATTGTCAATTTCATGGTGTGCATCTCCAAAGAAGTAGTAGTTTATTTATTACAAAGATACACGTTATGATCCAGTCTAGTAGTTCAATGGCTACGTAAGATCGCGCCACATCATCTAAGTAAACTCAGATGGCTCTTATTTATTTGTATTATTATTTATAAAATAGAAAAGATATTCCACCATTGTCCTTTACACTTTCCTACTCTCTCCTCTATTTCCTTCAATTCAAAGATTTCAGAATTGTCGCCAACATTTTCTTCCTTTAGAAATTGCTTCTCCATTACCAAGCAATTTGTTCACGATACTACAGATCAAGCCCAACAACAAAAGTTGAAGCTGCACGACTCATTAACACAGACCTATTAGTGCATCAGTCCATCAGTCCACCAAGATCAACAATTTTGTAGCTCTATTTTTTAGTTGTATATTTCATATACATGTGTGTAATTGTTTGTAGACTAAGTAGTAGAATAATATTACACAAGTCAGTTGAATGTTTTAAAGACCGACTGACCTTCTCTCTCTAATTTAGAAACCTTAGGGTTTTCTTTAATCTCTTTTGTTCATCAATGAATTTGGTGATATTAACATAGTATCAGAGCAGGGAATCAGTTTCATCTCGGCATAAGCTTCACTCCGATGTTACCCTTGATCGGAGTTTTCGTCTCTTCTGTTTGGTTCGGTGATTTGGGATTTCCATTGGAGCGTGATTTTCTTGAAGGAAAATTGGGGATTTCTTTGATTTTGTGCTGGAATCGACTCTCGTGGTCATATTTTGCTGAAATCCAAAGGTTATCGACATTTTTTACTTCATGCGAGTTTCGTCCTAGGGTTTTGCCTACTCAGAATTTACTTCTCTATTTCAAAAGGCCGGTAATATTCTTCCTATCTACAAATTTACAACCTGATTCTCATCATGTTTAAGACATATTCTGTGGTTTGCATGCCGTATATGTAGACATTGTTATTCTCCTCAAGTTGACTCCATTTCGGTGATTGTATATGTGTGATTGTGTGGTTTGACTGAGCCTGCTGCTATGGGTAGCATTCGCGATAATGTGGATAATACCACGACCTCTAACTCTAGAGGTTTTGTACCTTTTTCCCTAGATCCCTCTCATCCCTTGTATGTACACCCTTCGGACAGCCCTAGTAGCCAATTGGTTTCGATACCTTTTAATGGCTCTCGCTTTGTTCTTTGGAGAAGTAGCATGTTTACTTCTTTGTCCGTCAATAACAAACTAGGGATCCTAGATAGGAGAATATCTCAACCTAGTCCAAACTCAACTTATTACCCATATTGGGAAAGATGTAATGATATGGTCAAGTCTTGGATCATAAATTTTGTATCTAGAGAAATTGCCACTAGTGTAATGTATTTTAAGACAGCCAAAGCGGTCGAGAAAGACATTAATGAGAGATTTGGGTAGTCTAATGGGTCAAAATATCTACATATTCAGAGGAAGATAAGTACAATTGTCTAGGTTCTTCATACATAGCTAATTACTTCACTAAACTTAGAACACTTTGGGATGAGTTAAATTCTTCCTATGCGGGACCTGTTTGTTCATGTGGAGCTCTTCTCAAGTTCATAGAAGATCAACATATGTTTTAGTTCCTTAATGGGTTAAATGAATCTTATTTCACTGTCAAAAGCACCATCATGATGATGAGTCCCTTACCACCCATAAGTAAAGTCTCTTCTATCCTACAATAGGATAAGAGCCAGAGAGAAGCACCACGTGCTCCTATTTTTTCTGGCAATTCTGCATCTTTTCTGGCTTCTTGTTAGTGTTTAGCAGAGAAAGCATCAAATGGCATAAAGAAGAAAAGGAGAGATATGTTATTAAGCTGAATGGAGAGCTGTTTAAATACAAATAGATCCTAACAGAATTGCAGTAAATACTAAAGCAGAAACTTCCTAATAATCAGGAACTAATCAACAAACAACTACATGCCTAAAGACTAGAAAATTCACAACTGAAAAATCTTAAGCCTAGGAACAAAAAATATCTAAGTATCTTCTGCAATTCTAAAACATGTCAGCAGCTACATCATCGCCAACTTAGCTGCTACATCAGCATAATCAAATAACAGCTTATGAGGCATCTTGCAACACTCCTCCTTGCCTCAAGAGCTGTAAATCCTAAGTTTCATTCTCAAGAGCTCAAATTTGCCTACTGGAAGAGATACTGTAAAAATATCAGCCAGTTGTTCTTCCGTTTTGTAATGCACCAGATTCACCAGACCATCCTTTTGCACTTCTCTCAGAAAATATAGTTTCACATTGAAATGCTTGGTCTTTTCGTGAAATACTGGATTGTGAGAAATAGTTATAGCAGCTTGGTTGTCTACAAATACCTCAATGCTTTCTTTAATCTCCAAACCAAGCTCGCATAATATTTTCTTTATCTACAAAGCTTGATTGATAACAGTTGTAGCAACAACGAATTTTGCCTCTGTAGTTGATTGAGCAACAATCTCTTGCTTCTTAGAACACCAAAAAAAATAGCATGAGCCAAAACTAAAATAGTACCCTGGAGTACTTTTCATATCTTCAACAGAACCAGCGCAATCACTATCAGAAAATCCCTAAAGTTTGAAATTTTGACACTTGCTAAATCTGACTCCATAATCTATTGTTCCTTTGACATACCCGAGCACTCTTTTTGTAGATTCATATGCAATTCACTTGGAGAATTAAAGAATCTGGATACTACACTTACAACATACAGTATGTCTGGCCTTGTTGCTGTAAGATACCTTAGACATCCAATTAAGCTTGTGTAACTTCCTTCTTGTACTTTTTTAGCACCATCATCCTTCATTAGCTTCTCCTTTTGATTCATAGGTGTGCTCATACTTTTGCAGTCTTCCATTCTAAATTTCTTTAGAATTTCTTTTGCATATTTTTTTTGACAAATGGATATTTAATCTTGGACTTGTTTAATCTCCATTCCAAGAAAGAAAGCCATCTCTCCAAGATCTGCGATTTTAAAAAATTTCATCATCTCTCTTTTAAACTCTTCTATGAGCACAACATTACTTTCTGTTACTAAAAGATCATCAACATACAGAGAAATGATAACAACGTCAGAGTTACTGTGCTTTATATAAAGAGTTGATTCGCTTAGGCTTTTTTGTAAACCTAAGTTAGAAAGATGATCATCAATTTTACTGTACCAATCCCTTGGAGCTTGCTTTAAGCCATAGAGAGCCCTTTTTAGCAAATAGTCTTTGTCTTCTTGCCTTTTCACAACAAACCCTTCTGGTTGTTCAACATAATTTTCTTCCTGCAAGAAACCATTCGAAAAGGCTGATTTAACATTCATTTGGTAGATTTTCCACCCCTTTTGTGCTGCAATTGCCAAAAGAAGTTTGATTTTGTCAAGTCTTGCCACATGTGAAAATGTTTCAGAAAAATCTACACCAAAAATCTAAGCATAGCCCTTCACCACAAGCCAGTCTTTGTGCCTGTTCACTGAGCCATCTGCATTTAGCTTAGTGCAATAAATTTAACTCCAATGATCTTTTTGTCTTAAGGTCTTTCAACAGCACCCACGTGTCATTTTTCTCAATCATGGTCAGCTCTTCCTGCATTGCAGCTATCCATTTCTTGTCTCTTTTAGCTTCTACATATTCGACAGGTTCAAAGACTGCTACATTACATCTTTGATAGATATCTGAAAGTGATCTGGTTCCTCTAACTGGAAGATGGTCGATGCGCTCCTCAAGATTTTGCAACTCATTAGCTTCCATTTCTTGTTTATCTTCATCCCAATTCCATTGCTTTTGCTCAACAAATTCCACATCTCTGCTTATCAATTTTTTTTCAGTTTGTGGATGGAAAATTCTGTAAGCTTTTGACTGCAAACTATAACCAATGAAAACTCCAGGTTCCGCCTTCTTGTCAAGTTTATCCCTTTTCACCTGAGGTATGTAAGAAAAACATAAGCAACCAAAAATTTTAATGTTCCTTAGTGAAGGTTTATACCCATGCCAAGCTTTAAAAGTTTTTGACTATTCACTGAGTTTGTGGGTAGCATATTTAACAAAAATACAGCAGTATTGGCTGCGTTTGCCCATAACTTTCGGGGAAGCTCTTTCTCATACAACATACACCTTTTCATCTCTATGATAGTCCTATTCTTCCTTTCACTTATTCCGTTTTGCTGTGGAATATATGGAGTAGTAAGTTGATGCTCTATTCCAGCAACTTCACAAAAGCTTTTGAACTGATCTAAAGTGTACTCGATCCCATTATTTGATATAAGCACTTGTATTTTGCAACCACTTTGATTTTCTACCACGACTTTGAATCTCCAAAAAAACTTCAGCGACTTCTGATTTGAATCTTAAGAAGTATATCCAACACATCCTCAGTGTTGTGAAGAGCATGAAGCGAGGAAAAGCGACAACCCCCATTTCACGAGAAATGAGAAGCGAGAAGCAAAACGCTCGTTTTTTAAGTGAAGCGGGATTTAAAAAAAATAAAATAAATACTGCATAGACAACATATGTAATTGTAAGTAAATATTCAATACTTCAATTAAAAAACTAAAGAGTAGCATAATTAAAGCACAAAATGAGCATCATATTCTTCTACAAGATTGTCAAATTCTTATATTCCACTATCATTATTATATTGCTCGTCATCTTCTTCAACTTCTTCTTCTTCATCAACTAGGGACAAAGTAGCTACTTTCGGCAGAAACTGAAAAAATTGGGCAAAAATTTTTTGAAAAAAATTCGCCAACATTTCGCCGCTTTTTGGATGTTTAGAAAGAAAAAGAAAAAGAAAAAAGAAAAAAAAAAGAAGAAGACTGAAAATCAAAAGTGCAGAAGTAGAACATACTGTATTGAAGAAGAAGAAGAACAACCCTAGTTGTTGCTTTGAGATTATTTCAGAAATCAGAAGTTGATGAAGAAGAGAAGAAGAAATCGCTGCTGTTGTTGAAGAAAAACCCTAGTCTCGCTGCTGTTAAAGAAGTCCAGACAGTGTTTATGGTTTAGAAAACCTCATTTTTTAATAAAATAGAGCTTGAGTTAATTTTAAACATAGAAGCGGACGCTTCTTCTCGCTTTACCGCTTCTCGTTTTTACAGAGAAGCATTCGCTTTTTTCGTACCAGAGTCGCTTTTATTACCTCAAGCGCTGCCCTTCATAACTCGCTTTGCTTCTCGCTTAAAGCGAGGAAGCGAATGCTTTTTTAATCACTGCACATCCTTGTTAGATCATCAATAAAAATAATGTAATACCTGCTTCCCTTCCATGATGGAGTTCTTTGGGGACCTCCAAGATTTGTATGAACCAGCTGCAATTTTTGAGTTTCTCTCCAAGTTGATTTTGTGAATGACAACCTTGTTTTCTTACCAAGCAGTAAGTTGATGCTCTATTCCAGCAACTTCACTAAAGCTTTTGAAATGATCTGAAGTGGATTTGATCCCATTATTTGATCTAAACACTTGTATTTTGCAGCCACTTTGATTTTCTACCACGGCTTTGAATCTACAAAAAACTTCAGCGACTTCTGATTTGAATCTTAAGAAGTTTATCCAACACATCCTTGTTAGATCATCAATAAAAATAATGTAATACCTGTTTCCCTTCAATGATGGAGTTCTTTAGGGACCTCCATGATCTATATAAACCAGCTGCAATTTTTGAGTTGCTCTCCAAGTTGATTTTGTGAATGACAATCTTATTTGCTTACCAAACTGACATGCCTCACAACTTGGGAGTTCCTCTTCAAGTGGAGGTAAGCCTTTTGCCAGATCCTTTTTCCATATATACAAAATAACCTTATGGTGGAAGTGACCCAACCTTTTATGCCAAGTTTCTGCAACGATGGGCTGACTTGAAAAAGCTAGTTGTTCCTCTTCCATCGGATTCAGATAAAAACTTTTCCCTGCATTTTAATTCTAAATAATTACTGACCACTTGGATCAATTATCAGACAGGCCTTATCTTCAAAAAAATAATTTGAATCCATTTTCTAGTAATTGTCCAAGACTTAATAAATTCCAATCAATTTTTGGAACAAACAAAACTTCAGAAAATAAGTTTTGTACCTTTATAACTCTGAATAACTATGATCCCCATTCCTTTTGCTGGGAGGTATTCTCCATTTCCAATTCTGACTCGTGCTGTAACTGATCTATCAAACTTTCTAAAAAGCTTCTCATCACTGGTCATGTGGTTTGTACGACCACTATCAATAAGCAGTTGTCTCTTGAAATACTAGATGCAAAACATGATGCAACAAAGAGTTGTTCTTCCTCATGTTGATTTGCAACTTGAGCTTCTCCCTGTTGTTGAGATCCTTTTTCCTTGTAGATGATCTCAGCATGCCCAAGTTTCTGACATCTCCTACATCTCATATCCGGTTTTCTCCAACATTTGAAGTGAGGAAGATTCTTCCTTCTACAATGCTGACATGGAGGAAATCTTTCTCCTTTATTGTTGTCGGAGTCACTGCTACTACCATTATTAGTAGAAGCCTGATTGTATCTAGAATGATTCTTTTTCCCTTTCAGTTTTTTTGTATTTGCTTCCAGCATTGTTTTGTAACTTGGCCTGTAGTGCACCTTCTATTGACCATTCTTGTCTCATTAACCTTCTTTGCTCATGTGCCTGAAATGCATTTGACAATTCTACCAAAGTGATGTTTGACAGATCCTTAATATTTTCTAAGGAAGCAATAGTTGGTTCAAACTTCTCAGGTAGTGTTACAAGAATTTTCTCGACAATCCTACTATCAGGAAGTTTAGTACCCAACATTCTTCCTTATTCACAATAATAAGAAGTCTATCTGAAAATTCTTTAATAGTTCCAGATTCCTTCATTCTTTGCATCTCAAATTCTCTGATGAGATTCATCACTTTCATGCATTTGATTCTCTCATCTCCTTGGTATTCTTCTTTCAGAAAGTCCCAGATTTCTTTTGCTGATTCTAATGTCATGACTCTGGAAAAAAATTGTTGATGAAATCCCATCATATAAGCAAGCTTTCGCCTTGGATTTCCTTGTCTTCTGCAATTTAAAAACATGTAGCAACTACGTCATCGCCAACTCGGCTGCTACATCGGCATAATGAAATTACAGCTTATGAGGTATCTTGCAACACTTCTCCTACTCCTTTCAACAATAACAACAGTAACCTCACTCAGAGAATCAACTTTGACTCCAAAAGGAATGTAAATCATGTGTCTTGCAAGTATTGCAAGAAGATTGGATATACTGTGGACAAATGCTATAGGCTGCATGGATTCCATGCTGATTTTAAATTCGCTATGAACAAGAAATCAACTTCTTGTGTCCAGACTAAGATTCCATATGCCCCTCTTCCTTCCTCTTATGTTGCTTCCTATGATAAATTAGCTCATGGTTTCACCAAGGAGCAATATCAACATCTTCTAAATCTGTTTCAACAAGTTCAGCTCTCTACTGGGATGTCTCCTATTGTTTCCTCCACAGAAGACTCTGCATTTGCTCAATTTGCAGGTTTCTGTAGTGCTTATGTTGCTGATTCCCTTATTTCTCATGCATGTGCATCTTCACATCTAGGTGTTTGACCTTGAATTTTGGATTCATGAGCCACTAACCACATGACTTCACATAAACATTTACTTCAAAACCTTACACATTTACCTAAATCATTCCTTGTTACTTTACCTAATGGTTATAAAGTAAAAGATATATCAGCTGGTTATAAAGTAAAACTTACACACCTTAGACATGATATTAGTCAATGTTCTTCTTGTTCCTTCTTCCACTTCAATTTAATTTCGATTCATCAACTTATTACATAGTTGGATTGCATAGCAGTACTTACTAAAACTAATTATCTTTTACAGGGCCCTTTTATGAAGAGGCCACTGGTAATTGGTAAGGTTGCTAGGAGATTATACTATCTACATCTAGATACTAAACTATTTCCATCTTCATTTAGTACTTCTATGGTTCAATCTAGTTCAATTCCTAGTAATAAAAAGTTCATTTACTTTTTGCTTCAATAAATTACCTTCTATTGCTATTGACTCTACTTGTAATCAGACATCCATCATTAATAAAATGGACTTGTTTTGGCATCAAAGATTAGGTCATATGCTTTTTCATAAAATAAAGTCTATTTCTTATTTATCTGATAAAGTTTCTTCTAAACAATTTTTCTTTGCCCAATGGCTAGACAAGAAAGGTTATCATTCATGATAGTTATATGCATTTTACTGCTCCTTTTCAACTAGCTCACAATGACATTTGGGGACCCTATAACACTAAGACCTATAATGGATTCAGGTATTTTCTCACTCTAGTTGATGATTATACTAGACTACTAGAGTGACCTGGACACATCTTCTCTCTTGTAAGAGTAATGCCTTCTCTGTCCTTAAAGCTTTTACATCCATGATCAAGGTGCATTTCAAATTCTTTGTTCATACTTTTAGGTCAGATAATGCTTTTAAAATAGGTAGTAGTGCTGAAGCTACTACTTTATTTAGAGGTGAGGGTATTCTTCACCAAACCACTATTCCTCACGCTCCATAACAGAAAGTGTTGTGGAGAGAAAACACAAACACCTTTTGGAAGTTGCCACGACCCTTTTGTTTCAATCTAAGATTCCTCTTAAATTTTAGGGTGAATATGTCCTCACTGCTACTTACCTTATTAACAGAATGCCTTCACGTCTCTTACTCAACCTCTCTCCTTATGAAAATTTATATTGCAATCCACATACCTATGAACACTTAAAATCTTTTGGCTGTCTTTGCTTTACCACAACTCCTAAGGTTGGCAGGGACAAATTCCAGTCAAGAGCCATCTCTTGTCTATTTCTGGGTTACCCTATGGTAAGAAGGTTACAAACTACTGAATCTTCCTAATTTTTCTGTTTTCTTCTTTAGAGATGTGGTATTTTATGAGCATGTTTTTTCTTATAACTCGTCCCCTCCTTCTTCTTCCTTTCATTCTTTTGTGAAACCATTTATGGACTCCCCATCTCATGTTCCTACTACCCCTCCTATTCCTAAAGATATTCCTCTACCAATTCCCAATCCTCATATGTCTCCTTTAGCATCTTCTCCTTCTTATCTTAGTCCTGTCCCATCCAATCTGCCTTCTCTTAGCCCTTCCTACTCTTAACATTCCTTCTCCTTCTTCCCCTACTTCTCCTATCCGTAGGAAGTCCCTTAGAACTGTTGCCAAGCCTACCTACCTAATTGACTATGTTTGCAACTCTGCCCTACTTCCTGCTCCTCCTACTGATCTTTCTAGGGTTTCTCTTAGTGATTATCATATGCATGAGCCCCAGTTGTACCAGCATGCAACATCAAACCCTACTTGGCAGGAGGCTATGCTACAAGAATTTAGGTCTCTTGAAGCAAACCAGACCTGGGACATTATTCCTCTACTACCTAATAAGACAAACATTCCTTGTAAGTGGGTCTATAAGATCAAACAAATGGATGATGGATCTGTTAAAAGGTATAAAACAAGGTTGATTATTAGGGGTGATGCTCAAAGAGAGGGTATTGACTTCACTGAGACCTTTTCCCGTGTGGTCAAGCTGACTACTATTAAATATTTGTTGACCTTGGTTGTCAAGAGAGGTTGGACTGTTTTTCAGCTTGATGTGAACAATGCCTTCTTCTATGGTGACCTAAGTGAGAAGGTCTACACTTGATATCTTTTCTTTCTCCACCATATCTTTCTTCCTCCACCTCTTCACCACTGGTTTGCAGGCTCAAGAAGACCCTCTATGGCCTCAGGCAGGCTTCTAGACAGTGGTTTTCAAAACTGTCTGAAGCCTTGCTCTCTAGGGGCTACATTTCCAGCCTCAATGATTATTCTCTCTTCACCAAGTCATCTTCTAGTTTTCTGGTGGTCCTATGTGTATATGCAGATGATATCCTCTTAGCTGGGGATGATGTCTCTGAGTTGAATTCTTTGAAATCCTCTTTTGGATTCCCAATTCAAGATCAAAGATCTAGGAACATTTCACGATTTTTTGGGTTTGGAAGTTTCCCAGCACCCTCAAGGTTATCTTATGACTCAACACAGGGATACTTCTGATCTCCTTTCTGAGTTTAACTACAATCGTTTCACACCTGTTCTGACTCCTTTTGATGTTTCCTCCAAGTTGGTATTGGACATGGGAGAGCCACTCACTGATCCTAACACCTACAGAAGATTGGTAGGCAAGCTCAACTTCTTACAACATACTAAACCAGATATTTCCTTCTCTCTAGCAACACTTAAGTCAATTTCTTCAGAAGCCTTAAATGCCCCACATACATGCTGCTTTACATATTCTAAGGTATCTTCTGAATGATCCACCTAGGGTATTATTCTTTCTAGTAGTTTTGATTTCTCTCTTCTTGGATATTCTGATTCTTACTAGGCAGTCTGTGCTATATCTGGAAAATTTATTTATAGATTTATCACTCTTGATGGAAACCCTGTATCATGGAAAAGCAAAAAACAACCTACTTTCTCCTTATCTTCAGCTGAAACTGAGTATAGGGCCTTGAGAAAGGCTGGTGCTGAAGTTTCTTTGTTGGTTCGACTTTTGGGTGATCATGGCTTGCACATTTGCAGCCCTGTTCCTATTTACTGTGACAGTCAGACTGCCTTACAGATAACCAAGAACCTTAACTTCTATGAACGCACCAAATACATAAAAATTGATTGTCACTATGTGCGTGAATGTTTGAATTCTGGCTTGTTTCCTTCAGTTTTATTCCTAGTTCTGCACAGCTAGCTGACATCGTGAAGCATTGTCTGGCCAGCCTCACTATGGTATTCTTTATAAGCCTGGTGTGTTCTCACCCTCCAGCTTGAGGGGGTGTTAACACTAATACTACAGATTAGGCCCAACAATAGAAGCCGAAGCTGCACAACCCACTAACACAGCCCCATTAGAACATCAACCATCAGTCCACCAAGCCCAACAATTTTGTAGCTCTAGCTGTAGCTCTATTTTTATAGTTGTACATTTGATATACATGTGTGTAATTGAATATAGAGTAATTAGTAGAACAATAATTACATAAGTCAGTTGAATGTTCTAGTGACTGACCGACCTCTCTCTTCTCTCTCTACTTTAGAAACCTTAGGATTTTCTTCAATCTCTTTTGTTCATCAATGGAATGTGGTGATGTCAACACACTCAAGACTTCAATGTTCGTAGGAAGGCCATTGGTTATTATCTCTCCAATTAACTACAATCTTTCAAATGCTAACTCGTTTCTAATCATTCAGTGTTCGTATGAAAAATGAATCACTGAAGAAGAATGAAACTGATAGCTAGGAATGACATGGAAATATAATTCCGTCGAGGAACAAGTTTTTATTAAATCTGTGAAGAGAGAGGAGAGAGGTAGGAAAGAGAATAGGACAATGGTGGAATATTTTTTCTAATTTATATACAACAACAACAACCCAGTAAAATCCCACAAGTGGGGTCCGGAGAGAGTAGTGTGTACGCAAACCTTACCCCTACCCCGAAGGGGTAGAGAGGCTGTTTCAGAAAGACCTTCGGTTCAAGTAAAAAGACAAAAGGAGAGAATATTGGATTCACCACGGAGATTATAGGGAAAAAGGAACATAAAATGCAGAAGAAAAATGCAAAGCAAAAACGATGGCTAGTAAATGGATCCTACGTCGAAAATAGAAAATAGTAAGACACGACATTGGCCCAAGCCATCTTAGACAAAACCCCGCCGGACTAGGCTCACAAAGATACAAAGTAACGCAAGACTCAACTACCTCCTAGCCTACAACCGTAATACTCGACCTCCACAACTTCCTATTAAGTGTCATGTCCTCGGAAATCTGAATCCTAGCCATATCATGCCTGATCACCTCTCCCCAATACTTCTTAGGTCGCCCTCTATCTCTTCTCATGCCTTCCACAACCAGCAGCTCACACCTCCTTACCGGATCATTGGGGCTTCTCCTCTGAACATGCCCGAGTCATCTGAGCCTCGCTTCCCGCATCTTGTCATCAATGGGAGCCACGTGCACCTTCTCCCGAATATCATCATTCCTAATCTTATCCATCCTAGTGTGCCCGCACATCCACCTCAACATCCTCATTTCTGCTACTTTCATCTTTTGGATATGTGAGTTCTTAATAGGCCAACACTCTGCCCCATACATCATGGCCGGTCTAACCACCGCTTTATAGAACTTACCTTTGAGTATCGTTGGCACTCTCTTGTCACACAAGACTCCAGATGCTAACCTCCACTTCATCCATCCTACTCCAACACGGTATGTGGCATCCTCGTCGATGTCCCCTCCCCCGTGGATAACCGAACCAAGGTACTTGAAGCTGCCTCTACTTGAGAGAACCTGTGACTCAAGCCTAACATCCACGTCCACTTCCCCCGGCCCAGCGCTGAACTTACACTCAAGTTATTCCGTCTTCGTTCTGCTTAGCTTGAAACCCTTAGACTCAAGAGTCTGTCTCCAAACTTCCAATCTCTCGTTAACACCGGCTCGTGACTCATCAATCAGAACTAAATCAGAACTATCTTTTCTAATTTATATAATACAAATAAATAGGAGCTATCAGATTTTACTTAGATGATGTGGTGCGATCTTAGGTAGCCATTGAACAATACTTGACCAAATTGTACTGGACTGGATCTCAACCCCAAAGATACGTGAAAGTCACTCACATAAAAAAAAAATTCAATTGGTGTATATAAACCATATAATTGTAAGTCTTAGATATCCTTTGTTTGATTCAACCTTCAAAAATTTGAATATTTACAGGTGCAACTAAAATTTATCACTGTTTCTATGAATATAACTTTTAACCACAAAAATGCAAACCAGTTCCTTGAAACAGTTCGTAGAAGGAAAACACAAACACATTTTCAATTAACACGCAAGTACTAAACAAGATTAATAACTGTTGAAGCGTTGCTTCATAAAATTTGCATAAACAAGATTATACAGTTTCATGAATACTTTTAGGAGGCAACAAAAGAAAATAAACTTACCTGGTAAATCTGCAGCTTTCCTCAGTCGTTTCTTCTAATGGTGATGGTTAATTATGATATTACTAATTTATAAATCCATTTATATAAGCTCATCGGTTATCAGAACTTATCTAGCAAACTGATAATATTCTTCAGCAGAGTTAAGATAATTACTTAGCACATTAATTTGGTAACAGATGAATCATTGGTGCAGATGAATAAAGTTTGACTGCAAAGAAGACGAAAAGTTTAATGAACACCACTATACTGCTTAGCTTAATGGTAGGAGATGAAAACACTCAGGTGATGATTAAAATTCCTTTCTAATTGATACGTTAGCCATAATTTACCATTTAATAGGATCCCAATTAATAAGCTAATTAACAATTTAATGGAAGGTAATTAACTTTTAGATAGAGGATAAATTGATCGTTTAACTTCTAAAGGATATTTTAGTAAATAAATCTCACACTAATGAGCTTCACGCTTATAATATAAAAACTTATAATTCCTCGACAAGTGCGTTGCATGTGTATGCCAAGTTATATAGTACATAATTTTTGTAAAATAATAGTAATATTATTAAAATAATTATCTAAATATTTTTAGATGTTATAGTAAAGTGCTGTTATAAAAATATATGTTAGAGCATATAACATGAAAATTTAGTTCCAAATGAACCTTTATAAGGAAGTCTTGTTATCGAGTATGGTTGTTATAGAGAAATTTGATTGTACATGAGAGAATAAAATATGAATTTTTTGGATGAACAATGTAGATCATCGTATACTGACTTATTTATCAAGGTCAAGATGATTAGATATTTGAGCCTACAAAGATGAATAATCAAGATTTAATTAGATACAAGTGATTTTCTTTTCTTACTTGTTTTAATTTATTAGGTACAAATCATATTGTACCTAATTATATATTCGTATATAAAAATCTACTTAATATGCATAAATAATTTAGTCAAAATCCAGTAAGTTCCCTTTTTTTGAATTCAGAACTTATAAACTCAAAATATAAAATTAATTTCTTCCTATTTGTCAAGTTAACCATTTAATTCGCCACCAGACGGCGAAATTATTTAAAAAGAAAAGTTAAAACATTTAATCTTTTACCTCTTTGGATGTCAAAGAAACACTTTACATTTTGTGCTAAAACACATCAATACAGGAGAAATACTTTGATTTTCTTCCTAATTCGTCCCAAAAACATAGTTCATTTTTTAGCCTTTTGGTATCATAAAACATTGTTTAGATTTGACAGTTATATTAAAATTTAAAAACATAATCCAACCACTCTATATAAAGAAATAGTTGGAAGGAACGAATAAAAAAAAGGTATGGCATAAACAAAACCCTTGTAAAAAGTAACATGAAAGAAAATGATGCACCTTATTTGGCATTTGTAGATGAGTTCTGTATGTAGGGGAAGAGATGATGACAAGTGAAAAAATAAGATGAAGTAATTCTAATCACGAAATAAAAGGTTGTCCAGTAATACAATTTTATTTAGGAGTTAAAAGGATGCAACGTACACATTTATCATTTGTTGTAGCTATCTTTCATGCTATCTTCTCAATCGTCTGATTCAATGTAGATTATAGTATACATTGTTATTTATTGGAAGATAAATTTACTTTTTGATACAAAAGTAATATATAAAAGTAGCATTCAAAGAAAGGATAAAATGGTCTTTCATCTATTGTAGATATTTTAGTAATTCACTTTTCATTTTGGGGCTTCATACTTATAATATAATATTCTTTTCGTTCTAATTTATGTGAACCTGTTTGACTGGACACAAAGTCTAACAAATAATGAAGACTTTTAGAATTTGTGATCCTAAATTTATCAGAAAGGGGTCCAGAGTATTTGTGTGGTTATAAAAGCTTCTCATTAAGGGTACAATTGAAAGTTTAAGCTAAATTGTTTTCAAATTTAAAAAGAGGTTATTCTTTTTAGAACGGACTAAAAAGGAAATAGGTCTACATAAATTGAAACGGAGAGGGTATGATATATGAACTGTCCTTTAAAGTTTTGACACACTGATTTAGTAGATCATTTAACGGCGGTAGTATTATTTGACTATTATGCTATTATTGGAACAGAATAGCTACCAGGAATATACGAAGCTGAAAGCAAGAGTGGAAGTGCTACAACAGTCTCAAAGGTGATCACATATATACTTGAGAGAAAAATTTATAATTGAAATTAAAGAGTGCTTCAATATTTTTCACTTTGACTTTTCATTTACAATCATATATATGATCTTTTGATCTTCTTTCTTCTATTCTTCGTCCTTAGTTCTAAATAAGATGGAATTTAATTATTCATAATCTTTAGGCATATCCTTGGAGAAGACTTAGGACAATTAAACATAAAAGAACTGGAACAGCTTGAGCGCCAACTGGATTCATCTTTGAGGCAAATAAGGTCAAGAAGGGTATGTTTTATGCACCTTTACCGGTTATTTAATTTGTCAGTTTCTGTACAAGCTAAATTTGCAGCTCTCAGTAGCATAGCTACTTTAGATGACCATGTGAATATTTTAGAAGCTTCAGACAGTAGTGGAGATAGGATTTTCGCTAGGGGTTCAAAAAGATTTTTTAAAAAGATTATAACTAGTGAGGATTGAACCAATAACCTTACAAAGGTTTTGAACCCCCTTGGACACTTAGCTACGTTTTTGGACTATGTCAAGGGGATTCAAAACATAACATATAGAGATAAAAAAATAGATTGATTTTGCCTTATACATACAGTATAATTTTTCGACGAAGGGGGTACGGGTGAACCCCTTCCGCCCCCTAAATCCGCCCATGGCTTCAGATCATATGCCTTCTTCCTAAATATGAATTCCTTCTTTACACTTTTCTTTTGGTGGGGTGCGACGTGCATTAATAGTGCAACACTCAAGAAACCCGATAGCAAGCTAATGCTGCCACGATCTAAAATTCAACCAGTCGTGATGACACCTAACTCAACATGCTAGGTAAGCAAATTAACAACTAACCAGTTCCAATAACAATTTAATAAAGCAATTAAGTAAAGAGATATCTAAATCCGATACATTTCCCAAGGACTGGTAGTACAAATCATGAGCTTCTAAGATTAGAATTTACAAAGCTGGTATGAAATAAATACATCATTTGTTCGAAAAGTACATAAACAAAATTTTATATTCTAAGGCTACCATGAGCAAGAGGCAACTACGACCGGAACGTAGGTACATCTTCAAATCCAGCTCCCATCGATCGCAGCATGTCAGCAACCAACATCTGCACACAAGGTACAAAAGTGTAGTATGAGTACAACAGACCACATGTGCTCAATAAGTAACAAACTTAACCTTAGGTTGAAAGTAGTCACGAGCTAGAACCAAGGTCGGGTCCGACACCAATAGCCAACAACAATTCATAACAACGTAAAACAAGTAATTAAAGAAGTAATTTAGAGATGAAATGCTCAACTTATTCATAGTTTCCGCAAAAATAGTTCTGCTTTTCAAGTATATCAGTGAAAACCCAAATCCATTACCGAAATCGTTGAAAATATGAGTGAGTTTGAAAACAGTAAATTTTTCCAAAAATCCTTTCAACAATCAATAAGATGTTCCATTTTTCTTTCCAGATAGCCAGTGTAACATATATCATTATGCTCATACATCAATATGCCTGAGAAGTCATGAATGACGTGATACCGTACAACATGAGGAATAAATGCATCTCTATGCATGTATGTCATATGTGCATGTCAATGCCATGTACCTCAGAGATGAACTCATGTACTCACACTCACAAAGTACTCAATCTCATTGTCTCACACTTTCTACTCATCATGCTCGACCAGTATTATATATGGCCAATCCGGCGATCCATCCCGAAATATATACATCAACTGATCATTAGTCTCTCAGTACTGAGTATGACCAAATCCAGCCCGTTGGGAAGATCATCCCCAGTAATATAAATGCTTCAGACAAGATTCATGTCCAAGGAAGATCCATCCTTCAATATAATCAACCGTGCTTACTAGGGATGTGTGCGGACTCCAGAGGAGCTCCTTCAGCCTGAACGCTATGTCAAGCTAATCATGGCACAAATCAATATAACCTGTTGCGGCGTGCGGCCTGATCCCATAATATAATCAATATAAAATGTTGTGGCATGCAGCCCGATCCCATAATATAATCAATATACATGTTGCGGTGTGCAGCCCGATCCCATAATATCACTCACACGCAGTCCCTCGGTCTCACTCAGTCATCAATCTATCAAGTGTCTCGAGCTCACAATGCCATAAAACTAGCCTAAAAGGATGATATGATGCATCAATAAATAGCAACAGAGACTGAGATATGATATGCATATGAATGTGTATGACTGAGTATGCAATGAAAGCAGATAACTCAACAGCAGAAATGACCTTAGTGGGTCCCAACAGGATAAACATGTAGCCTAGACATGGTTTCTAACATGGATCAAAGCTCAATAGTTCAAGTATGTAGAAATTTCATGGTTATAGGTAAGATCAGGTAACTACACAATACCACAGAACTAATAGAGTCACAATTCACACGGTGCATGCCCGCATGCCCGTCACCTAGCATGTGCGTCACCTCAACACCAATCACATAGCAGGTAATTCGGGGTTTCATACCCTCAGCACCAAGTTTAGAAGTGTTACTTACCTCGAACAAGCCAATTTCAATACCGAGCAAGCCAAATGATGCTCCAAAAATGCCATCTCGCGCGTACCGACCTCCGAACGGCTCAAAACTAGCCAAAAGCAACTCAGATATATCAAATAATGCCAAAAAAAATAAATCCATTGATAAATGTTGAATCTTTAATCAAAAGCCTAAAAATCATTCAAAAAGTCCAGCTGGGGTCCGTGCCTCGGAACCCGAAAAAACTCACAAAATCCGACAACCCATTCAATTATGAGTCTAACTATGCTAGTTTCACTAAAATTCGACTCTGAATCGATGTTCAGAACTAAAAAAATTTTTTTTATGAAACTTTAGGCTAGAACCCCCAATTTTCTTTTTAAAATTCACAATCCACTTACCAAAAACGAAGATAGATTCACGAAATATAACCAAAACCGAGTAGAGAACACTTACTCCAGTTCATATGGTGAAAATTCCTCCAAGAACTGCCTCAATCCGAGCTCCATAGCTCCAAAAATGTAAAAATGACCGAAACCCTCGAAATAGAGTACTTTATACTGCCCAGGCATCCTCTTACACGAACGCGGAAAATCCATCGCGTTCGCGATGAACAAAATCACACAGCATAAAAAGACTCTACGCATTTGCGGCATAGTCCTCGCGAGCGCGATGTAAAACATGACCAACCCTTCGCGAATGCGGCTGCTACTTCGCGAACGCCTACATTTCCTCTAGCTCCTAAACTTCAGTTCTATGCGAATACGACACCCCATCGCGAAGCAGAACCCGATGAGCTTACCTTTTGCGAACACGTTCCTTGTATCGCGTCCACGAAGAACAAATTCGCAGCAGACCAAATTACACTTCGAGATCGCGGCCGGACATTCACGATCGCGAAGAACACCAGAAGCATCAGGTAACAGCAGAAACCAACAATAACAACATGGTCCAAAATAGTCCGAAACCCGTCTGAAACTCATCCGAGCCCCTTGAGACCCCATCCAAATATACCAACAAGTCCCATAACATAACACGGACCTACTTGAGGCCTCAAATTATGCATAACAACATCGTTACGATGAATCGCACCTCAAATCGAGCTTAATGAACTTTGAACTTTTCAACTTCCATAACTAGTGCCGAAACATAGCAAACCAACCTGGAATGAACCCAAATTTTGCATACAAGTCCCAAATAATATAACGAAGCTATTCTAATTCACGAACCATAATCTGAGTTCGATATCAAAAAGTCCACTCCTGGTCAAACTTCCAAAAATCCAACTTATCACTATTTCAAGCCAAATTCAACTACGATATTTCAAATCACAATCCGGACGCGCACCTATGTCCAAAATCGCCCAACGAAACTAACAGAACCATCGAAACTCCAATCCTAGGTCAAATACTAAAAAGTCAAACTTGGTTAACTCTTCTAGTTTAAAGATTCTTAGTTGAGAATCATTCTTCCAAATCAATTCTGAATAGCCTGAAAACCAAAACGACGATTCGTCATAATACATCATACGGAGCTACTCATGCTCTCAAACCACCGTGCAAAGTACAAGTGCTCAAAACGATCGGTCGGGTCATTACAAATGCGATGGCCTCCCCCTTAAAATTTGAGTATATATATCATCTCGACTGTGTAATAATCCCCGCATCACTGATGGTTCAAGTTGAAAGGCGGTTCTCCGTGAGACTTGCCCCACGTATATCTCACATCAGAATGGGTGGAGAAATTTATGGGCCATATAACGGCAAGTTTAGGATTCAACTGTTGAGACATCTATTGGATTACAACCCAAAGGGGCAAAATCACGAATCTCAAAAGCCTTGAAGACACTGAGTCCTTGGCCATATCAGGGCAAAGCAAACAATACTTTTGCAATTGATCCTGGACCCTAATAAGTGCGGTATCAGAGTAGATACCTTTAGTATGGTAAGACAAACCTTATCGAGGATACTGAGTCCTAGCCATATCAAACTCAAAATTCAACCGTTGACAAATTTTGGATTAAACCCCAACAGGGTAAAATCTTAGCCCAAAAGCTTTGAGGTGACTGGTCTGAGTCAAAGCGGATAAGCCCTTGTTGGTTAGGCCTGACCATGGGCCCGACCGTGACAAATTGCTGGCACTATGTATTTGATATTAAACTGATAAGAACAAATATCACTCTTAATTAATTTAAGCTCAAAAGATATGGCTTCCTTCTATACTAAAATGAGAATCTTACGGAAATGTTCCAAAAAAAAAAAATATATTTACCAACAACTAACCATTTTAGTTATGCTACCAAAAATAACAAAAAAAAATACCAATTATATACAAAATTTAAAAAATATAGGAAATAAAAAAAAAATCAATAGATATTATTGCGATTCATTAAATATACATAGATGAGTCAATATACAAAATTTGAGTAAGTTTGAAGGTGAATCAGATTAGTTTGGAGTCAAGATTCATTACTAATGATATACAAAATTAAAAAAAAAATGCAAAAAAGAATTTTTTTCAATGGGTATGGTTTGAATTCGTTGAAAACATGTAAATGAGGCAATATACAAATTTTGAGCAAGATTGGAGGTGATTTGAACTAGTTTGGCATCAAAATCCGTAGTTAAAATCAAGTTAATTTTTTTTTTTTTACGATACATGTATCAAACGTATAAATCTCACACATAAGTGTACATGAATATACATTTGATATATATGTGATACATAGTGTGGTACATATTATTTTTTTCGATTTTCATCTTCTATTTCGAATTTTCAATTCAAACCACCTCAAAACTCCATCAAATCATCCCAAAACTGAGATTCGAACTGTTTAAGATGTATCCAATCTATTCCAATAACAACCACTCAAAAGAAAGCAAAAAAATAATTTTTTTTGGCTACAAATAGATAATTGACTAATATTAGTAATATTTTATGAGTTGATTAATTTTTATACTAATTTGCTTATGGGTAATTGGTAATTTTCCTAAAATGAGCTTATACCCTAATAAAAGATGCTAAATAGTTTGCAAGATTTCAGAGTGTTTTGTTAACAAGTTCTTGAACATGTTTCAGACGCAAAACATCCTTGATCAACTTTCTGATCTTCAACAAAAGGTATGTATTTTATATTCCCCAAAGTAAGCAAGAGAACATTGCTCAACTTTTCATGTGACATTGTATGCCTTCTTCTGCTGTTTCAACAGGAACAATCTCTTCTTGAAATCAACAGATCCTTGAAGATAAAGGTACAACTCTCTTAAATAAGGTTTCAACTAGAAAAATATGGACAAATCCAGAAAAGCTACTAATAGTAAACCTTCATCTACGTAATTTCATGTGATCTATTGGGATAAAATGTCAGAATTATTACTTTTTCAAAGTAGTACTTTCATGTATTTTTTCCTCCTACAACTCATTTAATTTATGGGATAATGTTACATTTAATCCTTGTACTATTTTATCTGGCTCATTTGTTCTCGATTTCGTTTGAAATGAGTTGTTTAATCTTTCTAGCAATAATGCAGCTAATGAATACAAGTAAACCTATGTTGTTCGGATTCTCCAAAAGTGATGCCGCGCCCGTGTCGGATCCTCCAAATATACATTAAATTTGGAGGATCCGACACACAACCAACAACATTTTTGAAGAGTACTCCGAGCAACATAGAGTAAACCTACATATCTAAATGTAAAACACAGGACTAATACGAATTGAAAGTTGACTTACCAAAAGTACAATTACCCTCGATTTTACAAGAAAACTTCAGACCTAAAGTTTTCCTTCTTTTCTAAGAACTTTTTATTTGGGGCGTCGTGTAATAATGATGTATAGGGGAATTTGGTATTCTTTTCTCCAACCAGTTAACAGTTGTTTCTCTATGAAATGCTTCTGGCAGTTGGATGAAAACTATGTAGCCTACCAAACTCATTGGGATACTGGAGAACAAAATATACAATTTAGACATCGACCTGCTCAGCCTCAGGAGTTCTTTCAGCCTCTACAGTGCAATAGTACAATGCCAAACAGGTACGGTAATGTTGCCCTTGTTGCAATACCACACTTTTTTTGCAACATTTTAAGTTATAGCGCAATTCTAACGTAAGTGGAATCAAAATGTGTGTGATCGTATATATCTACATTCTGATTAATTTCGTTGTGTGTGTATCTATATATTTATTTATGAATTTATAAGTCGAGCTAAAAGTGACGGATTCAGGTACAATCAAGCGCCATGGGATAACATAGAATCATCAACACAAAATGCTACTGGAGTTTTACCTGGATGGATGCTTTGATGGTTGGGGCTAAAGGGGAATCAAATTCACTTACCCTACCTTTTACAAGCAATTAAGTTAATGCAGTTTGAGATTGGAAAAGAAAAATTAATAAATGTAACTTTTCCCATACACAATTGAAGTCTCAGTCTTTCAAAAGACTACTGCTGGTATGAATTGTAAACTAGTTAACGAGTACGCAAAGCATAACCATATATGTCATGGAATAAGTCAAATTACATCTTTTATTTTAATTTAGACTCGTTGTTCTTGTTTCAGTTAAGTTATTCTTGCCTTGCATGGAAATAATGCAAGTAGGCTTTACTAGGCCACGGCGGTTTGAGCCATCCCGTGGAAAGACATCTATTTTCTCGAACATGTCAATCATAAATATACATACGTGGGAAAATGCCTTTTTACTGGTCAAGATCAACTTGAACTACTTATAACATACATATTTATTTTTGTGGCAAATAGTGAAATATCATTAGCAAATCAATGTTTATCTACAATTTTGTTTTAATTTCAACTTAAAATAAAGAATATATGCTTGCATTAGGTTACACTGTCTATATCACACTTTTGAGGGTGTGATCCTTCCCCTGACATTGCGTGAAGAAGGAATGCATTGTACATTGAACTGCCTTTTTTTTTAAATAAAAAATTTGAAGCTGAAAAGTTGATTCGAGAATTTAATCGGAGAAGTACCCTACTCTTTGTTGAGTTCTGAATGAAGGTACTTGTTGATACCCAATTTTTCCTCATATATCTTTTAATACATATATATACTTTCAAAATAACACATATGTAGTTATAAGCATGCATAAGCATTTTTATAATTTTTTCTATAATTTTAAAAGCTTCAAATTGATTTATTTCTTCTCTTTTCATTTATAAAATTTTAAATAATTATCTTTCAAATTACATTTGTGGTGATTTAGTCATATAAATTCTTTATTTATGCCAAAATAGTGTTTAAACATTTTTAGTGTATTTTTTATAATTACATTTACATCTTTAGGCTAAATTGCATATCTTTGCAATAATAGCCCTACTAATGCATAATTACATTATTGATGCATAAAGTGATCTTTTATATTTTTAAAATGTTAAACAACTATTCTAAATCATTTTAGTACACGGAAATATTTTTTGAAAATTATTTATTATTTTTATTAATTATATAACTATTAAAAGTGGCTATTTAAAATCTAGCCTATTTTATTTCAATTTCAGCCCCCAATTTAACCCAATTACCATCCCAATCCCCAATTAAATTACCCAGCCCAAACCCTGAAAACCCGATCCGGCCCCAATACCCTTTAATCTCGACCGTTGATCATAAAGATCAACGGCCATAAACGATCCTTCCTAAAATAAACCCAAAAGACCCCCTAAACCCAATCATTTTACGTTACCCGCCGCCCTGTAACCCTTCTCTGCTCTCAAACTCTCTCAAACCTAACCCTAATCAAACCTCACTAACACTCATCTATGGCTATCTCCGATGATCTCTCACCACCCCGAAGCCTCCAATGGCCTCCCTCACGTTAGTCTTGCCATCTCCAGGGTCCTCAAGGGACCATGGCTAGTTGGCTTGCATCTATGGTCACTTTCTCGCCTGTTTCAGGCCATTCCAGTATGATTCCGAGTAAGATCGTCCTATATTGACTACAATCTATGGGTTTCTTAGTATGTTTCTTCACCTCTGTGTTGTTCTCTTTGAAACCCTAATTTCTTTTTCTAAACCTCTTAGATCTGTACAGATCCGAGATGATTTGGGCTTGTTTCATGTGAGTTTTTACAACAACCTTGAGGTTCTTTACAAGAATCATATGATTTTCAAGTGATTTTCACCTTTTCTCTAAACTAGGGTTTCCAGAATTTCTTTTACAAAATGTTTGATGACTTTTTGTGTTTAATATTCTGCTTCTCACATGTTTTGACTGATTTTATAAGTCTGCTACAACCTTAGCTCGCTTGTACCGAAAGCCCTAATTTTTTGGTTCTTCGTTTGATTTCTGAGCACTGGTACATCTGATTGTGTTCTTGCTTTGGGTTCTTATGATTTCTCGTGATTTTCTTGTCCTAATAAGCTTCTACTGAATTTCTTAGTTCAACCCTTTCACTGATGCTTGTTTTTATCCTGACTATTCATGTCAAGACCTGAATCAGTGTCGTTTAACTTTTGTTTTGTTAAAGTTGTGTGTCGATTCCTCACTATTCATGTCTTGCCTTATTTTATATGCTAAACTTGCTGACTCTTTCATGACTTTCTCTTTTATTGAACCTTTGATTATTCTGAATTCCTTATTTTCTGGTTGATTTGAACACTTTCCCTTAAACTTCTGATTCTTACCTCTCTACTCTATTTGATTGAATTACTTGCCTTAATTAATTTTCCCTTGCCTTGTTTGTATTTTGCTGATTCTTACTGATTTTTTCCTTAACTCAAACTTCTGTTCATTTATCCCTAATTACCTACTCTATACCCAAACCTAACTTGATTCTTTTCCTTAAATACCTAGCATGCTTTATCGTTGATTTGATTGTCCCTTGAGTAAGGGAAGGACTTGCTGATTTATATGTGACTTCCCTGATTGCTACTTAATTGATCTCTTACCTTATTTATTAAGCTTTGATTATTATATAAACCCCCTCTTATTTTTAGTTTTGGACAATGACATAGTTCAAAAAACACTACTCTTTACACTTTAAAGTTCTCTTTCTCTTCTGCTACTTGTGATACTCACTGATCTAGCCAGCTGAAAGCCAAGGCTAGATATTGGAACTTTATTTGCTTTATATTCTGCACCCTTTCCTTCAGCTGGCATGTCTCTAGTTAAGTTTTGAAATCCAAACCCTATGTGTTTCATTCCTGCACTAGTTCATCAGTTATGAATTCAACTTGTATTCCTGTTTACTTATTTGCTCGGCATGTCTAAATTCTGTCTTGATCAATGCATGTTTTATATTTTGCACTCTTTCCTGCTTACTTCTTCACCTTGCATTTCCAAACTGTATGTTCAATCCTATTCAAAACATACCAACTATTATCTATGTCTTAACTACTGAGTCTCTAAGATCCTAAGTGTTGTATGCAGATGTTTCCTCTATACCCTATCCATGTACCCCAATGTGACTCTTATGTGCCCCAATCCTTTTATCCCCATATGAAATCTGTTTGTTAAGTGTTCTCTTCTGAATCTGGATGTCTCTTATGACCAATTGATTGTCTTCTGTTTTGGTACTCTCTTCAAACTGTTTCAGTACTAATGATTTCCAAAATTCTTTTCAGTATTAATACCTTTCTATTAAACTCCTTCAACTGTTATGCACTCTCACTTTACTCTTAGAATACTAGGTTCTGCCCCTCTGACATGTTTACTGCCTTGAGATCCTTGAGATCTCTTTGAACTCTGGCATGTCAGAGCTGGCCTTTCCATACTGCACCTAAGTCAGTTATTATTTGAGAAAAGGTCTAGGTGTGAGCACTGCCCGGGATCTTTGAGATCCTTAGGGAACTCTGACACACCTAGACACAAAATTTTCTATAGAACTTTAGCATTTGAGGCTATTGGAGGCTTGGGAAGTCATTTGAGCCTACTGCAGGCTCCCTATAGATTAACTCCTATTTATTTATGTATTTTATACATTGGTCTGTAATAATTATTGTATACAACATTGGGGTGATTTGTGAAAAAAGGTGGGTAGTCAAATGTATTTACTATGTTTGCTTTACTTCCACAATATTAGAAACCATGCCTATAGGATCTAAATGGCTTTAATAATAGAGATCATGCCTATAGGGTTAAAATCAACTTTATAATTAGATATCATGCCTATAGAATAATTGAAGGTCAACTTTCGTTACAACATGTGTTCACATTCGTCTCCTTTGAAATTATGCCTATAAGTTCAGAAATCAGCTCTAATAGAAATTATGCCAATAGAACTCAAAACTAGTTTAGTTAAATAAATCAGTTTAATTCATGTTTGTTCATTCTGAATTGGTTAACTAATCTGTCCGTTTCTTAATAAGTTTTCAAATACTGCCTTAAGTTAAAACCGCTAGAAAGCATGTCTATAGGATCTCAAGTTATCGTTTAAAAAATCATTTTTGCAGTTTTACTGCATTCATAATCAATATAGATATCATGCTCATAGGATATCACTATTACGCCTAGGCAAGCCTATAGGGCGATTAAAGTCCTGCAACTATAAAACTGCGCTTTAAAACTGCTCGTATTCATCGGTCTAAAATCAGTAAGTCTTTGACACTTCAGTCCTAATTCGATGTTGTACACGTTCTGCTCACTTAGATATCATGTTCTAGGATTTTCTTAAATACTTGACTATTGTTTGAAGACGTGCACTTACTTGTTATATTTGTGGAGGTTAATGTGAGGCTCTAATTTGTTCTCTTTAAATGCTGTCCTAACTGTTTTGATTGACGCCTAGACCTTTATCCTTTAAAGCCTTATAAAGTTCTAGAACTACCTAAATTAGAGATCCTAATACCTATAGGGCCACAAGGAAGGGACAGATAGTGCACGCATAGGACATTTATCAAGGCTATTAGAACGCTTTAGGCTTTGACCAAGGGGAGGAAATTGGGTAGTAAGGATATGATGACTACGCGCTAATGTCACGTGTAGCCCCTCATTGAGGAGTGTTTACCAGGCATTGTGTGGGGTGATCCTGTAGGCTAACTAATCTAGGACCCCTCTTTCCCAATTCCTGATGTTTAAACTTTACTTTTTTCTGTATATGCAACTTGTTAAAATCTTTTCCTTGTCTTATACAATGTCCAAAACATGCCTTTATTTGTAAGTATATGTTAAAATTGTTTATTTGCTAAAATGACTAATTCACACAGTATAAGTTCGGTTGGGACATACTGTTATGGACTAAGAGGGGTGCCTAACACCTTCCCCTCAAGGTTATTTCGAGCCCTTACACTAAATCTATGGTAAAGCAAACTAGTCTAAGAGTTAATCGCTCTAGGTGCCCTAACGCACCATAATCCGTTAGGTGGCGACTCTTCAATACCCAATTCCCAAAAAGGAAATGAGTTATTACCCCGATGAATGTTGGACTTCTCTCTCCGCGTAGGGAAAAAGGGGGGCGCGACAACATGACGACTCTACTGGGGATACCTTTAGGCTCTTTTTCCATAACGAACTTATCTTTTGTGAATTATTCCAAGCATGCTCCATCCCACGTACCCTTTCCCCTTATTTGAATTTAACTGTCTATTTTCAAGTATTTATGATTTCTTTATTCCTAAAACTGACTTGTCTCCTTATTTTCTTTGTCTGTAACTGTCTTTCAATTATTGAAATATTGCATTTATTATTTTACGTGCAAATACTTGACTACATGCTATTTATTGCTGCTAAATCATGCTTCACATCATATTCCACTCGTGCGTATTAAATCCTCTAGCAACGCTTGATGAGTGGTTGTGCTCTTCCTATTTATTACCCTTAAATTCGAAAAGGCTTATTTGCTATAAAACTAGTCGATCAACGGTGCAGTCGACGGTTTTGTGCCTTTCCCCCTCAAGTTGTCCGCTTGAGGGTACCAGTCTAGACCCTCATAGTAACCTTACTCTGATTATAATTGTGCATGCATCATGGCCAAACCTAGTCGAATTAATATGTTGTCCACATAATAATCCTTTAAGACAAGCCTTATCCAAAAGTCCACCGGGGTTTCCATAATTCCAACGGACACAACCACATTCTGTGCATTAATTTGGAGAACTAAATGCCAATATGCTAATCATGAATGTATAAATAGTCGAGTCTGGTGGGGGAAAAGGGCCTAACCCTTTTGTTTTGCAGAAAATGAAGCACGAGGTCCCCAGATTCGGTATGGTTAGCAATATTCCACCATTTCTACTAGATTGGTGGGAGGAACTTTCCCCAAGTGACAAGAAACATATAAGAAATTACTTGGGTAACTTGCCTTCCCTGCTAGACATTGAGCCAAACAACAAGTTAATCGAGGCTGCTACTTTGTTCTGGGATAGTGGAAGGTCTTTGTTCCATTTCGGTGACATAGAAATGACACCACTTCTAGAAGAAATTGGAAGGCTTGCAGGATTGACTTGGGATAGTCCCGGGTTATTGGTGCCGGAGAACCATACTAGTAAAGGGTTTTTAAAGATGATGGGGCTGAAGAAAAATGCTGACCTGGTATGCCTGAAGGAATCTTACATACCCTTCGAATATCTGTATGAGAGGTATGGCCATAGCAAGTCCTACCGTACCTACCATGATGAGCTCTCTCTTACTTCTCTGGGCCATATCCACCACAAAGTGTTCGTGTTCATTGTATGCTTCTTAGGCCTGATAGTATTCCCAATGAAATGGGAAAGAATCCACACTTGGTTGTCCATAGTCGCCAAGACTTTGATGGAAGGGATCAATGGACAGACATACACTATATTCCTCATGATCATAGCCGACATCTACAAGGCTCTGGAGCGCTGTCAAAGAGGGGCCAAGCATTTTGAGGGTTGTAACTTGTTGTTGTAGTTGTGATTATTAGAACATCTTCAAAAAGGTCATTATCACCAAGAATTTCCGCGAAGGGCTTGGAACGACCATATTGCCTTCCATCACCCCAAGCGGATGACTTACATTCTAGACAGGTTTGCTCAGCCGGAAAGTGCCAAAGAATGGGTAGAGTTCTTCGACAATCTGACCGAGGAACAAGTGCAATGGATGTTTGAATGGTTCCCAACAGACAAATTCAACATTAGATCCAGGGACGCTCCACACCTGGTGCTGATTAGGTTGAGAGGGATATACCCTTATGTCCCTATCCGAGTTATGAGGCAAGTAGGCAGAAAATAGGTTGTACCAAGGGTTTCCAAGATGAGTCATTTCAATGCAGACTTTCAAGACGACAACGTCCCTTACAAGTGCCAAGCTCAACACATGTGGCATTGCAAAATCATTGTGGAAAAGAACACAATTGAGCCAGACAGGTATCATGCGGGGTGTGAACCTCTCTACCCAGCATGGTTAGAGGACAATCTAAAAGGAATGGTGATGCTACGAGCCGGTCGAGGGAATAAAATCATAGACGAAGAAGCTGAAGCTCAAGTCAAATATAACAGGCTATGCAAGAGAGTCCACGACTCTGAGAATGCGCACCGGGAAATACATGAGAGGAATGTGAGATTGATCGAAGAATGGAAAGAAATGGCAGTCACTTCCAACAAGAAGTTGGAATATTTGGAGCGAGGAATAGTGGAGCTGGAAGGTAAAGTCATAAAGAGGATCGAGGATTGCCAAAACGCTGAAGGAACTAAAGGAAGACATCTGGCCAGAGCCTACTTGCTGCTGTTTCTGCACAAGCTGGGGGACCTGTATGATGGAATTAGGAAGATCCAATATGGGGAAGGTCCTTCTAGGACCAAGTAGGCTAGATTTATTTGCTTTCCTAAATATAATAAGGCCAAGTGCCAGTAGTGACTTACTTTTCTATTATCTTAGTACCATTTTGGGATTCGTCTATTTTTACATTATGAAATAAAGTATTTATTGGCATCCAAAGTTCTCCAAATCCTACCTCGGGCACAATGAGGCTTCCAAATTAGGACACGAATTTACATTTCCACAATATGTGTTTAAATACGGCAAACATTTTAGAATCCTCAGTGACTTGTTACCTTTTTATTTTTCCTTATTTTGATTATTCCCATCCCCTTAGGTTGGTTTACTCATACTGGTATCATCAGTGTATCATATCATATCTAGAGGACCTCTACCTCCTCCTCCTTCAAGAAATACAAAAGGCAAAGGAAAAACAAAAATGGACGACTTAAGTGGTATTCGAAACGAGAATGTTGAGAATGCAGAAACTTCAGATGGACGAAGTACTCTGGCACCAAATGATCTAGTCTTGAGATTTGAACAAAAGATACTGGAACTGCAAGAAGAACTTGAGCAGGTTCGCAACTTAGCAAACTTGTCACTCATCCTGAATGTCCCTGACATCATTTAACAGAACACAAAGAACCCGACACCTCCCCAAAACACACAAAATCCTCCCGCACCAAATCAATATGCAACCTCACCCCAAAATCTCAATCCCCTACCAATACCAACTCCGCCACAACACCACCATCAACCAATTCATTACCCACTAACCGCCACTTATCACACTCCCCAAAACACACCACATCCCATTTCCAATCCTCAAAACTCAACCAATGACCATCATTACACCCAAGTCCCTAGCACCCATCAAAGCAACCCTATATACGTAGAAACCGTACCTCACTCTATCCAACCAATCTCCTATACATCGGAATCCTCCATGAAGGACCTGCTCATTAAAAACATGGCTGAAGAACTCAAGAAGTTGACGAGTTCGAAGGCGTCGAAGGCGGCAAAGGAATAGAAGGGTTGAACTATGAAGACCTATGCATACAACCAGATATAGAACTGCCAGAAGGGTATAAACCTCCCAAGTTCGAGGTGTTTGATGGTACAGGTGATCCCAGGGTTCATTTGAGGACCTATTGTGACAAGCTTGTCAGGGTCGGAAATGATGAAAAGATCCGGATGAAACTCTTTATGAGGAGTCTTACTGGAGATGCTTTGTCCTAGTACATCAGCTAGGATCCCAAGAAATGGACAAATTGGGTGAATATGGAATCGGATTTCATAGACCAGTTCAGGTTCAATACAAAGAATGCACATGATGTTTTTTACATCCAGAATCTTAAGAAGAAACCCACTGAGACTTTCCGTGAGTATGCTACTCGTTGGAGGTCGGAAGCGGCCAAAGTCAGGCCATCTTAGGATGAGGAACACATGAACAAGTTCTTTATCAGAGCGCAGGATCCGCAGTATTATGAAAGGTTGATGGTTATTGAATATCATAAGTTCTCCGATATCATCAAGCTTGGGGAAAGAATTGAGGAAGGCATCAAAAACGGGATGGTAACGAATATTTAGGTAGTATAGGCCACAAATAAGGCATTACAATCAGGTGGCATATCAAAGAAGAAAGATGTTGGGGCAGTAATGGTGGCTCAGGGCGCAAAATCTCCACTTACCTATCAAACACCTCCACCCACATATCAAACACTTACGCCCATATATCAAACACTTCCGCCCACATACCAAGCATCACCACCTACATATCAGCATTCATCTCCCAGATATTCCCAACCAGCCACTGTTCATCACACCTATAACTCCCAACCATCCCATTTCCAATAACCTCCAACTCACCAAAACTTTCCAAGACCAAGACCTAATTTCGACTACAAGCCACCCAAACAATACACCACCATTGCTGAACCCATCGACCAACTGTATGAAAGGTTGAAAGCCGCTGGTTATGTCACCCCTATTCCTGCTGTGGCATTAGAGAATCCATCCCAATGGGTCAATCCGAATAAAACTTGTGCGTACCACTCCGGTATGAAGGGGAACACCATTGATGAGTGCCGAACATTGAAAGATAAAATCCAGACACTAATTGACAACAAGGTCATACAGGTAAAAGAAGCTAAACCCAATGTCCGCAACAACCCCCTCCCTAATCATAGAGGTGGTGGGGTACAAGTGATATAGACGAACGAAGAATGGGACCCTGAGGGGTTGATTGGGCTTATTCGAGAAGGCGATTACTTTAAAGTTGCAGTCATGCTTACTCCTATTGTGGTACAGACTCAGTCACCAATAGAGGTCGAGGTAGCTGCACTGGTTCCATTTGAGCTAGAGGTAGCTCCACCTGAAGCCACCCCCACTCCATTTGAAGTAGAAGTGGTCACACATTTCATAGTGACAATGTCAGCCACACTGCCTTTCAACTCAAAAGCAATACCCTGGGATTACGTTGCCGAATCTCGACGAAAGGGAAAGGCAAAAATGGAGGAATCCGATACTACACAAGGAATGACTAGGACTGGAAGAGTCTACACACCTGAACACTTGGGAGGACCAAGCAAGGATGCCACTACCGGGTAGCCTGTCATTGAGATAGGGCCAGATGACCTGTGGAGGAAAGTACGAGCAAAGGAGTATTCCGTCATTGACCATCTGAAAAAAACCCCAGCTCAGATATTTATCCTGTCACTATTGCAAAATTTAAAGGCATATAAGAATGCTTTAATGAAGGTGTTGAGAGAGGCTTATGTATCCAATAACATCACTGGCAGAGAAATGGCCAATATGGTAGGGCAGATACTGGAAGTCATAAGATCATCTTCCACGAAGATGAGCTACCGCTTGAGGGGTTAAATCTCAATAGAGCGTTGCATATCACAGTGCAATTTGAAGACAAATTCATTGTCAAGGTCTTGGTTGACGGAGGCTCAAGCATCAATATTTGTCTGTTAGACACTTTGAAAAGGTTGGACAAAAGTTTTCATGAAATACGGGTAGGAACCATGAATGTTAAAGCTTTCGACGGGTCTCAAAGGGCCACGATCGGGGAAATCAACCTTTGTTTGCAGATGGGGCCAACTTGGTTCGACGTCGAGTTTCAGGTGCTTGATATACCAGCCTCATATAATCTTCTGTTTGGCCGACCATGGATCCATGTCGCTGGAATCGTGCCTTCCACACTACATCAAGCCGTGAAGTTCGAATGGAATCGTCAGGAGGTGATCATTCACGGAGATGGGAGTAACCCCATTTACACTAATCAAACCATCCCAGCTATTGGACATAGAAGAAGTCTAGGAGGGGAAACCTATCATCATATTGAGCATGTCAACGCCGTTGAGAAGGACAAACGGTGAAGTAGCAAAATAGAAAACATATTAGCATGGTCTGGATATGAGCCTGGCAAAGGGCTAGGGAAGAATCTCCAGGGTATCACTAAACCGATACGGCTGGAGGGTCATGGTACTACCTTTGGGCTCGGACATCAGTACACATGGTAAGAATACAATGATTGGTCGCCTCCATAGAATGGACCATATTACCTCCTCGAGCAACCAGTGCCGCATCTAGATCAAACTTTTCACCATGCTGATACAATATGGGGGACTGCAGAAGATGAAGCATTAGCTGGGTTGAAGAATCTGTTCTTGGAGGATGAAGACATGGACTGCAGTGCCATAATTGAGGAGAAGGAGGAAGAAGGCCTCACTATTCAGATAGTAAAGAAGGGAGCTATTCTCAGGAACTGAACCGCCACACCGTCCCGGACCCATCGAGTCCCTGGGTAGCTTGGCAAATTTTCTTTCTATAGCCATTCTAGGCATTTAAGATTTTCAGTAATTTTGATTTAAAGACTTACTTGTTTCAAATAAATGCTCGATTCATCAAGCTGCACTTGTCTGGATGTTGTTTAATTTTAATCAAATACATTTTCTCTTTATTATTCACTACTATTTTCTACACAATTCCTTTCTACAACGTTATTGTTGTCACACCTCCTTTTTACGCACCCGAGGGGCGCAGGGGAGTTTTTTTCCAATTAAAGGACAACCGAAACGGGATTGGTTTAATTATTTCAGAGTCGCCACTTGGGAGATTTAGGGTGTCCCAAGTCACCAATTTTAATCCCGAATCGAGGAAAATAATGACTCTATATTACGGTCTGCGTACCAGAAATCCAGATAAGGAATTCTGTTAACCCGGGAGAAGGTGTTAGGCATTCCCGAGTTCCGTGGTTCTAGCACGGTCGCTCAACTGTTATATTTGGCTTATTTATCTGATTTTTAATACCATATAAACTTATGTGCAAATTTTAACTTTTGACCGCTTTATTGTTATTTTTTTTACAAGAATGTGAACATCGCTTAAAACACGTCTTTGGACTGCGTCACATGAAATGCACCCACAATCCGGAACGCATTTTATTTGATGTTTTGAGATTTGGCTTTGGGTCGCATGAAATGCACACCCAAACTTAAGCAAGTAAATTATTAAACATGCGCCTAAAGAGACTATTGCGTTATTATTTTGCGGAGGCCGTGAAATTCGCTAAACGACCCTCCTGAATTCTAAGTAATTTTAAACAAGTATTTACTGAGGGCCCCGCAATTTGTATTTTTATTCGGCGAGGCTCATCTCATCCTTATTTTTTAAAATGAATTTGCAACGTCATGGACACGCGTCTCGAACCACGTCACAATCAATGTACCCGTGATTAGAAACACATTTCGATTCCGTTGAGATTTGGATTTGGGTCACATCAATGTGCACCTGAGTTTACGAAGGTAAGATTTATTAAGGCGCGTCCTAAAGAGTCTAACGTATTGTTATTTTAGGAAGGTTGTGAGATTTCCTAAACAACCCGTCCTGGAAACTAAATGCTTCACTAATATACATTTAACAAGGGCCCCGCATCTGCGTTTTGTTTATTTTTATCGAGGCTCATCTCGTTGTTATTTTTAAAGGATACCCTATAGCAACTAAGTTTCTTGTCGTGTTTGTCTCTATCAATTGAAAGCAGTAAATAGCCTTAGTTGATTATAAAACCGGATTTAAAGTGCTTTTACAGAATAATAAAACGTGACTGCACTTATGGATAACTAGCTGCAAATTATGGGCCCAAACCTAGCTCATGCGAGAGTGCCAGACTTGGGCCCTGTTTTTCCGATACAGGCCTAACTGATTTTTTCGATTTGGGCTCGGCCTTCCTGAGGTTGAGGCCTAGAACTGATTCTTTGTTCTTTATCAATTTATATGTGACAAACTAGCAAAGGGGAAAGAACTTTAACTCATGTGGGTAGTTTTCCTATTTTTGGCCTACATTATAGAATGTACTACACCATCAGACTAAGTCTAAAATACAATCTATTACCCTGGGAATATTTTTCACCTGACAGCATACATACATGACTATCATTCATTAACCTACATTGATATACCGAGCATGTAGGCTACTTCTATTATACAAACGAAAATGTAACTATTTTATGACATTTAATGTAGCAGTTCATGTATACATAAAAACAATCTGCAGGTCCTCTCTTTTGCATTCATGCTCAAACTCTCAGTTACATTGGTGGTATCAACTGTGTACCTGGTAAGGAAAGGAAAGGAAGAAGGAGAGTGATCAGTTGAGTAGTGTGCAGTAATCACAGCATCAACAGATACACAGCAACAGCACAGCAACAAACCAACAACCAAGATTGTTTTCCACAGTCCACGAACAACCAACAATGATTCCCAGAATAAATGAAACCAACAAATAGTCGAGTGCCAAACCAATAATTCCAGACGAAGAGTAATGAACACCAGAAGTAAAAGAAATTCAATGCAGCAAATACCAATAGTTCAGCAACCAACAAACAGCTCAGTCACGGCAGACGACAGAACTTGGCCAAGACAGCTTGACCAATATGAATTCTTGTTCAACTTTCAGATGGTGTTTGGTTACAATCTATTTGGAAACTAACTTATGTTTTTCGGCTTTCTTTAAACTCAGTAAACCTCTCTTCAGATTAAAACTCTAGCCTTAAGACTGAAAATTTTCACTTTGTTTTTCTCTTTTTTCTGAAGACTAAAAAGTCCAGCCCCGTTTAAGTTATCAAATGGCCTATTTATAAGCCACATGACCAAGGGCAGCTAAGCTGCCTCCCTCCTACTTGCAGACTGCCCATACCCCTTAACTCCCCATGCCTAAAGGCATCTTTCTTGGAATCCTTAATCAGCCCCCATGCCCTGTCTATATTATTCTAATCAAGGGTTATGGGTTTAGTTAAGTATTCAATTAATTCCCATACTCTTAGGTCTAGTCCCCCATTAGCATTAATTTAATCCTATTTTAATTACCACTTGACACATTCTGAAATTATCCCCTAATCAGACCCTGTCTTATGCCAAGATTACCCTTACACCTTGCATATTACTGTATTACCCTAACTCTTAATAGTTAGTATATAGACCTCTCTAATTTCAGCCAATACCTGACTACTAGCTAATTAAACTCAAACTGTTTTCAGTCTGATTTGTTAGATTTCTGAAGCTAATTGCCAATTCTCTGCCTAAGTTCAGGCAATGATTCAAACTTTAAGCAAACAGGGTGTCAATTAAAGGGTACAAGTTGGTCATGCCGATACAAGTAACACCAACAAGAAACAGGCATAGTAATCAATACTGAGATGTAGACTCATTTAGATGATTACACAAGCTATAACATCTTTCAAGTGAATTCAGTTGACGACGCTTATTTAGATGACTATACAAGCTATAATACACAACAAGCAACCAATAAAACCAACAACCAACTCATTATTAACTTAAAACGTACACACATGGACAGACGAGTCGCGGAACAAACAAACCAGAACACGAACGACAGATAGATTTTAGGAGGGCAAAAGAAAAAGGAAAAATACCTCAGAAAAATGAAACTAAGATCGATTCAAGTTCGAACTCGGTCCAGGTGATTTTGGGGTCTAATGGACTTTAACCGAAGCATTCTCAACTGAGAACACTTCGGTAAAAGTCTGCTAGGCCCTGATCCTGCCACTGATTCGGACAAACCCATAGATCTGAATCCTAGGGCTCTTGAGGTTCGATTTGGGAACCGTTCAATCCCTGTCAGATTCGAACGGAACCAAAGCCACTCCGGGGGTGAGGGAGGTTAGGAGGGGTTGTGGTGTGAGTTTGGGGTCAATCGGTGTAGATCTAGTTTTTGCTCGAATCTTCGTTTGAAGATTCGAGAAGATTCGGAGTGATTCGAGGTGAACGGTTGACCGATTCATGTTCGGGGTGGTTGGGTGCATCGGGGATGTTATTTTGGTGGTCATCGGAACCATGGTTACTGGGCTCACAGGGGAAACCTAGGCTGCTAAGGGTTTGAGAGGAAATGGGTCCTGGGGAAGATGGTGAACAGTGGCTGAAGGGGGGTACGGCTTGGGGCGTGGGGGTAAGGGTCGAGTTTATATATGGGGAGGCTGATTGGATCTGAGCCGTTAGATCAGATGATCTCAACGGCTTGGATCTGAGGGTGGAAAATGAGACGGGGTCGTTTGATAGTTAAACGGGGTCGTTTGGTTTAAGTGAGGGGTTGGGTCACGGGTGCGTGTGTGGACCGTTGGATCAAGAGGCTCAGACGTCTCAGATCATTTCGCTTGAAACGGCGTCGTTGAGGTGAGTTGAACAGCCTGATCTGGACCGTTCCTTTGAATCAGATCAACGGCTTCAAATGGGGATGCCGATACGACGTCGTTTGAGTCCTTGCTTGGGCAGGCTGGATTTGGACTGGGTCTGAGTGCCGTTTTTGGGCCCCTTTTGTTTCAATTTCTGGGCCCAAATCGATTTTAATCCTTCACTCTTTTGCTTTCTTTTTTTTTTCATTTTTCTTTTACAACAAAATAAAAATAATAGATAATAAAACAACGAAATTAAAACTAAACAACAATGTAACATTTTAACACAATTATCACAAAAATATTTAAGTAAGTTAACTAAAAGCCTAGAACGAACGATGCACACATATATATATTTTTGAATTTTCTTTTACCGACACATAGTTTTGTATTTTTGTTTGATAGTGACTGGATGCAAAATGGGCAGACACACAAATGACCAACAACACATGTTACGGAAAGATCGAAAAATTGTGCAGCGAAGCCATTTGTCATTATTTTTTATTTTCTTTTGGAGCAATCGTCCGTGAAGCAAAAATCACGTGCTTACAGCTGCCCCTCTTTGCACGAAGACACGAAGGATTTTCGCGCAAAGATAAAGCGAGCGATTTTTGCCCGTCCGAATACTCCGTGTGAAGCATTTTTTGAAAAAGATTTGACCGAACGTTTGCTTCAGAGGTTTCCTACATATCCTGGCTTGAACAGGAATCAGGTCAATGTAGTTCGGGAAATTTTGGTAGCTGAGACTACCGTGTGACTGTAGTGTTTACTGTTGTTGTGCGCTTTTGTATGCTGCTGTAGGATGCTACTGCTCAACCGATCTCCCTATTACATTGCTCTAAAAGGAAAACAAGAAGCTAAGTTAAACTGAGGATCCTGAAATCTCATCCATCTTCAACTTGTTCTTGTTGCCTTGCTTTCTTGTCGGCTAACGCTTTCCTCTGACGCCTTTATTTTGTGAACTTTGGAGATGATGCTGGTCCTTCACCTTTTCTGAATGTCAGTTCTCATCACTTTGCTTGATTTGCTGGGAACATGGCTCTCTTCCTTAAATCTTTCAATGGTTTCTTCAGCGGTATGGCTTTTCATCAGAATTGTTATGTTGGGCATGCTATAATGTTTCCGAACTGCTTCTTCTGAGACGCGTTCTTTCTTGCTTTTGAATGTGCGCTTGCTTTGGCAAACTTCTGCTTCTTGGCGCTCGGGATTTTATTGTTTTTCCTGCTTGGGGCTCTCTGTTGTAACCTTCCGTCTTCAGGTGGGGCTACTGATTCCAAACTCTAGAGCTAAAAGTATTCCCGCATTATACTGGTGGGCGACCTAGAACTTAAATGTATTCCGCATTATACTGGTGGGCGACCTAGAACTTAAAAGTATTCCCGCATTATACTGGTGGGCGACCTAGAACTTAAAATGTATTCCCGCATTATACTGGTGGGCGACCTAGAACTTAAATGTATTCCCGCATTATACTGGTGGGCGACCTAGAACTTAAAAGTATTCCCGCATTATACTGGTGGGCGACCTAGAACCTAAATGTATTCCCGCATTATACTGGTGGGCGACCTAGAACTTAAATGTATTCCCGCATTATACTGGTGGGCGACCTAGAACTTAAAAGTATTCCCGCATTATACTGGTGGGCGACCTAGAACTTAAATGTATTCCCGCATTATACTGGTGGGCGACCTAGAACTTAAATGTATTCCCGCATTATACTGGTGGGCGACCTAGAGCTTAAAAGTATTCCCGCATTATACTGGTGGGCGACCTAGAGCTTAAAAGTATTCCCGCATTATACTGGTGGGCGACCTAGAACTTAAAAGTATTCCCGCATTATACTGGTGGGCGACCTAGAACTTAAAAGTATTCCCGCATTATACTGGTGGGCGACCTAGAACTTAAATGTATTCCCGCATTATACTGGTGGGCGACCTAGAACTTAAATGTATTCCCGCATTATACTGGTGGGCGACCTAGAGCTTAAAAGTATTCCCGCATTATACTGGTGGGCGACCTAGAACTTAAAAGTATTCCCGCATTATACTGGTGGGCGACCTAGAACTTAAAAGTATTCCCGCATTATACTGGTGGGCGACCTAGAACTTAAATGTATTCCCGCATTATACTGGTGGGCGACCTAGAACTTAAATGTATTCCCGCATTATACTGGTGGGCGACCTAGAACTTAAATGTATTCCCGCATTATACTGGTGGGCGACCTAGAGCTTAAAAGTATTCCCGCATTATACTGGTGGGCGACCTAGAACTTAAAAGTATTCCCGCATTATATTGGTGGGCGACCTAGAACTTAAATGTATTCCCGCATTATACTGGTGGGCGACCTAGAACTTAAAAGTATTCCCGCATTATACTGGTGGGCGACCTAGAACTTAAAAGTATTCCCGCATTATACTGGTGGGCAACCTAGAACTTAAAAGTATTCCCGCATTATACTGGTGGGCGACCTAGAACTTAAAAGTATTCCCGCATTATACTGGTGGGCGACCTAGAGCTTAAAAGTATTCCCGCATTATACTGGTGGGCGACCTAGAACTTAAAAGTATTCACGCATTATACTGGTGGGCGACCTAGAACTTAAATGTATTCCAATTGCTTCCCGTTCTTTCGAGAAAGTTTTCGACAATTGGCAGAAAATTTTCTGCCCCGGTTTTTTGGTGACTTCCCTGGCGTTGCATCTTGCTGCCATCATCAATCCTCTGTTCTCCTGCAACAGACAAAAGGATTTGGTCAGTTTTAATCGTGGTGGTAGAGGGTGCCTTTCTGGCGAGCAATTTTTCTCTCTTCCTCTTTTCTTGCTCTTTGTCCCTATAATTGGTTGGCGGGCAAAGTTGCTTGTTGGGGGTCTCTAGCCTGCTGGGGATTGGTTTTCAATTTATCCCCTTTTCTGCTTTCTTTTTAAACACATGATGTGGGAGTCTGCTTCTAACTCCCGAAACCACTCCCTTTTGGAGCCTACTTCTTCCAAAATTTCCGGGCACAATTACTGCATTGCCCGGGACCGGCCTTTAAGACCGTTTGTATTATCCTGCATTGGATGAATTCCCCTTCGGTTTCTGGTAGTAAGCTTTGAAAAATCCTTTCAAGACACATTTTAGGGAAAGAAATAAAAGATATGGAAAGGATAAAATCTTTCTGAACCAATATTTTTTGTGGGAGGAGACAATCAGAAGAACTTATCTGGAGGACATGACTGGTCCCCGTGATCATGACGTGCACCATAGATTCCCGACCCAGTCTATTTGTATCAATCGATTTGCCCGATGGTCTGACTTGCTGGGGATGATAAATGGTTGTTCATCTTGTTGCGAATGTGGTAGCTTTTGCTGCTCTATCTTGTCGCCTCATAGTTCCCTTCGAGGGGTTTTCACTAATGAGACTCTCTCTTTTCTCTCATCTCCCGGCGCCTTATGGTGCCTGTGAAGGTTTTCACCAATAAGACTCTCTCATTTCATATCCCTCGTCTTACATCGCCTCTTGGTGCCTGTGAAGGTTTTCACCGATGAGACTCTCTCATTTTGTTTCTTTCGAGGAATCGGGGCGTTGTAGATACGACCCTCTCTTCTGTAGATCCCTTTGACTATCAATTCGTTCCCAGTCTTACGATCCTCTTCTTTGCTGGGGATTGGTGTATTATTCCCGGTCTTATTTGCCTGACTCGACATCTCTTGAACATTGATCGGGAGGTCTTTTGGACATTGATGTTGGTTTTGGTGTGGAGTTAAAGAAAGGCTATGAAAAATGAAAATAATCTGATGGGTGGTGTGCTACAACTTTTGGAATCAAACCTTTGTTGGAATTTAAAACATAACCTCTGCCCCAGTTCTCTCGCTTGGGGAATTTATTTTTTATACTTATGTTGCGCTATGTGCGTTACGCACGCTGTGCTTATTATGCACACTATGTACCTTATGCATCCTATATTCACTATGATGCATACTATGACCGAGCCGTGAGGCGCCTACGTATCCTCTTTGAGGAATCAGGTCAAACGTAGTTCCCACGGTTTTGTTATTTGTGATTTTATCTTCTTCCTTTTTCTTTTCCTTCTTTTCATTTTTTCCCATGTCTTTTTCTTTTCTTTTCTTTTTCTTTTCTTTTCTTTTTTCATATCTTTCCCATTAGTGATTCCAAAAGAGGGGTATTGAAAAAATTGCTTAAGGCTCAAAGGGGGAAGCGAGGGTTAAAAGTGTTTGGATAGAAGAAAGAATTGCCTCCGTCATCTCATTATTCAACAAATGCCAAATACAAACAAATAAACCAAAGATTGCCATAATTAAAGAAGTTACGCATAATATCTCTTGACTGCATCTGAATTGATAGCCATGTCGACACATCTACCTTCGACATCCGTCAAACACAAAGCACCTTTGGGCAATATTCTGGTCACGATATAAGGCCCTTGCCAATTTGGGGCGAATTTGCCTTTTGCCTCGACCTGATGTGGGAGGATCTTCTTCAATACCAGCTGCCCTACTTCAAACTTCCTGGGGCGCACCTTCTTATTATACGCTCTTGCCATTCTCTTCTGGTACAGCTGACCATGGCACACTGCTGCCAATCTTTTCTCATCTATCAAGCTCAACTGTTCCAATCGAGCTTTGACCCATTCATCGTCATCAATCCCGGCTTCAGCGACAATTCGGAGGGACGGAATTTCGACCTCCGCTGGTATCACGGCCTCAGTTCCATACACCAACAAGTAAGGAGTTGTGCCTATGGAAGTCCGAACGGTAGTGCGGTAACCCAACAAGGCAAAGGGTAGTTTCTCGTGCCATTGTCTAGACCCTTCCACCATTTTTCGCAGTATCTTCTTGATATTCTTATTGGCTGCTTCGACTGCTCCATTTGCCTTAGGACGATATGGGGTGAAATTGCGGTGTGTAATCTTGAATTGTTGACATACCTCTCTCATCAAGCTGCTATTAAGATTCGCACCGTTATCCGTGATGATCACTTTTTGGATCCCAAATCTGCAGATGATATGGGAGTGAACAAAGTCCACCACTGCCTTCTTGGTTACTGATTTGAAGGTTTTAGCCTCAACCCATTTGGTGAAGTAATCAATGGTCACTAGAATGAACCTATGACCGTTGGACGCTGCTGGCTCGATGGGCCCAATGACATCCATGCCCCATGTTACAAACGGCCAGGGTGCTGACATCGTATGTAACTCTGTTGGCGGAGAATGAATCAAGTCTCCATGTATCTGGCACTGATGGCATTTCCTCACGAAAGTGATACAGTCGTGTTCCATGGTGAGCCAATAACACCCTGTTCGAAGGATTTTTCTTGCCAATACATATCCGCTCATGTGTGGCCCACAAATTCCAGCGTGTACTTCTGCCATAACCGTTGTTGCCTGCCTGGCATCTATGCATCTCAACAATCCCAGATCCGGGGTTCTTTTGTACAATATTCCCCCACTAAGGAAGAAACCATTCGACAAACGCCGAAGGGCTCTTTTTTGGTCTCCAGAGGCATGTTCTGGATATATCCCCATCCTGAGGTATTCCTTGATATCATGAAACCAAGGTTCGCCATCTGCTTCTTCTTCTATGGCATTGCAATAGGCGTGCTGATCACGGACCTGGATGTGTAGAGGATCAACATACATTTTGTCAGGGTGGTGCAGCATTGATGCTAAGGTGGCTAAGGCATCCGCAACCTCATTGTGAACTCTCGGGATGTGTTTGAACTTCACCGATCGAAATTGCTTGCTCAGATTATGCAAGCATTGGCGGTATGGTATGAGCTTTAGATCTCGTGTTTCCCATTCACCCTGAATTTGATGTACCAAGAGGTCCGAGTCTCCCAAGACCAAGACGTCTTGGACATCCATGTAAGCAGCCAAGCGCAGACCCAGAATGCAAGCCTCATATTCGGCCATATTGTTGGTGCAATAGAAGCGTAGTTGAGCCGTAACAGGATAATGCCGTCCTGTTTCAGAAATGAGTACTGCTCCTATTCCAACCCCTTTTGCGTTTGCAGCTCCATCGAAGAAAAGCTTCCAACCTGGTTCCTCGGGTAATTCCAACTCATTCGTATGCATCACCTCTTCGTCAGGAAAATACGTTCTTAAGGGCTCGTATTTTTCATCAACGGGATTCTCTGCCAAATGGTCTGCCAGTGCCTGGGCTTTCATGGCCGTCCTCGTTACGTAGATGATATCAAACTCCGTGAGCAGAATTTGCCACTTTGCCAACCTTCCCGTGGGCATAGGTTTCTGAAAGATGTACTTCAATGGGTCCAAGCGGGATATGAGATAAGTAGTATATGAAGACAGGTAGTGCTTCAACTTCTGAGCTACCCAAGTTAGGGCGCAGCATGTTTTCTCGAGTTGAGTGTACTTGACCTCATGCACTGTGAATTTCTTGCTAAGATAGTAGATGGCTTGCTCCTTCCTCCCTGTGTCGTCATGTTTCCCCAGTACACAACCAAATGAATTTTCCAAGACTGTCAGGTAAAGGATTAGGGGTTTCCCGGGCTTAGGCGGGACCAATACGGGTGGATTAGACAGATACCCTTTGATTTGGTCGAAGGCCTCCTAACACTCTGCTGTCCAACCTACCGCAGCATCCTTTCTCAGCAACCGAAATATGGGCTCACAAGTTGCTGTGAGTTGAGCGATGAACCTGCTAATATAATTGAGTCTACCCAGCAAACTCATTACCTCTGTTTTGTTCCTTGGCGGTGGCAAATCTCGGATGGATTCAATTTTGGATGGGTCTAACTCAATCCCCCATCGACTGACGATGAATCCTAGCAACTTTCCTGATGGAACCCCGAATGCGCATTTGGCCGGGTTAAGCTTGATATCATACCTCCGGAGTCTTTGGAAAAATCTCCTTAAGTCTGCTACATGGTCCTCCTGACGCCAAGATTTGATGATCACATCGTCGACGTACACCTCGATTTCTTTGTGTATCATGTCATGAAACACAGTAGTCATTACTCGCATGTATGTTGCCCCAGCGTTCTTTAACCCGAACGGAATTACCCGATAGCAGTAGGTTCCCCACGACGTAATAAACGTTGTCTTCTCAGCATCCTCTTCGTCCATTAGGATCTGATGATAACCCGCATAGCAATCCACAAAGGATCCGATCTCGCGCCCAGCGCAATTATCGATCAGGATATGAATGTTGGGTAACGGAAAATTGTCCTTGGGACTTGCTTTGTTGAGGTTGCGGTAGTCGACGCACACCCTGATTTTTCCATCCTTTTTTGGTACTGGTACCACATTGGCCAACCACTCGGGATATCGAGTGACCCGAATGACCTTTGCCTGCAACTGCTTAATCACTTCTTCTTTGATCTTTACACTCATTTCTGTTTTAAATTTCCTTAGTTTTTGCTTGACCGGAGGGTATGCCGGGTCAGTGGGCAATTTGTGAACCACTAAATTGGTGCTTAATCCAGGCATATCATCATAGGACCAGGCAAAAACATCTTTGAATTCCCTGAGAGTTTTGATCAATTCTGTTCTGACATTCGGCTCAATGTGGATGCTAATTTTGGTCTCTTGGACGTTATCAGCGTCTCCTAGATTCACAGCCTCGGTGTCATTTAAGTTAGGCTTGGGTTTCTCTTCAAATTGGCACAGTTCTCTGTTTATTTCTTCGAAGGCTTCACCTTCGTCACATTCAGATTCATCGTCATAAACGACCTTTTGCATCATTGAGTCGGTTTCAGATTGATTTATTAGACTAGGTCGAAGATCCGTTGTGCATGCCATGTCATTAGAACCAGTAAAAAGAGAACTGTTCAGAAAGAAAAAGAACAAGACAAAAATTAAAATGAGACAAAAGAAAAGAACTTTATTAAATTTGCGGGATAAAAAGGGTTCACACTTTTACAAAACGAAAGTAAAATTTGGATTACACCCTTGAATAATCCGATCAAACAAACAAACAAACAAAACATTAATCAAAGCCTACTACCAAGACTCCCCTCGGACAGGAAGAGGAGTAACCGTCCAATTGTTGGTCTTGGCCTCAGGCCCCACAAATTGTATCTCTGCTCTGCTGGAACCTTCTCCAGCTTCCACCATACTGACATCCGCGAACAGCCTCTCAAAACTCTGATTCAGGTCTTCATTTATACCGATCAAAGGTCCTCGAATCTTTGGGATCGCTGACCCCTTGGCACTTGCTTTAACAAAAGACCTTGAGAGGCGTGGCACTGGTTTAGGCAGAAACCAGACCCTCTTCTTCATTTTTCGCGCTTGCTTCCTGTCTGCTGCGGTTGGTTTGAACCCCAACCCGAAAGTTTCCAGATTCTTAGGAAGTGAGACAGGTTGGACTATCCCTTGAAGTTCAACTCCCAGGCCTTTTCCCGGCACAAACCCATTACCCAGCATTTCTGATACCATCATGACTGTTGCGGCAGCTACCCTAGGGTGCGGGATGATTTCTCCTTCAGAAATTTTGTTGGCTGACCCTGTATCGAGAATCTGGTAGACCCAGGGACCCTTGTCATCAGTGGTCTCTATGAAAGGCACAATGGTTCCGCTCATGGTGTATGTTGTATCCTCGCCGTGCAACACGACCTCTTGTCTTTCCCACTCGAACTTCACTGTCTGATGTAGGGTGGAAGGCACCGCTTTAGCTGCATGAATCCAAGGTCGTCCTAACAGCAAGTTGTAAGATACCATGGCGTCCAATACCTGGAATTCCATGGTAAACAGGACCGGACCAATGGTCAGTTCAAGTACAACATCCCCCACAGTGGCTGTTCCGTTTCCGTCAAACCCCCGGACACAGATGCTATTCTCCCGGATTCTTCCACGGTCAATCTTTAACTGGTCCAGGGTGGATAATGGACAAATATTGGCGCTTGAGCCGTTATCCACCAATACTCGGGTTACCACCGAGTCTTCACATTTGACAGCTAGGTATAAAGCTTTATTGTGCTCCGTTCCTTCCACCGGCAGGTCATCATATGAGAATGTCACTCTGTTCACCTCGAAAATCTTGCTGGCAATGGTTTCCAGGTGGTTTACAGAAATCTCACTGGGTACATGGGCCTCGTTCAATATCTTTAACAGGGCCCGACAATGTTCCTCGGAATGGAGGAGTAATGACAATAGTGAGATCTGGGCAGGTGTTTTTCTCAGCTGCTCAACCACAGAATAGTCTTGTACTTTCATCTTCCTCAGGAATTCTTCAGCCTCTTCTTCTGACACTGGCTTCTTGATTGCCACTGGGTTGGTTTTTCTTAACTCCACCGGAGCAAAACATCGACCTGATCGAGTCAGCCCTTGCGCTTCACAACTGACTTCTTCCACCTGTTTTCCTTGGTACGTCACCACTGCCTTTTCATATTTCCAGGGCACAGCCCTGCTGTCAATCATCGGCAGTTGGACCACCGGCTTTATGGTCACCCGTTCTCTACATACCCCTTTCAACATGACTGCCGGTGTGGGCAGGATCCCTGGTATTACCAACTTGCTTGGCTCGGGTTTGCTTGCTATGACGGACGAGCTCTTCCCCAATATTACTACCGGCTTGACGCCTTCACCCTGCGGCTGTATACTCGTTCCTCCACTGGTTAAGACTTCTTTCGGGGCGGCTTGGATCATCATCACAGTTTGTGAGGGTTTTCTCAATTCTCCTTCCTCACACACCAACTCAATCATGTGAGTTTCGTGGTGCGCTGGCAGTGGGTTTTGGTTGATGTTAGGAGCCTCCGGTGTCTGGACCTCGATCTTATTGGTGTCAATAAGATCCTGTATGGCATGCCTTAACTTCCAGCACTTCTCGGTATCGTGCCCGAGCATCCCTGAACAGTATTCACAACTGATTGAACGATCCAAATTCTGAGGCGGGGATTTGGTTCCCGAGTATGGACAGGACTAACCAAACCCAATTGCCGCAACTTGTGGAACACAGCGGTGTAGGTTTCTCCCAGTTCGGTGAAGGTTCTTTGCTTCCGCAACCTGTCATTCCTAGCATCTGGATTTCCCCGGAAACCTGCCCTTGAAGGATTTCTATATGCCCTTGGTTGAGGGTAGGTGTTTTGTGGTGGTGCATATATGTTCTGGGGAGCCGGTGCACGCCATTGTGGGCGAACCGGAGGCTGAGTGTATACCTGGGCTTGGTGTACGAAACAATGTGGTTCTCGGAGTGGATAGAAATTTTGTGGTGGGTTGTATGGGTAATTTGACCTGTGAGGCCTGGGTTGGTTGTAGTGCGGCCTGCCAGCCCTGGACCAACTGCCTGCCTCGATCGTGGCAACCTCTTCTTTCTTTCTTCTTAGCGCACCTCCCGTGCCGCTTTGAATAGCCTGGGTTGTGGCCTTAAGTGCCGAATAGTTTAAAATCTTGTCCGACCTCAAACCTTCTTCTATCATGACCCCTATTTTGACCACCTCGTTGAAAGATTTTCCAACCGTTGTCACCAAGTGACCAAAGTAGGTTGGATCCAACGTCTGTAAAAAATAGTCTACCATCTCTCCCTCTCTCATGGGAGGATCGACCCTAGCTGCTTGTTCTCTCCAGCGGAATCCGAACTCGCGAAAACTTTCCCCGGGTTTCTTCCCAGTTCTCAATAACGTGAGACGGTCAGGGACTATCTCTAGATTGTACTGGAAATGACCTACAAAAGCCTGTGCCAGATCATCCCACGTGTACCACCTGCTGAAATCCTGCCTGGTATACCATTCCAGTGCAGATCCGCTCAGACTTTGGCCGAAATAAGCTATCAAAAGCTCATCCTTGCCTCCTGCCCCTCTCATTTTGCTACAGAATCCCCGCAAATGTGCCATGGGATCACCGTGCCCTTCATATAAATCAAACTTGGGCATCTTGAACCCAGCCGGGAGTTGGACATCTGGGAAAGGGCACAGATCTTTGTATGCCACGCTGACTTGACTGCCCAGCCCGTGCAAGTTCCTGAAGGATTGCTCCAGGCTTTTGAACTTTCTCAACACTTCTTCCTGTTCAGGGGCCTTAACCGGCTTCTCAACCTCTGCCGGTACTTCCAAATGGGGATTGTAAGCCTGTGGTTCCGGTGCGTGGAATGTAGGCTCGGGGGATAGTATTGGGTGTCGTGAGCCTGAAACAATGGCTCACTAGTCGTTCGCTGCAAAGGGGCTGATGTAGGTCCCACAAAAATGGGAATGTTGGGTGTTGGGAGAGGTTGATGGGGTGGTGGAGCTTGGGAATCATGAGGGCTTCTTTCTTGATGATAGAGGGGATTTGGGCGGCTTGTGGAAGGGCCAGAGTGAGGGTACTCCGGCATGTGTCCCAGTGTCTCAGGGCTCTTTTGTGTTTTGGCCAGGGCTAGCTGCATTGCATGCATCTCTAGTCCCATCCTTTCAATCTTTTCCATTGCCTCTTTTAGCAACTGGCTCATCGGCCTTTCTTCCTCATTACTATTCTCTGAAGTAGTCATGCTTGTTGCTACCGGTCCTTTGGATCTGGTTTGGTATGAATGTGTTGTCAGAATTCTTTAACAACTAACTGTCTGGTATCAGACAACAACAAACTTTGTTAGTGTTAGAGCTTAACAGATTTGATCGTAACACATAGAGGATGCAATGCACCTAGGCAGTTAACCGTTTCTACATGCTTTGCTTCAAACCACATGCGTCATCCCGGCTTGTTCATTCGTCTCTTTTAAAGTATTTTGCGAAACTCTGCGTTTTATTTTATTTACATTTTCTTTTCTTTATTTATTAAAAGCGGTCGAATCTTATGGGGATTGCCTACGTATCACGTCCCCGCGTGAATCAGACCAGGCGTAGTTCTGCCTCGAAGTAAAGAAACACACAATTCTTGTGAAATCATTAAATTCATTCTCAAAATTTTGCTATTACAAATTACATCAAGCGAGGAATAGCAATAGTACAGACTCCACAGTTCTTAAAAAGAAAGGAAAACAGCATATGGAAAAGCGACAAAGCCAAATAAACAGGACTCAACCAAAGATTAATTTTCCAACTTAGGGACCCGCGAGGCATCATTCGGCCTTTCAGCGGCCCTTGGTGTGAGGTCCCTCTGCAGGTTTTTCAACTCATTCATGATTCGGTGGACGCAACCCATGATGGAAACGAGGAGGGTCTTTCGAGGCTTTTACTCGCATGCCAGGCATCTCATGTAGATGTAATGCCCAATCTCGTCGATCTTTCCCCAGATGTTGTCCCTTTCTGCGAACAAATGCCTTATCTGTTGGTTCTTCAACCCCAGTGTTTGCGCATTGTTGGCAAGCTGATCCTGGAACATCTCCATTTGCCTTTCCATTCTGGTCATTGCATCGTAGCATTGCCTTCTGTCGGCTTGGGCATCTCGTGTTTGCTTGAGGATCCTTTCTCGAAGAGAGGCGTTCGTTTCCCTTAATGTCCCGATGCTCAGTTCATACTCCCTTATGACTCGTTGCAGGCGCTGCCTCCGAGCCATCGCACCCTTTGCCCACTTGGTTCGCAATTTTGCTGTGCTGGCCCTGGCTTTTTCCAAATCTTCCTGGCATTCCGCAACCTGATCCTTTAACCCTGCTATCAATCTTTTATCCGCCCGGCTTCTCAACTGGCTATTAGCCTTTTTTTTCATTCTCCGGATCTGAGCTCTGAGGATCTCGCCTTCTCTGATTAACTTGTTCTTTTCTCCCTTGTGGGCAGCAGACTGTAATTGGCACTCAAACCTCATATCCTGAACTTGTTGCTTCAGTTTGCCTGCTTTGACAAGATATTCCTGCTCTTTGGCCAACCAGCCCCACTGTTCTTGTGAAGATTTGGCAAATTCTTGCAGGTGAGGTCTTTTGGTCGGTCTTCCAGGTGATGTCTCCCCTTTGTACCAAGCCTGATACCCGGGCGAAACTTCCCCTTTTGCCCGATTCATTACACAAGTATTTGCTTCTAAGTATTGACATTGGCTCCAAATTTGACGAACCCTTGCTTCAGGAAACTGGCCGTCGGGACTGATCTCGATTACCTGGATGCTCAGATCCTCGTCTTTCGGCACTATCTGATACCTCCCAAGTTGCCTTAAAACCCAATGCGGCGCGTATGGTTGAATGCTCTTAAGTCCCATTAAGAGAAAATGGGGCCTGGCTGCTGGCATGTATATGACTTCGTCGATCGGTAACCATCCTAGCGTCCACTGTATTTGACTGGCGTTGAGGGTATGGAAATATGAGGTCCATGCTGTGACTCCTTCTGGTAGGTAGGTTTCATTAACTCTGGTATAGAACTCCTCTATGCAGGTCTTTCCAGCGGATCCATGGCTCAGAAACTGGGCTCGGTGACATAGGTGTTCGGTCATCCACATTTGCAACAACAAATTGCAACCCTCGAAAAAGCTTCCTCCGGCTTTGCAAGAAGTGAGTGCCCGGAATATATCAGATACTATCATGGGCGCCAACGTACTATCACTCTGTGTGAGCAACGTACTGACGACCCCTGCTATCTTTATGTCAATATTCCCGTCTTTTCTTGGGAATACTAGTAGTCCTAAGAAAGCTATCATGAAAGCAATCCGTCTATGTTCTTCCCACTTTTGGCGATTACCTTTGCTGCACAACTGGTTTTCTGGCTTGTCGAATCCTCCTATGTGACCATATCTTTGATATATGAAACTCATGCTGCAAAAACCTTTTGCCAAGTCAGGGTTATGGATTGTTCTGACTATCTTTAAGGAGTCCAGGAACCGGTGTATTGCTACAGCTCTTGGAGCAATCAGATATTTGTGTCTCAAAGGAGTCTCAGCACTGCCGATATACCCTGCTATTTCTTCTAAAGTTGGGGTAAGTTCAAAATCTGAGAAACGGAAGACATTGTGCGCAGGATCCCAGTGGGGGACTAGTGCCCTTATGATATCTCCTCGTGGCCTGATATCCAACAAACTCGTGAGGCCTTTCAGATACTTCTTGATTTCGTCATGCCCTTCTTTGCCCAAATCATTCCACCAGAGCCGCAATTGGAGGGGAATTTTACTCATGATTAAAAAGGGTTCATTCGGCATCGTGCTCATTCTGCACATTTATTAATAAGATTTTAACAAACGACACTTATCCTGATAAAAACAAAATATATGCGATTTTTTTGTGAATTTTGAATTTTCGTATATATATATAAAAAAAACTTTCTAAAGAAGTTAATAACGGAAAATATTTTGGATTTTTTTTCCGAAAACTGGGAGCCTGAAAGGACTTTTCTAGACCTTTAGCAAGACAAATACTTTTGCCACAAATAAAGATATATATACATTTTGAAGTAAAGAAAAACTTTTGAATTTTTCACTTATATATATATACATATATTTGCAACAAATAATAAAAGTTAAGACAAAATAAGACTCTTTTTTTTTATTATTAAGAAAAAAAACCATTTTAAGAATAGGGTCTTTTTTTTTTTTAAATTTTTTATGACAAGACAAACTATATATTTCTATTGATATTTTATTTTTTGAAAGACAGAACAACGACTTTTCAAAATTTTGGCAGAGTTTTGACAGTATTTGTTTTTTTTTCTTTTTTTTTCAACAATAAACAATCAATTCCTAACCGTTATTTTCCTTTTTTTCACAATATTCCAAATATTCAAACACCGGTCAGCATGCGGGCATGAGACAAATAAATGCACGGAAAACAATAGGATGCACCAGAATGGTCTTTTCATATCAGGTTGCTAGTCCTAGACGGACCCAACCCCTGTGTTGAGTCCCCTAAGTCATATGCAACGTGATGCAAATAAGCGTTCCTACTAGGGATCCGGCATGAAGTCACGTTATTCTATGTTCAAAACCTGGGTCGGTGTTCTAGACAGTGTACCCGAGCGGACAACTCGAGTTGAGGAAGGAGCTCCTTTCCGGGAACCAAAAGGCCAGCCGGCTTAGAAACTTTCCGAGCCTCTTTTATTTAGGGTATGACACTAACAGAATAAGGAGTCTCAACTAGTGAGCACATCCCCGGAGGTAAGAAGAGAAAGGTTTCGGCACAGTTTATATACAGTTCAAATAATATCAAAGCGGTAACAGCAGCATTTAGCACACTAGGATCAAAACATGTAATAATCAGATAATAAATAAAGCCGAATAATAACAATTATTCTAAGCTCGAATTCTTAACCCTGAACCAGTGGTTCTGGGTCTAAGTCCCCAGCAGAGTCGCCAGAGCTGTCACACCTCCTTTTTCCTCTCGCCCGAGGGGCGCAGGGGAGTTTTTTCCAATTAAAGGACAACCGAAACGGGATTGGTTTAATTATTTCAGAGTCGCCACTTGGGAGATTTAGGGTGTCCCAAGTCACCAATTTTAATCCCGAATCGAGGAAAATAATGACTCTATATTACGGTCTGCGTACCAGAAATCCAGATAAGGAATTCTGTTAACCCGGGAGAAGGTGTTAGGCATTCCCGAGTTCCGTGGTTCTAGCACGGTCGCTCAACTGTTATATTTGGCTTATTTATCTGATTTTTAATACCATATAAACTTATGTGCAAATTTTAACTTTTGACCGCTTTATTGTTATTGTTTTTACAAGAATGTGAACATCGCTTAAAACACGTCTTTGGACTGCGTCACATGAAATGCACCCACAATCCGGAACGCATTTTATTTGATGTTTTGAGATTTGGCTTTGGGTCGCATGAAATGCACACCCGAACTTAAGCAAGTAAATTATTAAACACGCGCCTAAAGAGACTATCGCGTTATTATTTTGCGGAGGCCGTGAAATTCGCTAAACGACCCTCCTGAATTCTAAGTAATTTTAAACAAGTATTTATTGAGGGCCCCGCAATTTGTATTTTTATTCGGCGAGGCTCATCTCATCCTTATTTTTTAAAATGAATTTGCAACGTCATGGACACGCGTCTCGAACCACGTCACAATCAATGTACCCGTGATTAGAAACACATTTCGATTCCGTTGAGATTTGGATTTGGGTCACATCAATGTGCACCCGAGTTTACGAAGGTAAGATTTATTAAGGCGCGTCCTAAAGAGTCTAACGTATTGTTATTTTAGGAAGGTTGTGAGATTTGCTAAACAACCCGTCCTGGAAACTAAATGCTTCACTAATATACATTTAACAAGGGCCCCGCATCTGCGTTTTGTTTATTTTTATCGAGGCTCATCTCGTTGTTATTTTTAAAGGATACCCTATAGCAACTAAGTTTCTTGTCGTGTTTGTCTCTATCAATTGAAAGCAGTAAATAGCCTTAGTTGATTATAAAACCGGATTTAAAGTGCTTTTACAGAATAATAAAACGTGACTGCACTTATGGACAACTAGCTGCAAATTATGGGCCCAAACCTAGCTCATGCGAGAGTGCCAGACTTGGGCCCTGTTTTTCCGATACAGGCCTAACTGATTTTTTCGATTTGGGCTCGGCCTTCCTGAGGTTGAGGCCTAGAACTGATTCTTTGTTCTTTATCAATTTATATGTGACAAACTAGCAAAGGGGAAAGAACTTTAACTCATGTGGGTAGTTTTCCTATTTTTGGCCTACATAGAATGTACTACACCATCAGACTAAGTCTAACATACAATCTATTACCCTGGGAATGTTTTTCACCTGACAACATACATACATGACTATCATTCATTAACCTACATTGATATACCGAGCATGTAGGCTACTTCTATTATACAAACGAAAATGTAACTATTTTATGACATTTAATGTAGCAGTTCATGTATACATAAAAACAATCTGCAGGTCCTCTCTTTTGCATTCATGCTCAAACTCTCAGTTACATTGGTGGTATCAACTGTGTACCTGGTAAGGAAAGGAAAGGAAGAAGGAGAGTGATCAGTTGAGTAGTGTGCAGTAATCACAGCATCAACAGATACACAGCAACAGCACAGCAACAAACCAACAACCAAGATTGTTTTCCACAGTCCACGAACAACCAACAATGATTCCCAGAATAAATGAAACCAACAAATAGTCGAGTGCCAAACCAATAATTCCAGACGAAGAGTAATGAACACCAGAAGTAAAAGAAATTCAATGCAGCAAATACCAATAGTTCAGCAACCAACAAACAGCTCAGTCACGGCAGACGACAGAACTTGGCCAAGACAGCTTGACCAATATGAATTCTTGTTCAACTTTCAGATGGTGTTTGGTTACAATCTATTTGGAAACTAACTTATGTTTTTTGGCTTTCTTTAAACTCAGTAAACCTCTCTTCAGATTAAAACTCTAGCCTTAAGACTGAAAATTTTCACTTTGTTTTTTCTCTTTTTCTGAAGACTAAAAAGTCCAGCCCCGTTTAAGTTATCAAATGGCCTATTTATAAGCCACATGACCAAGGGCAGCTAAGCTGCCTCCCTCCTACTTGCAGACTGCCCATACCCCTTAACTCCCCATGCCTAAAAGCATCTTTCTTGGAATCCTTAATCAGCCCCCATGCCCTGTCTATATTATTCTAATCAAGGGTTATGGGTTTAGTTAAGTATTCAATTAATTCCCATACTCTTAGGTCTGGTCCCCCATTAGCATTAATTTAATCCTATTTTAATTACCACTTGACACATTCTGAAATTATCCCCTAATCAGACCCTGTCTTATGCCAAGATTACCCTTACACCTTGCATATTACTGTATTACCCTAACTCTTAATAGTTAGTATATAGACCTCTCTAATTTCAGCCAATACCTGACTACTAGCTAATTAAACTCAAACTGTTTTCAGTCTGATTTGTTAGATTTCTGAAGCTAATTGCCAATTCTCTGCCTAAGTTCAGGCAATGATTCAAACTTTAAGCAAACAGGGTGTCAATTAAAGGGTACAAGTTGGTCATGCCGATACAAGTAACACCAACAAGAAACAGGCATAGTAATCAATACTGAGATGTAGACTCATTTAGATGATTACACAAGCTATAACATCTTTCAAGTGAATTCAGTTGACGACGCTTATTTAGATGACTATACAAGCTATAATACACAACAAGCAACCAATAAAACCAACAACCAACTCATTATTAACTTAAAACGTACACACATGGACAGACGAGTCGCGGAACAAACAAACCAGAACACGAACGACAGATAGATTTTAGGAGGGCAAAAGAAAAAGGAAAAATACCTCAGAAAAATGAAACTAAGATCGATTCAAGTTCGAACTCGGTCCAGGTGATTTTGGGGTCTAATGGACTTTAACCGAAGCATTCTCAACTGAGAACACTTCGGTAAAAGTCTGCTAGGCCCTGATCCTGCCACTGATTCGGACAAACCCATAGATCTGAATCCTAGGGCTCTTGAGGTTCGATTTGGGAACCGTTCAATCCCTGTCAGATTCGAACGGAACCAAAGCCACTCCGGGGGTGAGGGAGGTCAGGAGGGGTTGTGGTGTGAGTTTGGGGTCAATCGGTGTAGATCTAGTTTTTGCTCGAATCTTCGTTTGAAGATTCGAGAAGATTCGGAGTGATTCGAGGTGAACGGTTGACCGATTCATGTTCGAGGTGGTTGGGTGCATCGGGGATGTTATTTTGGTGGTCATCGGAACCATGGTTACCGGGCTCACAGGGGAAACCTAGGCTGCTAAGGGTTTGAGAGGAAAGGGGTCCTGGGGAAGATGGTGAACAGTGGCTGAAGGGGGGTACGGCTTGGGGCGTGGGGGTAAGGGTCGAGTTTATATATGGGGAGGCTGATTGGATCTGAGCCGTTAGATCAGATGATCTCAACGGCTTGGATCTGAGGGTGGAAAATGAGACGGGGTCGTTTGATAGTTAAACGGGGTCGTTTGGTTTAAGTGAGGGGTTGGGTCACGGGTGCGTGTGTGGACCGTTGGATCAAGAGGCTCAGACGTCTCAGATCATTTCGCTTGAAACGGCGTCGTTGAGGTGAGTTGAACAGCCTGATCTGGACCGTTCCTTTGAATCAGATCAACGGCTTCAAATGGGGATGCCGATACGACGTCGTTTGAGTCCTTGCTTGGGCAGGCTGGATTTGGACTGGGTCTGAGTGCCGTTTTTGGGCCCCTTTTGTTTCAATTTCTGGGCCCAAATCGATTTTAATCCTTCACTCTTTTGCTTTCTTTTTTTTTCATTTTTCTTTTACAACAAAATAAAAATAATAGATAATAAAACAACGAAATTAAAACTAAACAACAATGTAACATTTTAACACAATTATCATAAAAATATTTAAGTAAGTTAACTAAAAGCCTAGAACGAACGATGCACACATATATATATTTTTGAATTTTCTTTTACCGACACATAGTTTTGTATTTTTGTTTGATAGTGACTGGATTCAAAATGGGCAGACACACAAATGACCAACAACACATGTTACGGAAAGATCGAAAAATTGTGCAGCGAAGCCATTTGTCATTATTTTTTATTTTCTTTTGGAGCAATCGTCCGTGAAGCAAAAATCACGTGCTTACAATTGTTACTTTTCCTAATGAACTGGTGACTGTGACATGTAATGAGGAAACGCAACATGAGGATAGCGATTCAAACGCAGAAGATGAGATACCTGAGGAAGTTGTCACGGAGGTTGAAAACTTTGAGAACAAGCCTAAGTCCAACCTGGACGAAACCAAAGCAGTAAATTTGGGAGACGCCGAGACTATTAAGGAGACTTGCATCACATTCACTTATCACCAACACAGAAGGAATAGTACATCCGTTTCCTAAAAGACTATAAGGACATTTTCGCATGGTCATATGATGACATGACCGTTTTGAGCCCGTCCATAATGGCTCACAAGTTGCCTATTAATCCCATGTGTCCGACAGTAAAGCAGAAACTCAAAAATTCAAACTCGACATGAGCCTGAAAATCAAGGAGGAAGTTACCAAGCAGATCAAAACCAAAGTTCTCACGGTGGTCGAGTACCCAACCTGGTTAGCTAACATTGTGCTAGTTCCGAAGAAGGATGGGAAAGTCAGGGTATGTGTTGACTATTGGGATGTAAACAGAGCAAGTCCCAAGTACGACCTTACACTGCCAAACATACACATTTTGATCGATAACTGCACCAAGCCTGAACTCCAATCCTTTGTAGATTGCTTCGCAGGTTATCACCAGATCTGGATGGATGAAGAAGACGCGGAGAAAACAAGTTTTATCACACCTTGGGGAGTATACTGCTACAAAATGATGCCATTTGGTCTAAATAATGCTGGGGCTACCTACATGAGAGCCATGACAACCATCTTCCATGATATAATACACAAGGAGATAGAAGTATATGTGGACAACGTCATTATCAAATCCAAGAGAGTCGCAGATCAAATAGAGAACTTGAGAAAGTTCTTTGACAGGCTAAGGAGGTATAACTTGAAACTGAACCCCATAAAGTGTGCATTCGGGGTTCCCGCAGGAAAGTTACTGAGATTCATTGTCAGTCGTCGAGGGATCGAGCTGGACCTGTCTAAAGTTAAGGCAATTCAGGAGTAACCACCGCCTAGGAGCAAAAAGGACATGATGAGCTTCCTAGGACATCTCAACTATATCAGTCGCTTTATAGCATAGTCCACAGTCATATGTGAACCTATCTGCAAGATGGTGAGGAAAGATGTCGAGACAAGCTGGACCGAGGATTGTCAGAAAGCTTTCGACAAAATCAAGGAGTACCTATCCACACCACCAGTCCTGGTCCCACCAAAACCAAGACGACCTTTGCTACTCTATCTATCTGTTTTGGATGGAGCCTTCGGATGTGTTCTGGGACAACATGACAAGACGGGAATAAAGGAGCAAGCCATCTGTTACTTGAGTAAGAAGTTCACACCTTACGAAGCATGGTACACTCTGCTAGAATGCACTTGTTGTGCTTTGACCTGGACGGCCCAGAAGTTGAGGCATTACTTCTGTGTCTATACCATATACCTTATATCCAGGGTGGATCCTCTGAAATATATATTCCAGAAGCCCATGCCGACTGGGAAGTTAGCCAAGTGGCAGATACTGTTGAGTGAGTTTGACATCATCTATGTAACTCGAAAGGCGGTCAAATGATAGGCATTGGCAAATCATCTTGCTGAAAACCCTATGGGAGGAGAATACGAACCCTTGAAAACATATTTTCCTGATGAAAAAGTATCATTTGTAGGAGAAGACATTACCGAAGCATACGACGGTTGGAGGATGTTCTTTGATGGAGCTAAAAATTTCAGAGAAGTGGGCATTGGAGCAGTTTTGGTATCAGAAACCGGTCAACATTGTCATACCTCCTTTTTCCTATACCCCGTAAGGGTGTATAAGGGAGTTTTTTCCAACTTAAAGTGACAATCGAAACAGGATTATTTTTATTTAAAATTCAGAGTCGCCACTTGGGATAGTTTAAGGTGTCCCAAGTCACCAGTTTAAAATCCTGAGTCGAGGAAAGGTTGACTCTGTAATACTGTCCGCGAACACAGAAATCCAGGTAAGGAATTTTGTTAACCCAGGAGAAGGTGTTAGGCATTCCCGAGTTCCGTGGTTCTAGCACGGTCGCTCAATTGTTATATTCAGCTTAATTATCTGATTTTAAACAATTATGAACCTATGCAAATTTAACTTTTTATCCGCTTTTATTCATTTTTTAGAGAAAATTGCAACGTCATTAAAACATGTCTCAAACCACGTCACATAAATGCACCTGTGATCTTTGACATATTTTAACATCATTGTGATTTGGATTTGGGTCACATAAATGCGCACCCGAATTTAGGAAAGTAATATTATTAAAATACGCACCTAAAGCAACTAATGTATTTGCAGCTTTGCGAGGGCCATGGAAGTTGAACTAAATGGCACGCCTCGATTTCGAATGATTAATATTAATATAGTGACGGTCATAAATCGTACGTCTGGCTAGTGTGGCATGCGTCAAATTAACTACAATGATCTACTAATTGAATAAGGCTTAAGAGAATTACAGCTGCTTCTAAACTACAGTTAACTTCAAATCGTTGATTTAAGGGCCAGTACTAGATGATGCCTAATCTATTTCCATTTCGGAGCCTGGGCCTGACCTGAGGCCCGATAGCTAATTGCCATGACAAACACGGAGACATGATTGGGCTTGCCATGAAGCCCAAATTAAGAGTTTAATGCAGAAAGGGAAACTTGGCGCATAAGGATCCATGCTGATAGCCAACTCGATGCTACCGCACTTGAGGTAATATTACATCACCCATACAGTTTCGGCTCTGAACCAAATATATTGACACACGTTAAACACATATAAATCGCATTTGGAGATCAGTACATGCATTCTATAGTGAAGTGAATTCCCAGTTATGATAATAAGCCCTGGCACAAATTGCCCATCATTTGAAATCAAAACTCAACTATTATAAACTCATGCAACATCTGATTCAGACTGACGTGTTTGACTAAACCATACTGACTCGAAACTTTCGAAGAAAATGAAAACCCAAACACAGTGAATTGATCTAAGTCTAGGAGTTTTCGGGTCTAAAATCAGACTCAAATTCATTTAAAAATCCCCTTTTAAAATTCAAAGAGCTCAATACATGCACAAAAACAGAATCACGTGACAGATTATGAAATCATTGAACCATGTTTCAAGCTATACATGAGCAAATTTGAGCACGATTACTAGAAACAAGCCTAAACCAAATTTATTAGACCAATGGTCTGAATCGACAGGCGCTTAAACCATGGTTATGAAAAACACAATCCAAAACCAGACAATTTCAGCTAATTAAACTACAAATCACAATCCTTAATTAATACATGTTCTACCAAGCCTAAAGCATTCTCGAATCACTTATATTCAAACAGAGTCCGAATATAGTTTTTAGAACCAAATGCATATCATGGAATGGAGTATTCACAATAAGCTAGGCTAAAACATGGTTAATAACACGACAGAATCGAACAGTAATCACAACAGGGACTAATGTTTTCGTTTAACTCCAGCTTGGCCACAGATATTTATACAAAACTCAATCAGGCTTCATTTCCACCATAGTTTAAAGGAGTACCTGGATATTGTAAAAGGAAAAAGGGGTGAATGCAGTAAACAGCAACATCAGTAACACTCAGCAACCAGAAAATGAGCCAGCAGACCAGTTTTAAACCCAACAGATGAGATACAATAATCTAGACACTAATTTCAGTTACTCAATGAACTAGAAGACCTCAAATCAGACTTGGCCTTAACCCATTTTAGTATCGGCTAACCAGAAATTGCTTCAACAATAGGAAAACTTCAGAAAAACACCAAGAGAATTCAACGTAACAGTGTTATTTTCCTAAAATTCTTCAGCCATTTTGATTTTTCTGATTTTTCTCTTCAAGTCTCTTCCTCTTGAGCCTCAAGTAACAATGCCTTTATAGGCAAGTTACTAGGGCAGCAAATATCAGCTATGTTTTGCATTTTTGACCTTTCTTAATTTTCCTTTTTGCTACTTAGTCCCTCAATTACTAACTTGTCTGCCAAGTAAGGCTCTTTTTCAGCTTCTAGAAAGCTTCCTAGGCAGTTACCAACAGATTCCCTACCCATATTTCCCCAAATTACCCCCTTAGAGCCCTGTTTTTCTACTGCAGCATACCACATGGGTCAAGTTGACTCAAGGTTCAGCCCCAAGCCTAGGCTTACGACCCGGACTGACTTTCCTTTCCTTTGGGCTTTCAAATTAACAGAAACCCAACACAATTCAGCAATGCACAATAAACCTACCCCAAAATTTAAGCCAACAGGGGTTGCAAACCAACCCAATTAATGACAGTCGAGTAATTTCAGAACATGTAATCTAAGTTACGAGTGATGATTTTCCTTTCTTATTTTTCCTTAAGCCAACATGCTAGATTGACATTAAAACTAAACTACTAATTCGACAACAATCTACCTAAACTAATTATCAGAAAACTTCATAGCCTAGAATAAAAATCAATAAAGACCGGAGGATATCGACTAAAAGAAAGAGAATTGAAGAGATGAAAAAGAACCAAATGCACAAACACATATCAAACAAACTGCCTTAGAGGGGGAAACTGAATTCAAAATACGGAGACAGAAAAAAAAAATAACCAAGAAGAGACGAAGCAGAAAGATGAACAAAAAATGCGAAGAAAGAAAATGAAATTACCAGTTTAGACTTGAAATCAACGGGTAATTCTGATTTATTCTTGAAATGGTATAAATAGTCTGTTCTTTGTCAAGAACAGACAAAGAACATCACTTCGAGACGAACCAGGCTTGGAACAAACGGGGAACTTGGAGGGGTGACCTTGCATGAGGGAACCCGACTTCAACCTCTAGAACTTCAAACCCTAGATTTACGATTCGAGAGGCTTTGGGGGGAATTCAAAAGAACTAGATGAGGATTTGAGATGAGGGGAATGAGGTGGTTATAGGGTGTGATTTTGGGAAGGATTGGAGGTTGCGCCGCCGGGTTTCTAGGCGGTGGGAATGGTGGCGGCTAGGGTTTTGGGCGGTCTCTGAAGAGGGGTGGGTTTAGGAGAGATGATGAGAAGAGGGGGGGGGGGGGGCTAATTCGGACAGTTATATAATAAGCCCACCCCCACTTCCCCACTATTGGATCAAACCAATCTCGACAACTGAGAATATTATTTAACTGAACTGGGTCGTTTGGGGTTAGGGTGAAGACGGACCGGGTCAGGGACGGGTTCTTGGGCTGGTTTTGAGGGAATTTCAACTGGGCTGGGGTAAGATTACACAATTTCGGCCCAAAACTTCAGCTCCCTTCTTCTTTTGTTTCATTTCTTTCCAATTTTTCAACAATTCTTTTTTTTTTTAAAATGAAAATAAAACAAAACCCAACTTAATTCCTAAACCAAATTATCCTAGAAAATTAAATTAATTACCCTAATAATTATTACAACTGATTAAATACCTAAATTCAAATCTAAAAATTGAACAATGCAAGATAAACCATTTTTTTTGATTTTCCATTTTTGTAAAGCAACTAAATTACTAATTGATTTAAAAATGCAAAATTAAATCCTAAATGCAAATGCAACATATTTTGTATTTTTCATAATTTAAACAAAATTGAACATGCGCAGACAAATGCAAATAACAAAATGCTACGAAAATCCACAAAATTGCAAACAATGGAAAAAATTATTTTGTTTTGAATTTGTGGGAGTAATTCATATACAGAAAAAATCACGTGCTCACAGCTGCCCGTCTTTGCCCGGAAACATGAAGAGTTTTCGTGTAAAGATAAATTGAGCGGATACGAGCGATTTTTGCCCGTTTGAATAATCCATGGGAAGTATTTTTGAAAAACTTGACCGCACCCTGCTTCCGAAGTTGCCTACATATCCTTGGCTAAAAAGAAATCATGTCAGTGTAGTTTAGGAAGTTTTGGTAGCTGGGATTACCATGAAGATGTGATTTCACTATTATTGTTGCTGTTGCTACTGCTTACTGAACCCCCTTATTACACCATGATAAAATGAAAAGAAGCTAGACTAGACTATGATCTATGCATTACGAAATCCTATCTATATCTTCAAACTTGCTCTTGTGGTTCTTGTTGCCTTGTTGACTGGTATTCTCCTGGTGGAATCCCCTTGTTGCCGCCTTGAATTGTAATATGAGATGTTTCCCTTTCTCCAGGTGGACGCTCGATTGCTGAAACTTGAATGTATTTCCTTGTTCTCCAGGCGGGCGCCTGATTGCTAAAACTTGAAATGTATTCCCTTATTCTCCAGGTGGGCGCCTGATTGCTGAACTTGAAATATATTCCCTTGTTCTTCAGGTGGGCGCCTGATTGCTGAAACTTGAAAATGTATTCCCTTGTTCTTCAGGTGGGCGCCTGATTACTGAATTTGAAATGTATTCCCTTGTTCTCCAGGTGGGCGCCTGATTACCAAATCTTGAAATGTATTCCCTTGTTCTTCAGGTGGGCGCCTGATTACTGAATTTAAAATGTAATCCCTTGTTCTTCAGGTGGGCGCCTGATTGCTGAACTTGAAAAATGTATTCCCTTATTCTCCAGGTGGGCGCCTGATTTCGACAAAATAGACAAAGACAAACAAAGAAAACTTCTGCCCCAGTTTGGTGCTGGGCGCATCTGTGAGTGTTAATTGAATCATGTTACCAAATATCTCTATAAATTTGAAAGCTAAATCCCATTATCCAGGAGGGTCCTGAAAACTCCTAGTTAAATGACAGCTTTAAAAATCTAAATCATATCTTCTAAAGGTGTTACTCCTGCTACATCTTGTTATCTAAGAAAGTCTTAAACTACATCCCATTATCCAGGAGGGTCCTGACAAAAAAAAATTAAATTCTATTATCCAGGTAGTTCCTGAACACCTAAAACTAAATCCCATTATCCAGGCGGGTCCTGCACACCTAAAACTAAATCCCATTATCCAGGAGGGTCCTGAAATTTAAAATCAAATCTCATCTTAAGGGTGAAAATTTCAGAGCTAAATACAACTTCCTAATGGTGAAACTTATGCTAAATCTTAGCATCTAAGAGAGATATTAAACTAAGTCGCATCATTCAGGAGTGTCCTTAAAATTTCAAATTGAATCTTATCCTAAGCATGAAAACTTCAAATCCAAACTTATATTTCCTCAAGGTAGAGCCTAGCTAGATCTTGTTACTCATGAACATTTTGAATTTTAACTAAGTCCCATTGTCCAAAAGGGTCCTGAGAATTTTTAAGATTAAACCCCATTATCCAGGAGGGCCCTGAAATTTTAAAATTAAATCCCATTATCCAGAAGGGCCTTGAAAACTTAAAACTAAATCCCATTATCCGGGCGGGTCCTGAAATTTTAAAACTAAATCCCATTATCCAGGAGGGTCCTAAAAATTTTAAAACTAGATCCCATTATATAGGAGGGTCCTGAAACTTCAAATGTAATCCCATTATCCAGCCAGGTCCTGCAAACTTCAAATGAAATCCCATTATCCAGGAGGGTCCTGAAAGTTTAAGGTCAAACCTGTCTGGTGCTTGCCTTTCTTTATGGAGGGTTTCCCCGAAACAAACGAAACTTTCTGCCCCTGTTTCAATCAAAGAAAAATCTTGTTAGTTTAAAATGTGGTGGTTAGTTGATGGAATTCTTTGCTAAAAGTCTTTCTGCCGCATTGTTTTGTTTTGACTGGCCTCCCTGAACTAGCCTTGAACCGCTTGGATTTCTTACTAATTTTTATCCACGTGACCTCGGATGACCCGAATGTTCTATACCCGAACCGTTGTTTCACCTCTGACCCCTTTAACTAAACTTCTGCATCTCCCATGAAATTACTGAATCATTCCGCCGATGGAACTTTCACTGGCACCTTATGTCTTATTTCACATCATACTACCTCTAGCAATGCCTTGGCTGCCCTACGCCTTGTGCAACTTTGGAAGCTGGTAGTAGGCTTTGAAATTCCTTCTTATTTGCTTAAACAGAACTGACATTGGGAATATCTTAGAGAAATAAACCCCCAAAAAATGAAATGCAATGACTTTCAAGGTAAAGGATAAGCAAAAATCCAAAACGGGAAAACTATCTGAAGGGAGAAAAGAAAAGAGACTCATCTGAGTGGAGCAGCTGGCACCGATGATCATGACATGCATTTAGGATTAATCGACCCAATCTGTCCAACCAATCAACTTTCAGTTGCCATACTTTGTTGCCCCGGAGTTTCCATAACCTGATTTCTTCACCAAAACCTTGACCTTGTTCGACCTGCGGTGCCCTGAAGAGTTTTCACCAATAAGACTCTCTCATTTTTGATTTCTCTCAGCTCTCGTCGCCTTATGGTGCCCGTGAGGGTTTTCACCAATAAGACTCTCTCATTTTCAATATTTTTTGCTTGGACCAGAGTGTTGCCCTTGATATGAATCACCTCAACTTGCTTGACTTGGCATCTCTCGAAGACTGATTGAAAGGTCTTTCTTTGGACCATAATACGGGCATTTGGATAGGGTGAGAAAGAAAGGATATCAAAGGCTCAAAACAATTCAAATGGGTTCAAAATTACAACTTTCCGAATCAGATTTTTGACAACAACCACAACTTCTGCCCTAGTTTCTTGTTTGGGGAATTTTGGATTTTTATTTTGATGGGACCGAACCGTGAGGCTGCCTACGTATCCTTAAAAGGAATCAGGTCGAACGTAGTTCATGTCATAAAATTACTTTGTTGTTGTGATTTTCTCTTTTCTCTTTCTTTTCTTTCTCTTTTTTTTGCTTTCTTTTCTCTTTTTGTTGTTTTTTTTCTTCTTTTTCTTTCTCTTTCCATTCTTTTCTTTCTTTTTTCATTCTTTTCTTTCTCTTTTCTTTCTTCTTTCTATTTTTTTCTTCTTCCTTTACTTATTTTTCACGCTTGTGTTTATGATATTTGCTACTGGTTCCAAAAAAGGGGTATGAAAGAAAATAAATAAGACTCAAAAGGGGTAACAAAGGATAAAGTATTTAGATAACAGAACAAAATGCCTTTGTCATTCCAAATCTTCATAAATATGCCAAGTACAAACAAATATAAATTAGCCAGAGAAAATCATACATAGTATCTTTTGACCGCATCGGAATTGATGGCCATTTCTACACACTTGCCTTCTATATCTGTTAAATACAAAGTGCCATTTGACAACACTCTAGTTACGATGAATGGCCCCTGACAGTTTGGAGCAAACTTGCCTTTGGCCTCAGCCTGATGTGGAAGGATACGTCTGAATACTAACTGACCCACTTCAAACTTCTGTGGACTCACCTTCTTATTATATGCTCTGGCCATTCTCTGTTAATACAACTGGCCATGACACACTGCTGCTAATCTTTTCTCATCAATCAGACTCAATTGTTCCAAGCGGGTTTTGACCCACTCATCATCATCGATCTCAGCCTCCACGACAATTAGAAGGGATGTAATTTCCACTTCTGCGGGTTCACTGCTTCGGTGCCATACACCAACAAATAAGGACTCGCCCCTACTGAATTATCGACAGTAGTGCGATAACCCAGCAATGCAAATGACAACTTTTCATGCTACTGCCTAGAACCCTCCACCATTTTTCGAAGTATCTTCTTTATATTCTTGTTGGCCGCCTCAATTGCTCCGTTTGCCTTAAGGCGGTACAGGGTAGAATTGTGATGCGTAATCTTGAATTGCTGACATACCTCTTTCATCAGATGACTATTGAGATTAGCCCCATTGTCTGTAATGATCACCTTTGGTATCCCAAACCGGTAAATGATATTTGAGTGCACAAAAACAACCACCACCTTCTTGGTTACAGACTTGAATGTTTTAGCCTCTACCCACTTGTGCCCGTTTGATGCTGATGGCTCAATTGGCCTAATGGTATCCATGCCCCATGCAACAAAAGGCCACGGTGCAGACATCGTCTGTAATTCAAAAGGTGGAGAATGAATCAAATCTCCATGCACTTGGCACTGCTGACATTTACGCACGAAACTAATACAATCTCGCTCCATAGTGAGCCAATAATAACATGCTCGGAGAATCTTCTTTGCCAACACATACCCACTCATGTGCGGTCCACAGACTCCAGAATGTACTTCGGTCATAATAGCTGTAGCTTGCCTAGCATTTATGCATCTCAGTAGCCCAAGGTCTAGAGTCTTTTTGTACAGAACACCTCCGCTGAAGAAAACACCACTTGCCAACCGCCTAATTGTTCTCTTTTGATCACCTGTGGCTTGTACTGGATACACCTCATCCTGATGTATTCCTTGATATCGTGAAACCAAGGTTCCCCATCGAGCTCTTCTTCCACCATATTACAGTAAGCATACTGATCGTGGATCTAAATCTGCAAAGGATCCATATAAGCCATATCAGGATGGTGCAACATTGACGCCAGAGTAGCCAAAGCATCGGCGACCTCATTGTGAATCCTTGGAATATGCCTGAACTATATTGATTAGAACCGTTGACAAAGATCCTGCAAGCACTGTCGGTACGGTATGAGTTTTAAATCTCGCATTTCCCATTCTCCCTAAATCTGGTGCACCAGAAGGTCCGAGTCATCCAAGACCAAGACTTCCTGGACACCCATATCCACAGCCATCCTCAAACCCAAAATGCATGCCTCGTACTCAGCCATGTTGTTAGTACAGTAGAACCGAAGCTGAGCCGTAACAGGGTAGTGATGCCCTGTTTCAGAAACAAGTACCGCTCCTATCCCAAAGCCTTTCATGTTAGCAGCCCCATCGAAGAAAAGTTTCCATCCTGTCTTTGCATTCTGTTCCAATTCATCAATGTGCATTACCTCTTCATCAGGGAAATAGGTCTTCAAGGTTTCGTATTCTTCATCCACAGGATTCTCATCCAAGTCGGCCAATGCTTATGCTTTCATCGTAGTCCGAGTCACGTAGACAATGTCAAATTCTGTGAGCAAAATCTGCCACTTTGCGAGCCTCCCTGTAGGCATAGGCTTCTGAAAGATATACTTTAACGGATCCAAATGAGAGATGAGGTAAGTAGTGTAAGATGACAAATAGTGCTTCAAATTCTGTGCCACCCAAGTGAGGGCGCAACATGTCCGTTCCGGATGAGTTTACTTAACCTCGTAAGATGTGAACTTCTTGCTGAGATAATAGATGACCTGCTCCTTCCTGCCGGTAATATCATACTGACCCAACACACAACCAAATGAATTGTCCAAGACCGTCAAATACAGAATCAAAGGTCTCCCTGGTTCTGGCGGGACCAACACATGTGGGTTTGACAAGTACCCCTTTATCTTATCAAATGCTTCCTGACATTCATTTGTCTACTTGACCGCAATATCTTTCTTTAACAATTTGTAGATAGGCTCACAAGTTGTCGTGAGCTGAGCAATAAACCCGCTGATGTAATTCAATCTCCCCAATAGAGTCATTACCTCAGTTTTGTTCTTTGGGGGTGGCAATTCCTGGATAGCTTTGATCTTTGACGGGTCTAATTCAATACCTAGGTGGCTGAATATGAATCCCAACAACTTTCCAGACGGAACACCGAAGGCGCATTTTGCAGGATTGAGCTTGAGATTGTACCTGCGAAGCCTTTGGAAGAACTTTCTCAGATCTCTGACATGGTCAGACTGCTTTCTAGACTTTACAATCATATCATCCACATAAACCTCGATCTCCTTGTGTATCATGTCGTGGAATATGGTTGTCATTGCCCTCATGTAGGTTGCCCCAGCATTTTTCAAACCAAATGGCATGACCCGATAGCAGTACGTTCCCCATGGCATGATGAATGTCGTATTTTCTGTGTCCTCCTCATCCATTATGATTTGGTGGTAGCCCGCATAACAATCCACAAAAGAACCAATCTCATGTTTGGCACAATTATCGATCAATATATGGATGTTCGATAATGGGAAGTTATCCTTGGGACTCGCCTTGTTGAGATCTCGATAATCAACACACACCCTAGTTTTTCCATCCTTCTTCAGCACAAGCACAACATTGGCTAACCAGGTGGGATACCGGGTGACCCGAATGACCTTGGCCTCAAACTGTTTGGTGACCTCTTCCTTAATCTTCACACTCATATCAGTTTTAAATTTCCTCAGCTTCTACTTGATAGGGGGAATGCGGGGTCAGTGGGCAATTTGTGAACCACCAAGTCAGTGCTTAGACCTGACATGTCGTCATAGGACCATGCAAAAACATCTTTATACTCAAACAGTGCTTTAATTATATCCTCTCTGAGTTGTAGTTCAAGATGAACACTTATTTTAGTTTCCCGGACATTATCTTGGTCCCCTAAATTGATTGCTTCTGTATCACTCAGGTTAGGCTTGGGTTTTTCTTCAAAATGGCTTAATTCTTTACTAATCTCTTCAAAGGCTTCATCCTCGTCATATTCCAATTCACCATCACACTCTATTTCTTGAATTACTATTTCAGAATTAGATTGGCTCTTAAGACTGCGCCGGAGAATCATCATGCATGTCATATCATTGAAGCCAGCATAAAAAGAACTGTACAAGGAAGAAAAGAAAAACAAAAATAAAACTATCAGGAAGGCAGAAAAAGGGAAATTGCATTTCATTGAAATTAAAGATAACAAGGTTTATACATCCAAACGGACGGAACATAGAATCTGAATTACAACCCTGGAACAATCTAGATAAACTGAAAGAAAATCAAAGCAAACTACCAAAACTCCTTCCTTGTGGGAAGAGGAGTAGCTTCCCAATTGATAATCTTTGCACTGGGCCCAACAAACTGCACATCCACTTTACTCGAGCCCTCTCCAGCTTCCAACATGTTTACATCGGCGAATAACCTGTCGAACGTTTCAATCAAATGTCTATCTACATCAACCACTGAGCTGGGAACTGAGGACCCAGGCCCTCTATTTCAAATTTCTAGCTCTTTTCACATCCGCAGCTGTGGGATTGAACCCCAAACCAAACGTATCCAAGTTTTTGGGGAGAGACACCGGCTGTACGATACCTTGCAGAGATGCACCCAAACCCTTGCCCGGTACAAAACCATTTTTCAACATTTCGGTAGCTACCATGACTGATGCGGCAGCTACCCTCGGGGTTAGAACATACTTCCCTTTTGGAATTTTCTCTACCGATACCGTGTCAAAAACTGATAAACCCATGGCCCCTTGTTGTCCTCGAAATCTATGAACGGAACAATGGCATCGCTGGGAACACACCAATTATCTTTTCCATGCACAATGATTTACTGTCTATCCCATTCAAACTTGACCATTTGATGCAGAGTAGACGGGACCGCTTTCGTAGCATGAATCCAGGGTCGACCTAACAACAGATTATAAGAAACAGCCACATCGAGCACCTGGAACTCCATGGTAAATTCAACTAGCCCTATTGTAAGCTCAAGCACTATGTCCCCGACTGAATCTTTCCCTCCACTGTTGAATCCCCGAATGCAGATACTGTTCTTGTGAATTCTTTCATCATCCACCTTCAACTTGTTCATAGTGGAGAGAGGGTAAATGTTTGCGTTGGAACCATTGTCAACCAGCACCCGAGTAACCACGGAGTCTTCGCATTTCACTATCAGATAGAGGGCTCTATTGTGCTCGGTACCCTTCATGGGCAACTCATCATCAGAAAAAGTAACTCTATTCACCTTAAATATCTTGTTAGCTATCATTTCCAAGTGGTTTACTGAGATTTTGTCAGGAACGTGGGCATCGTTCAGGATCTTCACCAAAGCCCGACAGTGCTCGTCTGAATGGATCAATAATGACAATAATGAAATCTGAGGTGATGTCTTCCTCAACTGCTCCACAATGGAATAATCTTGCACTTTCATCTTTCTCAAGAACTCCTCTACTTCTTCCTCAGTCATAGCTTTCTTCGCCAATACCGGGTTGTCTTTGGAACTTTTAGCTTTTCTCAACTCTTCGGGGGCAAAGCATCTTCCCCATCGAGTCAAACCATGGGTCTCACATACTTCTTCTTTAACTTCTTTCCCCTTGTAAGTCACTGTCACTCGTTCATAATTCCACGGGACCACCCTGCTGTTGACTATTGGTAATTGAGTTACCGCTTGATGATGACAGGGTCTATGCGGGCACCTTCCACAATTACAACAGGCTTGTTCGCCACTCCCGACACAACCACTTTCGCTCTTTCATATTTCCCTGCGACGTCACTTGAGGATCCCTTCTTGACTATTACAGATAGTTCACTATTTGCCCCATTCAACTTAATCGCAGACTTCTCCACTTGTTGCCTTTTCGAACGGCCTTTTTGATGAATGCCGTATTTTTTGTGTCCTCCTCATCCATTATGATTTGGTGGTAGCCCGCGTAACAATCCACAAAAGAACCAATCTCATGTTTGTCACAATTATCGATCAATATATGGATGTTCGGCAGTGGGAAGTTATCCTTGGGACTCGCCTTGTTGAGATCTCGATAATCAACACACACCCTGGTCTTGCCATCCTTCTTCGGCACAGGCACAACATTGGCTAACCAGGTGGGATACCGGGTGACCTGAATGAACTTGGCCTCAAACTGTTTGGTGACCTCTTCCTTAATCTTCACACTCATATCAGTTTTAAATTTCCTCAGCTTCTACTTGATAGGGGGAATGAGGGGTCAGTGGGCAATTTGTGAACCACCAAGTCAGTGCTTAGACCTGACATGTCGTCATAGGACCATGCAAAAACATCTTTATACTCAAACAGTGCTTTAATTATATCCTCTCTGAGTTGTGGTTCAAGATGGACACGTATTTTAGTTTCCCAGACATTATCTTGGTCCCCTAAATTGATTGCTTCTGTATCACTCAGGTTAGGCTTGGGTTATTCTTCAAAATGGCTTAATTCTTTACTAATCTATCCTCGCCATATTTCGATTCACCATCACACTCTATTTCTTGAATTACTATTTCAGAATTAGATTGGCTTTTAAGACTGGGCCGGAGAATCCTCATGCATGTCATATTATTGAAGCCAGCATAAAAAGAACTGTACAAGGAAGAAAAGAAAAACAAAAATAAAACTATCACGAAGGAAGAAAAAGGGAAATTGCATTTCATTGAAATTAAAGATAACAAGGTTTATACATCCAAACGGACGGAACATATAATCTGAATTACAACCCTGGAGTAATCCAGATAACCTAAAAGAAAATCAAAGCAAACTACCAAAACTCCTTCCTGGTGGGAAGAGGAGTAGCTTCCCAATTGTTAATCTTTGCACTGGGCCTAACAAACTGCACATCCACTTTACTCGGCCCTCTCCAGCTTCCAACATGTTTACATCGGCGAATAACCTCTCAAACTTTTCAATCAAATGTGTATCTACATCAACCACTGAACTGGGAACTGTTGCCACTGGGCGTTTCTTGGTGCCAGGCCTAACAAATGATCTGAAGAGCCGTGGGATGGGCTTTGGGAGGACTCAGGCCCTCTGTTTCAACTTTCTAAATCTTTTCACATCCGCAGCTGTGGGCTTGAACCCCAAACCAAACGTATCCAAATTTTTGGGGAGAGACACCGGCTATACCATACCTTGCAGAGATGCACCCAAACCCTTGCCCGGTACAAAACCATTTTTCAATATTTCGGTAGCTACCATGACTGATGCGGCAGCTACCCTCGGGTTGGAACCTACTTCCCTTCCGGAATTTTCTCTACCGATACCGTGTCAAAAACCTGATAAACCCATGGCCCCTTGTCGTCCTTGAACTCTATGAACGAAACAATGGCATCGCTGGGAACACACCAATTATCTTTGCCATGCACAACGATTTCCTGTCTATCCCATTCAAACTTGACCATTTGATGTAGAGTAGACGGGACCGCTTTGGTAGCATGAATCCAGGGTCGACCAAACAGCAAATTGTAAGAAACAGCCACATCGAGCACCTGGAACTCCATGGTAAATTCAACTAGCCCTATTGTAAGATCAAGCACTATGTCCCCGACTAAATCTTTCCATCCACCGTCGAATCCCCGAACGCAGATACTATTCTTGTGAATTCTTTCATCATCCACTTTCAACTTGTTCGTAGTGGAGAGAGGGCAAATGTTTGCGCTGGAACCATTGTAAACCAGCACCCGAGTAACCACAGAGTCTTCGCATTTCACTATCAGATAGAGGGCTCTATTGTGCTCGGTACCCTCCATGGGCAACTCATCATTAGAAAAAGTGACTCTGTTCACCTTAAATATCTTGTTAGCTATCATTTCCAAGTGGTTTACTAAGATTTTGTCAGGAACGTGGGCATCGTTCAGGATCTTCATCAAAGCCCGACGATGCTCGTCTGAATGCATCAATAATGACAATAATGAAATATGAGCCAATGTCTTCCTAACTGCTCCACAATGGAATAATCCTGCACTTTCATCTTTCTCAAGAACTCCTCCGCTTCTTCCTCAGTCACAGCTTTCTTCGCCAATACCGGGTTGTCTTTGGAAATTTTAGCTTTTCTCAACTCTTCGGGGGCAAAGCATCTTCCCCATGGAGTCAAACCATGGGTCTCATATACTTCTTCTTTAACTTCTTTCCCCTTGTAAGTCACTATCACTCGTTCATAATTCCATGGGACCACCCTGCTGTTGACTATTGGTAATTGAGTTACCACTTGATGATAACAGGGTCTATGCAGGCACCTTCTACAATTACAACAGGCTTGTTCGCCACTCCCGGCACAAGCACTTTAGCTCTTTCATGTTTCCCTGCGACGTCACTTGAGGATCCCTTCTTGACCACCACAGATGGTTCACTATTTGCCCCATTCAACTTGATCGCAGACTTCTCACTTGTTGCCTTTTTGAACGGCCTGGCATCACTGGACCGAATCAGCATGACAGTTTGCGAAGGCTTTTTAGGCTCCCCTTCCTTATGCACTATCTCAATCATATTCGTATCTTGATGAGCTGGCAATGATTTCTAATTGATATTAGGTGCCTCCGGAGCTTGGACCTCAATCCGATTAGTATCAATGAGCTCTTGAATAGCTATTTTCAATTGCCAGCACTTCTCTGTGTCATTCCCCGGGGACCAGAACACTATTCACAACTTACGGAGTGATCAAGATTTCTGGGGGAAGGATTTGGCAATTTTGGTTCCATCGGACTCAGCATACCCAATTGTCTCAACCTGTGGAACAAACTAGTATAGGATTCTTCCAATGGAGTAAAAGTCTTCTTCTTCTGCAAACTCTCATTCTTGGTGGCTTGATTGGGCTGGAACCTGTTCTAGGGGGATTTCGGTAGGCTCTTGGGGGTGGATAGGCATTTTGTGGAGCTGGGTATGTATTATGTGGGACTGGCGCACGCCATTGTGCATGGGCAGGAGGTTGAAGGTATGTTTGTGCATGATGGACGGAAAAATGGGGTTATGGTGGTGGGTAATAGTGTTGTGGTGGGCTATATGTAGTGTGGGGGTAAGTTTGGTGATAGGGTCGAGGCTGGTTGTAGTAATGTGAAGGGCCCTTAGGTCCGACCCAAGCTCCTAACTCAACTGTCGCAACATCCTCTTTCTTCTTTTTCCCAAGTACACCTCCAGTACCGTTTTGAATGGCCTGGGTGGTCGCTTTGATTGCTGCATAACTCATGATTTTGTTGGACTTGAGTCCCTCCTCAACCATGCCTCCCATGTTTACAACCTCGTTAAAGGACTTGCCCACTGCTAATACCAAATGACCAAAATAAGTAGGCTCCAAGGCCTGCAAGAAATAATCAACCATATCGCTTTGTTTCATTGGAGGGTCAACCCTCGCGGCTTGCTCTCTCCAATGGAATCCATATTCCCGGAAACTCTCACCAGGCTTTTTCTCAATCTTCGTCAATGACAGACGATCTGGGATGATTTCGAGATTGTACTGAAAATGGCAGGCGAAGGCTTGGGCCAAATCGTCCCATGTGTACCACCTATTTTGATCTTGTCTAGTATACCATTCCAATGCCGATCCGCTCAGACTTTGGCTGAAATATGCCATCAATAATTCATCTCTTCCACCCGCCCCTCTCATCTTGCTACAAAATCATCTTAAGTATGCTACTGGGTCACCATGCCCGTCGTACAGATCAAACTTAGGCATCTTGAACCCTGCTGGTAACTGAACATCTGGGAACAGACATAAATCCTTATAGGCCACACTTACTTGACCTCCCAACCCCCTCATATCTATGAACGATTGTTCCAAGCTTTTGGCCTTTCTAATCATCTCCTCATGTTCGGGATTTTTGGGTGGATTCTCGGTCTCTGCCGGGAGATCAAGATGAGGGGTGTAAGAATATGGTTCCGAGACTTTGAAGGTGGGTTCAGGGGGATAATACTGGTTGTCGTAAGTCTGAAATAGAGGCTCACTAGAAGACCGGTGTAATGCAGCAGGTGGAGGTACCACAAAGACGGGCGTGACTGGTGGAGGAGGGTATGAGACTTGTTTGGGTGGTGGAGCTTGTGATGTATGGGAAGTGGTGCCATAGCACTGTTTGTAGAGAGGAAAGGCCGGAGACGAGTTCATAGTGGGAGGTTCCTAAGGTTGAGCCAATGGTGGGATACAAGTAGGGTTGGCGGGATAGACCGGTGGTGGATGCCCCTTTGCCCAGGCCTGTTACATTTTAGCCATTTGCTGATTTAACTTATACATCTCTTCCTTCATCGCATTAACATCCAATTCTTCCACTTCTTTTGACGGATCAACAATACTTGCCTCCGATTCTTGGTTGGCCATATTCAGCTTGTCTTTTGATCGGGTGTTGTAGGGATGAGTTGCCAGAATACCAATCAACTAACCACCTTCTTGGACTCAATACATCAACAACAACCTTGTTAGCTATTAGGGCTTTAACAGATTAGTAACCGCACATTTTGGGGAATGAATACACCTAAGCAGTTAACCGTTTCTATTATGCATTTGATCGGCTCCTTGCGTCATCCCGGCTTTCCCTTATTTTCGTTTGCGACTTCTCTGTTCTCTCCTTATTTTTTCATTCTTACCTTTCCTTGCTGGATCTCTCCTATTTTCCACCCATGGTTTCTTTTCTCTCTTTTCTTTTATTGTTTTTCTATTGTTTTTCCTCTCTTTTCTTTTCTTGTTTTTCTCTTGTTTTTCCTATATCTCTTTTTTTATTTTATTTTATGCATGGTAGAATCCTATGGAGATTGCCTACATATCATGACCCCGCATAAATCAGACCGAGCGTAGTTCTGGGAGATAACTGTGAAAGTAAATAATAAAACATTTTTGGGATTTTCAATTTTCATAAAAAGCAAATGCTTTGATTACAAAGACTCAAAACTAACAGACTCCAAAAGAAACTAACAGACTCTGATGCAAGGACGAAATACAGACTCCAAATATAGACTATCATACTCCCACAAAAGAAAATACAGACTCGAAAACAACTGACAGACTCCAGCAGAAAGAAAATACAGACTCAAAACAACGGACAGACTCTAACAAAAAAGGAAATACAGACTCAAATGAAAAATCATGAATACATTAATGCTCCTGATACCCGCGGGACATCATTCGGTCTCGCCGTGGGCCTATATGCAAGATCCCTTTGAAGTTTATCCAAGTCACTCATTATTTGTTTAACAAATGTCTTCACCGCCGCGAAGAAGGTGGTGCGAGTCATATCCTCACAGGCTTGGCACTTCACAACAATGTAATCGGCTATGGTTCTAATTCTTTCGCTTATGACTCCTTTTTCTTGCAACAAACGCCCGATCTACTGGGCCCTGACTTTCAAAGTTTTCTCAGCCGCATGATTCTGCTCTTGAAGTTGTTGTAAATCCATTTCTAATTATGCCAATGCTGTATAACAATGTTCTCTTTCTGCCTTAAAGTCTTTCGCCTACTTGATCACTTTGTTCTCTGCAACAACGACCCTTTTCTTTAATTCCGTGACCTCATTGTCGTACTTTTCTTTCAACTGCTTAACCAGACGTGCTCGTTCATCCATGTTTTTAGCCAATTGCTTTCGAACCCTGACTAGTTCGCTTTCTGCTTTGTTCAAATCAAAACTATAGTCACTCATTTTCTGCCTCAGGTTACTTATAAGTTTTTCATCTTTGGCACTTCGTGCGGGGTTTTCTGCCGCTACTTTCATTTTCTGAATTTGGGCTCGAAGGGCCTCATTTTCTTTGGATAGTTTTTTCTTTTCACCTTCGTTCGCCGCAGCTTGCAAGCTATTCTCGAATTGAAGTTGTTTGACTTGTTTCTCCAACTTTCCTATTGTGGCCCTGTACTCATTCTCCTTGGCCAACCCAGCTCATTGTTCTTGTGACGCCTTGACGAATTCCTGAAGGTAGGGTCTTTTGGCCGGCCTCCCAAACTCAATTTCTTTTCTATACCAAGCCAGGTACACTAGTGAAACTTCACCTTTGGATCGATCACGTACACAGGTACTTGCTGTTAAGTATTGACATCCACTCCAAATTTGGCGCACTACTGCTTCATGAAACTGACTGTTGGGTCCGATCTCGACTACTTGGGCACTAAGATCTTCATATCTTGGAACTATTTGGCATCTCCCCAGCTACCTCAAAACCCGATACGGGGCATAAGGCTGGATACTCCTGAGTCCCATCAAGAGGAAATGAGGCCTGGTGGCTGGCATGTATATGATCTCATCCACAGGCAGCCATCCAAATGTCCACTTTATTTGGCTTGCAGTGATGGAACGGAGGTGCGCTATCCACTTTGTGACCCCTTCTGGCAAGCTAATTCCATCAACCCTCGTAGAAAATTCCTCTATGCATGTTTTCTCTGTCGACCCATAACTCATAAATTGAGGACGATGACATAGGTGTTCAATCATCCACATCTATAGCAACACGTTGCACCCCTCGAAAAAGTCTCCTCCGGCTTTGCAGGCTGTGAGAGCGCAGAAGACTTCAGCTACTATCATGGGTTCGAGGGTGCTGTTGGCCTGAGTAAGCAAAGAGCTGACAACCTCGGCTACTCCTATCTCAATATTCCTATCTTTTCTAGGAAACACCAAAAGTCCCAAAAAGACCACCATACAAGCAAAACACATGTGTTCTTCCCACTTAAGGCGGTTTCCTTTGCTGTAGATTTTGTTTTCCGGCTTGTTGAACCCCTACTATATGACCATATCTGTTGTATATAAACTGCAAAGTACAAAAACCAGCTGCCAAGTCTAGGTTGTGGACCCCCCTGCTTATTTTCAAAAAGTCTAGGAACCTGTGTACGGCTACGACCCTTGGAGCAATCAGGTACTGGTGTCTCAGAGGAATTTTTGGCCCCCAATATATCCGGCTATTTCTTCCAATGTTGGGGTAAGTTCTAAATCTGATAAAAGAAATACGTTGTGGGCCGGGTCCCAAAATGTAACCAATGCCTTTATAATGTCTCCCCTAGGATTAATCTTCAAGAACCCAGTGAGGCCCCCCAAATATAGATTGACCGTGTCTCGCTCTTACTCACCCGAATTATCCCACCACATATGCAACTCCAAAGGGATCGTGTTCACGATTGTTATTGGCAAATTCTGACTTGTGCTCATTATGCACATTTATTAATGTGATTAAGCAAAAAATCATGATTTACTCTATTTCGACTCGAAATCAAAGCTGACACCTTTTTTCAGATTCTTACTTTTAAAACAACAACAACAAAAAACCAACTTTTGAAAATACGGCCTTTCAGCACTTCTAGAGGAAAATTTTAAGGCTGTGCCCGCTAGCTAGCCAAAAGTAAAAAAAAAACAAGGTGGTTGTTCTTGCAAAAACAGCCTTCCGGCGTCCTTTTGGGGACATTCGGCTATTTTTGACAAAAATGGCGTCACATTTCCTAAATAAAATTTTTGTTCTTTTCGGCTATTTTTGCAAAAGGAAAGTTGGACGCGACAGGGGTTGCCTACGTATCCCACATCCGGTGAGAATCAAACTGGCGTAGTTCGGGCAATTTTGACAAAATAAAACCAACTATTTTTCCTTTCTAAAACACAAAGATTTTCCCTTTTTCTTCTTTTCTTTGAAAACCACAAAATTCCTTTTTTTTTCAAAATTTCGGCAGAGTTTCGGTATGTTTTGGGACATTGGTTTTTCAAAATAGGCACTTATCCCTCTCAACCATCTAAGTTTTCCTTGTAAGCCGGTCAACATGCACATCCGAAGTAAATGAATGCGTAAGTAGCAAGTAAGATGCATCATAATGGTCTTTACATTTCGGGTACACCTATCCTAGACAGACCCAACCCCTGTGTTGAGTCTCCAAAGTCAAATGCACATGATGCAAACAAACGTTCCTACTAGGGATCCAGCATGAGACTGAGTTATTCTAGGTTCAAAAACCTGGGTATGTGTTCTAGACTGTGTACCCGAGCGGACAACTCGAGCCGAGGAGGGGGCTACGTACCGGGAACCAAAAGGCCATCCATCTTAGTAACTTGTCTGAGCCTCTTTCTTATTTCAAGGTATGACACTAACAGAATAGGGAGTCTCGACCAGCGAGCACATCCCTAAAGATGGGAAGAGAAGGGTTTCGTAGCAGTTTATATACAGTTCAGATAATATCAAAGCGGTAAAAGCAACATTTAGCACATTAGGCCCAATCATGTAATAAAATCAGATAATAGATAAAACCAAATACAACAATTTATCTAAGCTCGAATTCTAAACCCTGAACCATAGATTCTGGGTTCGATCCCCAGCGGAGTCGCCAGAGCTGTGACACCTCCCTTTTCCTACATCCCGTAAGGGTGTATAAGGGAGTTTTTTCCAACTTAAAGTGACAATCGAAACGGGATTATTTTTATTAAAAATTCAGCGTCGCCACTTGGGATAGTTTAAGGTGTCCCAAGTCACCGGTTTAAAATCCCGAGTCAAGGAAAGGTTGACTATGTAATACAGTCCGCGAACACAGAAATCCAGGTAAGGAATTCTGCTAGCCCGGAGAAGGTGTTAAGCATTCCAGAGTTCCGTGGTTCTAGCACGGTCGCTCAATCGTTATATTCAGCTTAATTATCTGATTTTAAACAATTATGAACTTATGCAAATTTAACTTTTTATCCGCTTTTATTCATATTTTAGAGAAATTGCAACGTCATTAAAACATGTCTCAAACCATGTCACATAAATGCACCCGTGATCTTTGACATATTTTAACATCATTGTGATTTAGATTTCGGTCACATAAATGCGCACCCGTATTTAGGAAAGTAATATTATTAAAATACGCGCCTAAAGCAACTAACACATTTGCAGCTTTGCAAGGGCCATGGAAGTTCAACTAAATGACACGCCTCGATTTCGAAGGATTAATATTAATCTAGTGACGGCCATAAATCGTACGTCTGGCTAGTATGGCACATGTCAAATTAACCACAATGATCTACTAATTGAATAAGGCTTAAGAGAATTACAACTACTTCTAAACTACAGTTAAATTCAAATCGTTGATTTAAGGGCCAGTACTAGATGAGGCCTAATCTATTTCCATTTCAGAGCCTGGGCCTGACCTGAGGCCCGATAGTTAATTTCCATGACAAACACGGAGACATGATTGGGCTTGCCATGAAGCCCAAATTAAGAGTTTAATGCAGAAAGGGAAACTTGGCGCATAAGGATCCATGCTGATAGCCAACTCGATGCTACCGCACTTGAGGTAATATTACATCACCCATACAATTTCGGCTCTGAACCAAATATATTGACACACGTTAAACACATATAAATCGCATTTGGAGATCAGTACATGCATTCTATAGTGAAGTGAATTCCCAGTTATGATAATAAGCCCTGGCACAAATTGCCCATCATTTGAAATCAAAACTCAACTATTATAAACTCATGCAACATCTGATTCAGACTGACGTGTTTGACTAAACCATACTGACTCGAAACTTTCGAAGAAAATGAAAACCCAAACACAGTGAATTGATCTAAGTCTAGGAGTTTTCGGGTCTAAAATCTGACTCAAATTCATTTAAAAATTCCCTTTTAAAATTCAAAGAGCTCAATACATGCACAAAAACAGAATCAAGTGACAGATTATGAAATCATTGAACCATGTTTCAAGCTATACAGGAGCAAATTTGAGCACGATTACTAGAAACAAGCCTAAACCAAATTTATTAGACCAATGGTCTGAATCGACAGGCGCTTAAACCATGGTTATGAAAAACACAATCCAAAACCAGACAATTTCAGCTAATTAAACTACAAATCACAATCCTTAATTAATACATGTTCTACCAAGCCTAAAGCATTCTCGAATCACTTATATTCAAACAGAGTCCGAATCTAGTTTTTAGAACCAAATGCATATCATGGAATGGAGTATTCACAATAAGCTAGGCTAAAACATGGTTAATAACACGGCAGAATCGAACAGTAATCACAATAGGGACTAATGTTTTCGTTTAACTCCAGCTTGGCCACAGACATTTATACAAATCTCAATCAGGGTTCATTTCCACCATAGTTTAAAGGAGTACCTGGAGATTGCAAAAGGAAAAAGGGGTGAATGCAGTAAACAGTAACTTCAGTAACACTCAGCACCTAGAAAATGAGCCAGCACACCAGTTTTGAACCCAGCAGATGAGATACAATAATCCAGACACTAATTTAAGTCACTTAATGAACTAGAAGACCTCAAATCAGACTTGGCCTTAACCCATTTTAGTATCAGCTAACCAGAAAATGCTTCAACAATAGGAAAACTTCAGAAAAACACCAAGAGAATTCAACGTAACAGTGTTATTTTCCTAAAATTCTTCAGCCGTTTTGATTTTTCTGATTTTTCTCTTCAAGTCTCTTCCTCTTGAGCCTCAAGTAACAATGCCTTTATAGGCAAGTTACTAGGGCAACAAATATTAGCTATGTTTTGCATTTTTGACCTTTCTTAGTTTTTCTTTTTGCTACTTAGTCCCTCAATTACTGATTTGTCTACCAAGTAAGGCTCTTTTTCAGCTTCTAGGAAGCTTCCTAGGCAGTTACCAACAGATTCCCTACCCATATTTCCCCAAATTACCCCCTTAGAGACCTGCTTTTTACTGCAGCATACCACATGGGTCAAGTTGACCCAAGGTTCAGCCCCAAGCCTAGGCTTGCGACCCGGATTGACTTTCCTTTCCTTTGGGCTTTCAAATTAATAGAAACCCAACCCAATTCAGTAATGCACAATAAACCTACCCCAAAATTCAAGCCAACAGGGGTTGCAAACCAATCCAATTAATGACAGTCGAGTAATTTCAGAACATGTAATCTAAGCTACGAGTGATGATTTTCCTTTCTTATTTTTCGTTAAGCCAACATGCTAGATTGACATTAAAACTAAACTACTAATTTGACAGCAATCTACCTAAACTAATTATCAGAAAACTTCATCGCCTAGAATAAAAATCAAATAAAGATAGGAGGATATCGACTAAGAGAAATAAAACTGAAGAGATGGAAAAGAACCAAATGAACAAACACATATCAAACAAACTGCCTTAGAGGGGGGGGGGGAAACTGAATTCAAAATACGAAGACAGAAAAAAAGAACCAGGAAGAGACGAAACAGAAAGACGAACAAAGAATGCAAAGAAAGAAAAAGAAATTACCAGTTTAGACTTGAAATCAACGGGTAATTCTGATTTAGTCTTGAAATGGTATAAATCGTCTGTTCTTTGTCAAGAACAGATGAACAACATCACTTCGAGACGAACCAGGCTTGGAACAAACGAGAAACTTGGAGGGGTGACCTTGCATGAGGGAACCCGACTTCGACCTCTAGAACTTCGAACCCTAGATTTACGATTCGAGAGGCTTTGAGGGGAATTCGAAAGAACTGGACAGGGATTTGAGATGAGGGGAATGAGGTGGTTATAGGGTGTGATTTTGGGAAGGATTGGAGGTGGCGCCGCTGGGTGTCTAGGCGGTGGGAATGGTAGCTGCTAGGGTTTTGGGCGGTCTTTGAAGAAGGGTGGGTTTAGGAGAGATGATGAGAAGAGGGGGGTGGGGGGCTAATTCGGACACTTATATAATAAGTCCACCCCACTTCCCCACCGTTGGATCAAACCAATCTCGACGACTGAGATTATTAGCTAACTGAATGGGGTCGTTTGGGGTTGGGGTGAAGACGGACAGGGTCAGGACGGGTTCTTGGGCTGGTGCTGAGGGAATTTCAACTGAGCTGGGGTAAGATTACACAATTTTGGCCCAAAAATTCAGATCCCTTCTTCTTTTGTTTCATTTCTTTCCAATTTTTCAACAATTCTTTTTCTTCTTTTTTTTTCTTCTAAAAATGAAAATAAAACAAAACCCAACTTAATTCCTACACAAAATTATCCTAGAAAATTAAATTAATTACCCTAATAATTATTACAACTGATTAAATACCAAAATTTAAATCTAAAAATTGAACAATGCAAGATAAACCATTTTTTTTTATTTTCCATTTTTGTAAAGGAACTAAATTACTAAGTGATTTAAAAATGCTAAATTAAATCCTAAATGCAAATGCAACATATTTTGTATTTTCATAATTTAAACAAAATTGAACATGCGTAGACAAATGCAAACAATAACAAAATGCTACGAAAATCCACGAAATTCCAAACAATGAAAAAAATTGTTTTGTTTTGAATTTGTGGGAGTAATTCATATAGGGCAAAAATCACGTGCTCACAAATATTATCTGGTATCTGCTAAACTCAAATTTCCCTGCACCAACAATATGGCAGAATATGAAGCCTACATACTAGGACTCAACATGGCAATCGACATGAATATTCAGGAGCTGCTGGTAATCGGCGATTCGGATCTACTTGTGCACCAGGTACAAGGAGAATGGGCCACCAAAAATTACAATATATTGCCATATCTGCACCATGTGCAGGAATTGAGAAAGAGGTTCACAAAGATATAGTTCTGACATGTGCCCAGAATTCAGAACGAGTTCGCCGATGCATTGCCCACTTTATCATCCATGATACAACATCCAGATAAGAATTACATTGATCCTATCTCGGTGAGGATTCATAATCAGCCGCATATTGTGCCCATGTTGAAGAAGAAACAGATGGAAAACCTTGGTTCCATGACATCAAGGAGTATTTGGTGAAAGGAGAATATCCAGAGCATGAAAACCACACTCAGAAACGCACACTCCAAAGATTGTCCAATCACTTCTTCCGCAACGAAGGAAATTTGTTCAGGATAACTCCTGATTTGGGACTGCTAAGATGTGTCGACGCAAAAGAGGCTTCTAAGCTACTTGAGGAGATACATGCTGAGACCCGTAGCCCGCACATGAATGGTTTTGTCTTGGATAAGAAGATACTCAGGGCCGGTTACTTTTGGATGACCATGGACATATTGCATCCAATTTGTCCGCAAATACTTCCAATTCCTGGTGTATGCGATATGATAAAAGTGCCGCCAAACGAGCTCAATGTAACAAGCTTACCTTGGCCATTCACCGCCTGAGGAATGGATGTTATCGGTCAGATTGAGCCCACTACTTCAAATGGGCACATGTTTATTCTGGTAGCCATTGATTACTTCACAAAATGGGTAGAGGCTACATCTTACAAAGCTGTGACCTAGAAAGTCGTCGCAGATTTGTCAAAGATCGTATTGTTTGCCGATTTGGAGTTCCCGAGTCCATTATTACTGATAATCATACATGAAGTTGAACTCAGCGATGCAGAGTGGATAAGGAGTTGCTATGACCAATTGGCCCTTATCGATGGAAAGAGGATGAATGCAGTGTGTCACAACCAACTTTATCAGAACAGAGTGTCCAGAGCTTTCAACAAAAGGGTCAAACCAAGGAAATTTGCACCAAGATAGCTGGTGCTGAAGAAGATCTTCCCACATCAAGATAAAGCCAAAGGGAAATTCTCTCGCAACTGGCAAGGTCTTTACATGGTTCACAGGGTGCTGATTGGAGGAGCACTCATACTTGCAGAAATGGAAGGAGAAATCTGGCTAAAACCAATCAATTCAGACGCAGTCAAGAGATACTATGCTTAGCTTATTTACATTTCCTCATCTGATGTAATTGAACTATGCATGACCTAATTCCCGTTTAAGAGGGGATACCTAGGCATCCTTATGGGTTCGGTCATATCATAATAAAATTTTCCATTTCCTCCCAAGATTAGAAACTGGGGCAGAATTTTGAGGAGGACCCTTAAAATTCCGGAGCAAGTCTAGCCAACGCCAATATGTGTCAAACGGTCAGAACTTGATTAAGAAACTGGGGCAGAATTTTGAGAAGGACTCTCAAAATTCCGAAGAAGGTGCAGGAAGGCCTATTATCCGCAAACGGTCAAAAGATCATCTACCAAACTGGGGCAGAATTTTGAGGAGGACCCTCAAAATTCATACATAAGAAAGCTACATTGTCTCTAAAATGTGTTACAGTCACTAGTTCATCAAAAATTACTTAATATATCAATATGTTTCTAAAATTACTCTCTTTTATCAATAATTGCATATTTTGCAAAAACTTTATTTGTGTAACAGTCAGGTGTTACCCAGCGGAACTCAAAAGGCCTCAAGAACGGAGCAAAACAAGGCCAATAGAAGCACGAAACAACCTCCCCTCACGAAATTTACAATTTTTCTTTGAACGCAGGCACATTTGACGTAACGATAGCATTCGCAGATATGTGTACACAAAGCAAATTCGCTATCAATCAGGACATCAGACACTGAATATATCTCCAGCAAAGACATATACTACTCTTATTTGCTACTTTCTCTCTGCATGAGGCTAATCCTTGCATCCACATTTGCATGAGGCTAATCCCTGCCTCCATATTTGCATGAGGCTAATCTCTACCTCCCCACTTTCCTGAGGCTAATCCTTGCCTCCACATTTGCATGAGGCTAATCCTTGCCGCCATATTTGCATGAGGCTGATCCATGCCTCTATATCTGCATGAGGCTAATCCTTGGCTCCACATCTACATGAGGCTAATCCCTGCCTCTGTATCCGCATGAGGTTAGTCCTTGCCTCCACATTTGCATGGGACTAAGAGTTGTCCCTCCATACATAAATATTGGTCTTTTATAGTACTATCTATTTGCTTTTCTATCGGGCTAAGCTCTGCCCTTCATTTCGCGAGACTACGCCTTGTCTTGTTAACATCATATTATTGCATCTCATGGGCTGAAATATCGTCGATCTATCCAAGGGCGTCATAGTCTAAAAGGCATCATCCTCATAGCTGGAAGACACCATGCCATGGCCTGAGGATCCCTTAAATTTGCATATCATTATTCAAAGGTGTCATGGTTCAGAGGCACCATCTGCAAGGCCTGAGAACAACATTTCATGGCCTGCGAATCCCTTACTAAATAATTCATGGCCCAGGACATCATGGTCCAAGGATGTCATCTTTAACCGTCCAAAGACAACCTTCATGGTCCAAAGGGAATCTGCATCATGTTTAATTTTTTGCGCAAATATATGTCGGTAGCATCTCTTCATCTGCAAGTGACAAGCAAGCAACCACTATCCTAGCAGGAGTGATCCCCGCTCCAGTTCTTTCAAACTATCTCATGCGAATGCGCTCACCACAACCACTCTTGCATCCCGTATCCGTTCTTGCAATGACTTCATCGGTATATTTTGCCAATGAATCCAGAACTACACATAGCCTAATTCCTGTAAAACCAGGGATATGTAGGCAACTCAAGACCAGAGTCCGACATCTGTCTTTCAAAACATCCCGTCCGGTCAAAATTGACCATCATTTCTTTACCCAAAAACTCTTTCATCCTTCCCAAGTAAAGAGGGGCAGCTCTTGATACCCAATTTTTCCTCATATATTTTTTTAATACATATATATACTTTTAAAATAACATATATGTAGTTATAAGCATGCATAAGTATTTTTATAATTTTTTTCTTTAATTTTAAAAGCTCCAAATTGATTTATTTCTTCTTTTTTCATTAATTAAATTTTCAATAATTATCTTTCAAATTTTTTATGGTGAATTAGTCATATAAATTCTTTATTTATGCCAAAATAGTGTTTAAGCATTTTTCAGTGCATTTTTTTAATTACATTTACATCTTTAGGCTAAATTGCATATCTTTGCAATAATAGCCCTACTAATGCATAATTACATTATTGATGCATAAAATGGTCTTTTATATTTTTAAAATTTTAAAAAACTATTTTAAATCATTTTAGTACACAAAAATATTTATTTTGGAAATCATTTATTATTTTTATAAATTATATAACTATTAAAAGTAGCTATTTAAAATCTAGCCTAGTTTATTTCAATTTCAGCGCCTAATTTAACCCAATTACCAGCCCAATCCCCAATTAAATTACCCAGCCCAAACCTCGAAGACCCGATACGTCCCCAATACCCTTTAATCTCGACTGTTGATCATAAAGATCAGCGGCCACAAACGATTCTTACTAAAATAAACCCAAAAGACCCCCCAAACCCTATCATTTTACGCTACCCGCCACCCTGAAACCCCCCTCTGCTCTCAAACGCTATCACACCTAACCCTAATCAAACCTCACTGACACTCATCTATGGCTATCTCCTATGATGTCTCACCACCCCCTAGGCCTCCAATGGCCTCCCTCACGTTAGTCTTGCCATCTCCAGGGTCCTCAAGGGACTAGGGCTAGTTGGCTTGCATCTATGGTCACTTTCTCGCCTGTTTCAGGCCATTCTAGTATGATTCCGAGTAAGATCATCCTATATTGACTACGATCTATGGGTTTCTTAGTATGTTTCTTCACCTCTGTGTCGTTCTCTTCGAAACCCTATTTCTTTTTTAAACCTCTTAGATATGTGGAGATCCGAGATGATTTGGGCTTAATTCATGTGAGTTTTACAACGACCTTGAGGTTCTTTACAAGAATCGTATGATTTTCATCTTTTCACTAAACTAGGGTTTCCGGAATTTCTTTTACAAAATGTTTGATGAATTTTTGTGTTTAATCTTCTGCTTCTCATATGTTTTGACTGATTTTATAAGTCTGCTACAACCTTAGCTCGCTTGTACTGAAAGCCCTAATTTTTTGGTTCTTCGATTGATTTCTGAGTACTAGTATACATCCGATTGTGTTCTTGCTTTGGGTTCTTATGATTTCTCGTGATTTTCTTGTCCTAATATGCTTCTACTAAATTTCTTAGTTCAACCCTTTCACTGATGCTTGTGTCCATCCTGACTATTCAAGTCCAGACCTGAATCAGTGTCGTTTAACTTTTGTTTTATTAAAGTTGTGTGTCGATTCCTGACTATTCATGTTTTCTCTTATTTTAGGTGCTAAACTTGATAACTCTTTCATGACTTTCTCTTTGATTTAACCTTTGATTATTCTTAATTCCTTATTTTCTGGTTTGATTTGAACACTTTCCCTTAAACTTCCGATTCTTACCTCTCTACTCGATTTGATTGAATTACTTGCCTTAATTAATTTTCCCTTGTCTTGTTTGTATTTTGCTGATTCTTACTGATTTTTTCCTTAACTGAAACTTCTGTTCATATACCCCTAATTACCTACTCTATACCCAAACATTACTTGATTCTTTTCCTTAAATATCTAACATGCTTTACCGTTGATTTGATTGTCCCTTGAGTAAGGGAAGGACTTGCTGATTTATATGTGACTTCCTTGATTTGCTACTTAATTAATCTCTTACCATATTTATTAAGATCTGATTACTATATAAACCCCCTCTTATTTTTAGTTCTGGACAACAACATAGTTCAAAAAACACTACTCTTTAAACTGTAAAGTTCTCTTTCTCTTCTGCTACTTATGATACTCACTGATCTAGCCGGCTGAAAGCCAATGCTAGATATTGGAACTTTATTTGCTTTATATTCTGCACCCTTTTCTTCAACTGGTATGTCTCTAGTTAAGTTTTGAAATCTAAACCCTATATGTTTCATTCCTGCACTAGTTCATCAGTTATGAATTCAACTTGTATTCCTGTTTACTTCTTTGCTCAGCATGTCTAAATTCTGTCCTGATCAATGCATGTTTTATAGTCTGCACTCTTTCCTGCTTACTTCTTCACCTAGCATGTCCAAACTGTATGTTCAATCATGTTCAAGACATACCAACTGTTATCTATGTCTTAACTACTGAGTCTCTAAGATCCTAAGTGTTGTTTGCAGTTTGTTGACTATATGTTTCCTCTACACCCTATCCATGTACCTCAATGTGACTTTTATGTGCCCCATTCCTTTTATCCCCATGTAAAATCTGTTTGTTAAGTGTTCTCTTCTGAATCTGGATGTCTCTTATGACCAATTGATTGTCTGCTGTTTTGGTACTCTCCTCAAACTATTTCAGTACTGATGATTTTCAAAAGTTCTTTTCAGTCTTAATACCTTTCTATTAAACTCCTTCAACTGTTATGCACTCTCACTTTACTTTTATAATATTGGGTTCTGCCCATCTGACATGTTTACTACCTTGAGATTCTTGAGATCTCTTTGAACTCTGGCATGTCAGAGCTGGCCTTTCCACACTGCACCTAAGTCAGTTATTATTTGAGAAAAGGTTTAGGTGTGAGCACTGCCCAGTATCCTTAAGATCCTTAAGGAACTCTGACACACCTAGACACGAAATTGTCTATAGAACTTTAGCATTTGAGGCTATTGGAGGCTTGGAAAGTCATTTGGGCCTACTACAGGCTCCTTATAGATTAACTCCTATTTATTTATGTATTTTTATTCACTGGTCTGTAATAATTATTGTAAACAACATTGGGGTGATTAGTGAAAAAGGGTGGGTAGTCATATATATGTTGGGTAAATTAGGTAGATACCATGCCTATAGGGCCATGTTAATTCAAATGTGTTTACTATGTTTGCTTTATTTCCACAATATTAGAAACCATGCCTATAAGATCTAAATGGCTTTAATAATAGAGATCATGCCTATAGGGTTAAAATCAACTTTATAATTGGATATTATGCCTGTAGAATAATTGAAGTTCAACTTTCGTTACAACATGTGTTCACATTCGTCTCCTTAGAAATCATGCCTATAAGTTCAGAAATAAGCTCTAATAGAAATCATGCCTATAGAACTCAAAACCAGTTTAGTTAAATAAATCAGTTTAATTGTTGTTTGTTCATTCTGAATTGGTTAATTAATCTGTTTGTTTATTAATAAGTTTTCAAATACTACCTTAAGTTAATACCGCTAGAAAGCATGTCTATAGGATCTCAAGTTGTCATTTAAAAAATCATCTTTGCCGTTTTACTGCATTCATAATCAATATAGATATCATGCTCATAGGATATCACTATTATGCCTAGGCAAGCCTATAGGGCAATTAAAGTCCTGCAACTATAAAACTACGCTTTAAAACTGCTCGTATTCACAGGTCTAAAATCAGTAGGTCTTTGATACGTCAGTCCTAATTCGATGTTGTACACGTTCTGCTCACTTAGATATCGTGTTCTAGGATTTTCTTAAATACTTGACTGTTGTTTGAAGACGTACACTTAATTGTTATATTTGTGGAGGTGAATGTGAGCCTGTAATTTATTCTCTTTAAATGCAGTCCTAACTGTTTTGATTGACGCCTAGACCTTTATCCTTTAAAACCTTAGGAAGTTATAGAACTACCTAAATTAGAGGTCCTAAATACCTCCAGGGCCACAAGGAAGGGTCGGGTAGTGCATGCATAGGACATTTATCAAGGCTATTAGAACGCTTTAGGCTATGACCAAGGGGAGGGAATTGGGTAGTAATGATATGATGACTACGCACTAATGTCATGTGTAGCCCCTCACTGAGGAGTGTTTACCGAGCATTATGTGTTGTGATCCTATAGGCTAACTGACTTAGGACCCCTCTTTCCCAATTCCTGATATTTAAACTTTACTTTTTCTGTATATGCAACTTGTTAAAATCTTTTCCTTTTGTTTAATACAATGTCCAAAACATGCCTTTATTTGCAAGTATGTGTTAAAATTGTTTATTTGCTAAAATGATTAATTCACATAGTATAAGTTCGGTCGGGACCACCGTTGTGGACCAAGAGAGGTGCCTAACACCTTTCCCTCAAGGTTATTTCGAGCCCTTACCATAAATCTCTGGTAGTGCAAACTAGTCTAAGATTTAATCGCTCTAGGTGTCCTAACACACCATAATCCATTAGGTGGCGACTCTTTAATACCCAATTCTCAAAAAGGAAATGAGTTATTATCCCCATGAATGTCAGAGCCCAGACTTCTCTCTCCGCGGAGGGGAAAAAGGGGGCACGATAGTACTCCCTTTTGGTCATTCAGATTTGGGGTGACTTTATGTCACGATCTAAAATTTCAACCATGGGGTCGTGATGATGCCTAACATATACTTGCTAGGCAAGCCAACGTTAGCTAAAGAATAACCAATTTTAACAATTTAAAGATATTATGATGGTAATTAACGATTGATAAATTCTGAAGTACACTAAATAACTATATAAGTAACGCAGTCTATACAATCCCAGAAATCCTGATTCCAAGTACATGAGCGTCCAGAATACTACAAACATGGTCTAAAATGAAATATAACTGTACGAAACTAGGTAAACAGTAAAACAAGATAGAAAGAGACTTCAAGGGTTGCGAACGCTATGCAGCTCTACCTCTAGTCTCCTGGATGAGTCGGATCCAAGCAACTTCCTATATGCACTGCTAAGACCAGCATCAGAAACTACACAAGAAGTGCAGAAGTGTAGCTTGAGTACACCCAACCCCATGTACTCTACAAGAGGGGTACCTAACACCTTCCCCTCAAGGTTATTTCGAACCCTTACCCTAAATCTCTGGTAATGCAAACTAGTCTAAGGGTTAATCGCTCTAGGTGCCCTAACGCACTATAATTCGTTAGGTGGCGACTCTTCAATACCCAATTCCCAAAAACGAAATGTGTTATTACCCCCATGAATGTCGGAACCCGGACTTCTCTCTTCGCGGAGGGAAAAAAGTGGGTGAGACAGTACTCCCTTTTGGTCATTCAGATTCAGGGTGGCTTTATGTTACGATATAAAATTCCAACCATGGGGTCGTGATGAAGCCTAACATCTACTTGCTAGGCAAGACAACGTTAGCTAAATAATAACCAATTTTAACAATTCAAAGATAGTATAATGGTAATTAACAATTGATAGATTCTGAAGTACATGAAATAACTATATAAGTAACGCAGTCTGTACAATCCCAGAAATCTTGATTCCAAGTACATGAGTATGTACAATACTACAAACATGGTCTAAAATGAAATATAACTGTTTAAAACTTGGTAAACAGTAAAACAAGATAGAAGGAGACTTCAAGGATTGTGAACGCTATGCAACTCTACGTCAAGTCTCCTAAATGAGTCGGATCCGAGAAATTTCCTCTATGTGCCGCTAGGAGCAGCATCGAAAACTACACAAGAAGTGCAGAAGTGTAGCTTGAGTACACCCAACCCCATGTACTCTATAATTGTCGAGCCTAACCTCGATAAAGTAGTGATGAGGCTATGACAAGACACTCACTATAAACCTGTATGAATAAGAATAGAAGACAATAGAAATACAGAGAAAATGAATAAACTCATAAGAACGAGACCCAAAGGTCAACTAACAGAGGGTCCCAAAAATAACACCAACTCATAATCTCATATCACAGTACGGAAGTGGAACACCACAACTACAAATAATTAAACAAACCATACTCTGTTGTGGCGCGCAACCCGATCCCAATATTATCACAATATATATTATGGCGTGCAACCTGATCCCAATATCATATCAATATCTGTTAGGGCGTGCAACCCCTTCCCATTATCAATTTATTTTCAATATTGTTGTTGCGCGCAACTCGTTCCCAATATTATCAACTCATTAACACGAACAACTCAACACAACAAAATTTTGTAATTTCAACACAAAGGGTACTAATGCTATAGAACATAAAGGAACTACTAGTACAAATTGAGAATAATCAATATCTCATATTCACAAACCTCGACGATTCATTAATACAAGAATAGCTAAAGGACTCACGCAACCGGATATAACATAATAAAGTGTAACAAGTAACACGAGACAATAAAGATATACAATTAATACAGGTAGGAATATATAGCAATTGAGTAGATGTTGATCAAGAAATAAATAAATCGAAACAGGTAACAACTAAATGACAGATAATAAGTAAGGCATATAGCAAGTAAGGACATGTAGCAATCAAAGCATGTAACAAAATATAATAGAAAATAAAAATAGCCCAACCCACATACTTTAACCTATGACAACACATATACACCTGTCACCTCGCATATACGTCGTCCCCATACATAGTTCACGTAGCAAATAGACCAAAAACGTCCTAATTCCCTCAAGCCAAAGTTAAAAATGACACTTACCACTTTCCACAACCAAATAAACAATCAATCAGGACCTTGACTTCCGAACAAGCCTCCAAACCAATCGAATCTAACCAATTATCAATCACACAATCCAATATAACCTTTAGAAACTACCCACGAATGAAAAAAGTTCAATCTTTAGCTAAATTAAAAAAGTCAAAAAAAGTCAACCCCGAGCTCATTTGGTCAAAACAAGAGATTTAGACCAAATTCATATTACCCATTTACCCTGACATGTTATGTGATTTGTTTTGAAATCTGACCTCAATTCGAGGTCTAAATCTCAATTTTACAAAATTCCTAAATTTTACCCAAGACTCCTTATTTCTACCTTAAAATTCATAGATTTGATGTTAGAAATTTGTGAAAAGTAGTTAAAGGTGCTTACCAATAATTTTAGGAAGAAATCCTCTTCAAAAACCTCATCTAGAGTGTTTAAGGTTAAAAAATATTATAAAATGAGCTAAGTCCTCACTTTCTCATATTTTACCCAGTTGCATGTATCGCATTTGTGAACTCTTGTTCGCAATTACGACCATCACAAATGCAAAATACTGGTCACAAATGCGAACAGTGCTCCCAGCCTGCATAAGTCACAAATGCAACATAAACATCGTATTTGTGAGGGTCCTTCCATTGCAAATGCGGACAAAGGTTAGCTTTTGTGAAACTGCAGCCTAATTCTAGTGCCCAGTTGCAAAAGCGACCAAACCATCGCAAAAGCGATCCAGGGATGTCCACAATTGTGAATATTCCCATTATCAGAATTGTGATTTCGACTTCGTAAAAGCGGAGTTCGCATTTGCAAAGAGGTCCTCGCAAATACGAGACCTGTAATTCAACACCAGTAACTGAACCACACCAGCTATTTTGAATCAATCTGTAATGCCTCCGAAACTCACCTGAGGCCCTTGGGCTCCAAATTAAACATGCATACAAGTGTAATTACATCATACAAACTTGCTCGCTACACAGATAGCAGACGTACTTTTATGGTCTTCTAAATGAGGAGGGGTAGCGAGATATAGCGCTAGGGGATTTGGGGCATTCAGAGAGTCTTTGAGATTCTAGGCATTGCAGGCCCATTAAGGTGGAGGAGGTCGTGGGGGCTTTGTGCAAGATGAGTAGGGGTAGAGCGATCGAGGCAGATGAAATTCTTGTTGAGTTTTGGAAGTGTGTGGGTAGAGCAGGATTGGAATGGCTGACTAGGTTGTTCAATTTAATTTTTAGGAAGAAGAGGATGCTGGAGGAATGGAGGTCAAGTACAGTGGTTCCGTTGTACGAAAACAAAGGTTATATCCAGTGTTATAACAATTATAGGGGTATCAAGTTACTTAGCCATACCATGAATGTTTGGGAGAGAGTGGTGGAGGTGAGGGTGAGGAAGACGACGTCTATATTCCGACAATCAGTTTGGGTTCATGCCGAGCCGCTCCACTACAGAAGCTATCCACCTTATTAGGAGGTTGGTGGAATAGTACAGGGATAAGAAGAAGGATCTGCACATGGTGTTTATTGACTTGGAGAAAGCGTATGATAAGGCTCCTAGGGAGGTGCTCTGGAGATGTCTTGAGGCGAAGGGCATACCGGTAGCCTACATACGAGCGATTAAGGACATGTATAATGGAGCTAAGACTAAGGTTAGGACTGTGGGAGGCGACTCAGAGCATTTCCTGGTTGTTATGGGTTTACGCCAAGGCTCTGCGCTTGGCCCATTCTTATTTGCCTTGGTGATGGATGCTTTGACACACCATATTCAAGGGGAGGTGCCATGATGTATGTTATTTGGTGATGACATAGTTCTAATTGATGATATGAGGGCTGGTGTTAACGAGAGATTGGAGGTATGGAGACAGACTCTCGAGTCTAAGGGTTTTAAATTGAGCAGGTATAAGACAAAGTACCTGGAGTGCAAGTTCAGCGCTGAGTTGAGAGAAGTAGACGGGGACGTGAGGCTTGGGTCACAGGTCATCCCCAAGAGAGATAGCTTCAAGTACCTTGGGTCGATGATTCAGGGGGACGGAGAGACCGACGAGGACGTCACTCACCGCATAGGGGCGGGCTGGATGAAATGGAGGCTCGCATCTGGAGTCTTATGTGATAAGAAAGTGCCACCGATACTCAAAGGTAAGTTTTATAGAGTTGTGGTTAGATCGGCCATGTTGTATGGGGCAGAGTGTTGGCCAGTTAAGAACTCTCATATCCAGAGGATGAAAGTAGCAGAGATGTACATGTTGAGGTGGATGTGTGGGCACACTAGGACAGATAAGATTAGGAATGAAGATATTCGGAAGAAGGTGGGTGTTGCCCTTGTAGATGACAAGATGCAGGAAGCGAGGCTCAGATGGTTCGGGCACGTGCAGAGGAGAAGCCTTGATGCACCGGTGAGGAGGTGTGAGCAGTTGGTCGTGGTGCGTATGAAAAAAGATAGAGGGAGACCTAAGAAGTATTGGGGAGAGGTGATCAGGCAGGACATGGTACGACTGCAGATTTCCGAGGACATGGCCCTTAATAGGAAGGCCTGGAGGTCAAGCATTATGGTTGTATAATAGGGGTAGTTGAGCTCTCCTTACTTCATATTAGGGGTGAGACGGGGTTGGATTAGGGTTGATCTTAGATGGCTTGCAGTTTATGTTGAACACACACTATTCTTGCTGTTTATCTTAGCCCAGGACCTTAGACTCTAGTTACTGTTATTGCATGTCATTCATCTTTTGGTTTTTATGCTTCAGTTAATATTACTATTTCTACTGGAGTTACTAATGAATTCTCTTTTCTTGTTTTTTATTTCAACTTTCTGAGCTGAGGGTCTATCGGAAACAACCTCTTTTCCCTATCGGGTCAGGGGTAAGGTCTGCGTACACATTACCCTCCCCAAATCCTACTATGTGGGATTTTATTGGGTAGTTGTTGTTGTTGTTGTAAAACAATTATAAAGTAGGGGGCTAGGCCTGACCTCCTTATGCAATAGGAATGGAAATCCATTCAGTATATAGTGGCATGAAAGTCTAATTTCTCCAAAAAATTAAACTTGTGCTAGCTGGTGTAATGTGTCTTCCATGTGATCTTACCAGCTAGCAGTAACAGGCTATGGTGTTTCAAAGAACCATCCTGGGTGTTTGGTTGCTCTAATCCTGAAGGAAGGCATTTGGAGTTTGTCCATTCTCAGATATCCTTTTGTCTCGCAAGGCAGATTATTTTCTTGCATGTATATCTGTTCCTCTATGATGGCAGTTGCATATTTTGCAAGTGAATCAACTACAATGTTTCCTTCCCTAAAGCAATGACATACTTCAATATTTCTATGTGATATCCTTTCTTTGATAGCTGCTATGTCCTTGTGAAGCCTCTATGGTGGTTTTGCTTTTCCTTGGATCATTTGAACCACCAATAGTGAGTCTAGTACCACAATTAGCTTGTTGAATTGTTGTTCACAACACCATATGATTCCAAAGAGTGCAACCTGCTATTCACTAAAATTGTTAGTCAAGAATTGAATAGGATTAGCATAAACCATTACCATATCTCCATTTCTACTTGTAACCATCCCTCCAGCTCCTGCTTTACCCATCGTCATCATACAACTGCCATCAGAGTTTAGTTTCCAATTATCCTCTTCTGGGTTAATCCAAGTGACCATGATGCTTCGTAGTCTGGGTTGGTAATTATCCGCAATGTGGCAGATATCATTCAAACACCATTCTTACTCCATTCTGCTAAATTTCTTTCCAATAGCAGCTTTAATTAGAAACACTATTTGTTGGCATATTCTGGTAATGGTTGTAGTCTTCTGGCTGTACTTCTTTATGCATATAGCCTTCCAGATCTCCCAACTAGTGATAATGGGAGTTATGCGAAGAATAAGTTTGTGCAATGAGTTCTTAGAATGTTGGTTCCACCATTGGTATAACACATTGTTGATACCACCGGCCCTACAATTGATGCCAAGTGGGCTTGAAATGATATGCCATACCCTTTTGGCTATGTCTCCTTCCACAAAACATGTTGCAAGTTCTCTTCCTTGGATTGTCTGCAGCAACAACACTTGGAGACTAATTGGAATCCAAATCTCAAATTAGTATTATCTAGTGGAAGTTTATTTTTCAATAGTCTCGACATGAAGAATGATATCTTGAAGGGGATTTCTTTGGACCACACTTTACTGAAAAGTGCATTGTGATTGTCCCTTTGTCTCAGAATTTGTAACGCAGATGCACAAGAGAAGTTTCCATCTGATGAAGGCTTCCAAATTGCCTGATCTTTAGTATCTAAATTCCCCATTTTCGCTGTCTCGATAATATCTACAATATTTTTTGGGACTTCACTTTTAAGGGTGTCAATATACCAACTATTATTTTGAATGAATTACTTCACTCTAGTATTTTCTGGTTTATAGGCGAGGTTAACTGAGGAGTTTATAAGACTATCATCTGTCCAATTATCCCACCAGAATAGCAAGTTCCCCTCATTCACTCTCTATAGAATGTTAGTTTCCACTTTGTTTCTGATATTTATCTAGCTCCTCCATGCATTACAGTCTTTAGAATTCCCTTTCTTGGAACTAAGTTGCTTTTGGGACAGTATTTGGCAATCATGAACATAGTCCATAGGCTGTTTTCAGTTCTGAGTCTCCACCACCTCTTAGCTAAGAAGGTTTCACACATATCATGAATTCTCTTGAATCTAATACCAACCTCTTCTATTGGAAAACACATTTTGGCCCAGGAGCTCCAGTGATATTTGTTTTTAACTTTGTTATGCCCCCAGAAGAAATTGGCAAAATACATCTCAATCTGATTCATCACTGTGGCCGGTGGAACCATAGCAACTAGCATGTGAAGTGTGGTTACAGAAACCTTCCTTGCCATCCACCTACTTTTGCCAGGACGTTGGTGGTAATGTCAGTAAAGTGACTGATTTTTTTCCTTCCAGTGTATATGGGACATCCAAGGTAGGTGAACGAGAATTGTGAGTGCTTGTATCCTGTCCACTTCTTGATCCTTCTTTTGTGATGATTGTCGATACTCTCATGTGTCAAGGAAAAGCTTTTTTCTTTGTTGATCTCTTGACCTGATGCTTTTTGATACATCCTCAATTGCTTCATAATGAGTATTATAGATCTCTTATTTGCAGAAGAGAAGAGTACAAGATCATCAGCATAACAAAGGTGATTAATCTAAGGTCTTTTTTTATGCATAGAGAACCCAACAAAGTCATCTCTGAGGTAAAGCTGGTTAAGAGATCTGGTCAAGCATTCAGCAACAATAATGAATAATGAAGGAAAGAAGGGATTGTCTTGTTTCAACCATTTAGAAGAATTAATGAATCCTTGTTTAGAGTCATTGATGATAATAGAGTACCAATTATTAGAAATTAGTCTATATATTAGTTCAATGACCAATTTAGAAAATCCTACTTTTCAGAGTATAGAGGTGAGAAATGTTTAGGACAACTTATCATATGCCTTAGACATATCCAACTTCATTACTATATTTTTTTCACTTTTCTTCTTGTTGATGCCATGTATAATCTCCTTGGTAAGTAGAGTGTTTTATGTTATAAGTCTGCCTTTCACAAAGCCAGACTGGTTTTTTTCACTTGCTCGCTACCTCAAATGATCAAAATAACATCAAATAACAAGAATTGATCTTCGAAACTCATGATTTCAACTTGAAAACTCATTTTTCACAATCTTTTACATAAGGCGCCTGAATGTGCTCGGGTGATCTCGGACCCCAACCAAACATGTGTATATGTCCAAAACTATTATACAAACCTACCAAAATCGTCAAAACATCGATACAAGGTCATTTACCAAAAATACTAACCATGATCAACCCAAACCTTATTTTAAGTCAAAAATCACTTTTCTTCACAAATTTCCGGAAAAGGTTTTCAGAAAACGACAAGGACCGTGCATGTAAAACAATAAACTTCAAACTCTGGAAGGTCTCGAAACACATAAATTAAGGCTAGTACTCAAACCGATCATATTTTTTACAACTAAAATAGGTGTGGGTATTTATTCCACATATTTGACTCGGACTCCCACATAGCCTCCACAATCGGCTGACCTCTCCATTGCACTTTCATAGTAGGAAAACTCTTAAATCTCAACTTATGAACCTGCCGGTATAGAATAGCCACCAACTCTACTCAGAGGCCAAATTTTCATCAAGATACACCGTGGTAAAGTTCAAAATATGTGATCTATTCTCATGGTGCTTCCGAAGCTTGGAAACCTGAAATATCGAATGTATCCCTACAAGACTATGAGGTAATGCAAGCCTGTAGGAAATTTTCCAACTCTCTCCAAATCTTGAACGAGCCAATAAACCTTGAGATCAACTTTCCGTTCCTCCAAACCACATCACTCTCTTCATAGGCGACACTCAGAGAAGAACCTTCTTACCCACCATGTAAGCTACATGTCAAACCTTCAGGCCCGCATAACTCTTTTGTCTGGATTGAGTTGTACGAAGTCACTCCTGAATCACCTTATCCTTCTTCATAGCATCATAAAATAAATAAGTGCCCAACAATCTAGCCTCACAAGGCTCAAACCAACCAATCAGTGAACAACATTGCCTCCTATATAAGGCCTCATACAGAGCCATCTGGATGCTCGACTAATAGTTGTTATTTTAGGAGAACTCCGCTAGAGAAAAACTGATCCCATTGACCCTCTGAAATCCATAGATCATGCCCACAACATGTCCGCAAACATTTAAATAGTGTGCTAGAACTATCTGTTCGTCTGAGGATGAATTACGATACTCAGACCGAGTAGCGTGCCCAACTCACACTGCACGACTCTCCAAAAATACAATATAAACTGCATGCCTCGATCAGAAATGATGGAAATGGGCATGTCCTACAGGTTAATAATATCTCTGATGTAAATCTTAGCCAACTGCTCTGAAGAATAGAAAGTCATCACTGGAATGAAGTGTGCAGACTAAGTCAACTTCTCCACAATAACCTAGATTGTGTAATATTTCTTCAAGGTCTGTGGTAAGCCTACCAAAAAATCCATAGTAATGCCCTTCCACTTCCACTCCGGTATCTCCAATCTCTGAGTCAATTCACCTGGTTGCTGATGCTAGTACTTCGCTTTTGACAATTCAAATACTGAGAGACATAAGAAACAATAGCTTTCTTCATCCTCTGCCACCAATAGTGCTATTTCAACTCACGGTACATCTTTGTGACACCCGGGTGAATGGAATAGCACAAACTGTGAGCCTTTTCTAGGATTATCTCTTTACACATCAATATATTTAACATAAATCCTGCCTTGAAGTGGCATAACACCATCATCTCCAATCACAACCTTCTTGGCACCACCTCACTATATCGTAACCCTCAATACCAATAAGTAAGAATCATCAAACTGGCTAGCCTTGTTACCCTCCAACAATGATGACTGAGCAACAATACAAGGACGAACCCTGCTAGGCTCCGAAACATCCAACCTTACAAATAGATTGGCCAAAGCCTGAACATCCCTGTGTCACATATAAATGACCAGACTTGACTCCTCGATCCACTACTAATGAGCCCTTTGTGAGCTTCTTTGTCCATTAAAGAGGGCATTATGGTAACCTTCATTGTCTAATCTTCCTACGGAGATCAAATTGAAAGGAAATTCTGGAGCATGCTTGACATCTTGAAGAACCAACGTTGAACCATTATTAGTTTTCAAACAAACTATGTCAACACCAAACACCTTAACTTCACTGGCATTGCCCATCTTTAATACTCCAGAATCAACATGAGTATAGGATGAGAAAAAGTCTTTTCTTAGTGTGACATGTGAGGTAGCTCCAGAATCTACTATCCAGCTCGTCTCATGGGATACCAAATTGATGACGTTTTCATCATAAGCAAAAAGGTCATCTCGAACAATAGTAGGAACATTGTTCTCGTTATTTTCAACTTTCTTTCCTTCTCTAATGTCTCCCGGATGTAAATCTAAGCCAACTTCTCTGAAGAATAGAAAGTCATTACTAGAATGAAGTGTACAGACTTAGTCAACCGGTCCACAATAACCCAGATTGTGTAATATTTCTTCAAGGTCTATGGTAAGCCTACCACAAAATCCATAGTAATGCGCTCCCACTTCCACACCGGTATCTCCAATCATTGAGTCAATCCACCTGGTTTCTGATGGTCCTACTTCGCTTTTGACAATTCAAACACCGAGAGACATAAGAAATAATAGCTTTCTTCATCCTCCGTTACTAATAGTGCTATTTCAACTCACGGTACATCATCATGACACCTGGTTGAATGGAATAGCACGAACTGTGAGCCTTTTCCAAGATCATCTCTTTACACATCAATATATTGAACACAAATCCGGCTTTGAAGTGGCATAACACCATCATTTCCAATCACAACCTTATTGGCACCACCTCGCTACACCGTATCCCTCAGCACCAACAATGATGACTAAGCAACAATACAAGAACGAACACAGCTAGGCTCCGAAACTCCAAGCTCACAAATCGATTGGCCAAAGACTGAACATCCATGGCTAGTGGTCTCTCTGCGGCCAGTAAATGTGCCAAACTGCCCATGCACTCAACCTTTCTACTCAATGTATCAGCCACTGTATTGGACTTTCCTGGATGATATAATATGTGATATCATAATCTTTCAGCAACTCCAACCATCTCCGCTACCGCAAATTAAGGTCCTTCCGCTTGAACATGTATTGGAGACTCTGATGGTCGATATAGAACTCACATGGAATGCTATAAGATAGTGCCTCCAAATGTTCAATGTGTGAACAATGCCTGCCAATTCTAAATCATGCACAAGATAATTCTTCGCACGAACCTTCAACTGAAGAGACCATTAGTCAATCACCCTACCGTCTTGCATCAACACTACACCAAGCCCAATACACGATGCATCACAATACACGGTGTAGGATCCTGAACCTGTAGGCAACACCAATACTGGAGCTGTAGTCAATACATTCTTGAGCTTCTGAAAGTTCAACTCACACTCGTTAGACCATCTGAAAAGAGCACCTTTCTGGGTCTACTTAGTCATTGGGGCTGAGATAGAGGAAAACCCCTCTACAAACAGGCAAAAATAACCCACCAAACCCACGAAACTCAAAATCTCTATGCTTGAAGTAGGTTTAGGCCAGTTCTGAACTGCCTCAATCTTCTTTAGATCCACTTTAATGCCCCTAGAAGATACAACATGGCCCAAAAGGCAACCAAGTCCAACTAGAACTCACACTTTGAAAACTTGGCATATAACAAACTGTCCCTTAGAGTCTAAAGTATGATCTATAAATACTACTCATGCTCCTCTCGATTGGGGGAGTAAACCAAGATATCGTCAATGAAGACAATTACAAAAGAATCCAGATAGGTCTTGAACACTCAGTTCATCAAATCCATAAAGGTTGTTAGGGCATTGGTCAAGCCAAATGATATCACTAAGAACTTGTAGTGATTATACCGAGTCTGAAAAGTTGTCTTAGGGACATATGATGCCCTAATCTTCAACTGATGGTAGCGCGACCTCAAATAAATCTTCAAGAACACCTTGGAACCTTGAAGCTATTCAAATAAGTCATCAATCCTCGGCAATGGATACTTGTTCTTGATAGTGACCTTGTTCAGCTGCCTGTTGTCAATACATATCCTCATAAAGCCCTTTTTCTTCTTCACAAACAACCCTGGTGCACCCCAATGCTAGACACTAGGTCTAATGAATCCCTTGTCAAGCAAATCCTACAACTATCCCTTCAATTCCTTTAACTCAACTAGGGCCATATGGTATGTTGGAGTAGAAATTGGCTGTGTGTCTAGGACCAAGTCAATGTAGAAGTCAATATCTCTATTGGGTGGCATGCCTGACAAGTCTGTATAAAACACCCTTGGGAACTCATGCACAACCGGAACTGAATACATAGAAGGAACCTCCGCACTAGATTCACGAATATATCCGCACTAGAATCATGAATATATGCCAAATACGGCAGACATCCCTTCTCGACCATACGCCGAGCCTTCACATATGAAATGACCCTGCTAATGGAATGACTAGGAGTCCATCTCTACTCTAGTGAAGGAAAGATGGCATGGCTAACGTCACAGTCTTGGCATGATAATCTAAGATAATATGGTACAGTAACAACCAATCGATGTCGCACCCCCTTTTCTCGCGAAATTGGGTTTTGACATTGTGACAACTCTTTTAAGGAAGAGTTTAAAAGAGAGAGTTGCCACCTAACAATTTTAAAGGTGCGTTAGGGCACCTATTTGCAAATAACTCTGTCTAACCAGCTTACATCACCAAAGATCAGGTAAGGGTTCGAAATTACCTCGATGAGAAAGTGTTAGGCACTCTTCAAGGTCCACAACTGTGGGTCCCGACCGAACTCAATTATATGAATTAGTCTAAAGGAAAGGAAATAGTTTGGACAAATGAGATAAACGATTTATTTTTAATAGAAATGGAGGGGGGAGGGTTCCTATGTTTTTTAGCCTAAAGGATTACCCCATGCAACATAAATAATATTTCGTGACTCCCTCGAGATGGGGTGTTACTCATATTATTCAACAGGCACAGACTATCATCTCCTACTACCTAATTACTATCTTTATGTTGTTTACCTGAAGCGCACTAGTAAATTCTAAGTCGTGTCCTATGCGTGCACTACCCGTCTCATGGCTATGGTCCAGGAGGCATTTGGACCTCTATTTCAGGGTAGTTCTAGACTTTAACTTAGGCTGCTCAAATGTCAAAAGCTAGGTGACATACAAAACACATTGGACTTTCACATATAAGCAAGTAAAGAGCTCAAGTTGGCCTCCGTAATTAGACAACAAATACACACAAGTCAGATTAACAAAGACAGTTGCTGATTTTAAATAGTTAAGAGTGCAGAAACCTATTGATAGGATCTCTATATGATTTGGATTTAATGGGTAGATAGTTATACACAAAGGCCATTATACTTTCCAAAACCTATATAATTTGCCTACTGATTTTAAACATAAGGATTAAACCTATAGGCATGATATCTAGGCTTTTTATGCGATAATAAACAGTGTTAATTGTAGAAGCACATTCAGAATCACTTATTTGACCCTATAGGCAAGTTTTCTAGTGACAGTAATAGCATAGTGTTTGGAAACTCGTGAACAAACGGGCAGAAATGATAATTAAACTAATTCAAAACCAAAAGGCAGGCTTTCTACAATTTGATCCGATTTAAGATCCTATAGGCATGGTTTCTATAATTTGTGAATAAGGTAGCATGTAAATAGAATATTGCACTCACATTGAATATACAATTCCCTATAGGTATGGTTTCTAACAAGCAGAACACAATTAAACGAACTATTGAACCTATAGGTAGGATTGCTAATATATAATGGCTGAACATAATAGGATACCTATGTGCATGATTTCTAACAAACAATAATTGAGCATGCAGTAGCACATTGTTTAACCTATAGGCAGGATTTCTAACACATGATAACTGAGCATGCAATAGCACATTGTTGATACTATATGCAGGATTTATACCCAATTTGTTGCAAGTATACAAAAATCCTTTTCCCAATTTCACTAACACCCCAAAATATTATTACAAATAATTATTAAAGACCAGAATTTAATGTAGTAAATTACAGAATAAGTATAACTATAGGGATCTTACAGCAGGCCCAAATACACCGGATAGGCCAGGCCTTCCACCCACAACATCTCCAAAATTCATGTTCATAGATACAAAATAACCAGTGGTTGAGTGATTCACCCATATATCAAAGCTAAGCATACAAAACCCAAGTCCCTAGTGTGTCAGAGTTCCCAAGGGCTTCAAGAACCCAGGGTAGTGCTCACACTAGGTAAGTTCACAAAGATCATTCAGAGGATGGACTAGAGACCAAGTTCTAGTATGTCATAGTTCGCAAGGGCCTCACATGGACCCCGAGCATTGCTCACACTAGAGAGAGGTCAAAGGACAAAACTAGAATAGCCTTGGCTTTCAGCCGGCTAAGAAGACAACTTGAGCAAGAGGTGAGAGATAAAAGACTAAAGTTGAGGGACAGGAATTGAGGGGGTTTAATCAAACACCACCAAGTTGAGCATATTAGGCAAACAGTTGACCAAATCACAAAATTTAAAAGCCAGCTTAATGTAAACTTAGGGAAACAGATGCAACACTTAGCATAGAAATAGTCACATGCTGATAAGAACATATTTTCAAGATTGATTGGGGTTATTATCACTAGACAGGTTGAAACATAATTGGAAATTATGCTAAGTATGCAGGAAGTATTGTGCTGAACCACACAATCACAAAAAGGGCAAGGCACCATGTTAGCAATAGGGTAGGATCACAAACACATATGCCAAAAACATGTTACAAATATTTTGGATAGTATGAAAGGCACACAAATAGTAGATGAGCATTCAAGCATTGTTATAGAAGTCTAATTAATAGAATATGATTCAGCCTGTGCCAAAAGTTTAGTCTAGTACCTTAACAATTCAAAACATGCTGGGATCACAAACAGATACTAAAGGGATATAGGATCAAATAAGCATGCTAAGGGCCATAATGACTAACACTGAAAGACTCAACACAGACTACTGCAAGAATTCAGGGGGGTGGGTGAATAAACATGTTCATAAACATTCAAGAGTCAACGCACTATCTGAATAGGCCCTAAAGAAGTTCAGATTACCAATTAGGCATAGATAGTCCTAGAACTAGCAGCATTAAGAGTGAGTAGATGCAAGAGTCAGCAGAGTGATGCTTAAAAGTAAACCAGGAACAGGTTAAGCCAGAGATTCAGAGATGAGAACACATAAGGGTGAAGTTGCGAGAGTTAAGTAACTCACCAGTTAAACAAGAAATGCAAGAAAAGAACAAAAACCACAGTGTTATGAATCGACAATGAGAAGCAAAACCCAGAAACTTAATGGCCTTGGCTTTCAGCCGTCCAAGAGACCAAAGTATAGAATGAGAAATAACAGAGTGAAGTTTAGATCTAGTGTGGTTATAATGATTTCCAAGTCTGTCCTAAAGAGGAAATGGGGAGGGGTTTATATAGTGTAGAAATCAAGCGAGTAAACATGGCAAACAAGTCGTTCAAACACAAATAAGGAAAAACATTATTCATGAATCAATTAGGATCGATTTTAGGGAACAAATCAAAGGTGTTTAGTAAATCAACAAAGAAATCAACCAAATAGTACCAAAATAAATTTTAAAGCAAAGAATAAAGCCTAAAAAAGAAAAACCTAAATAAAAGAGTAGTCAAACACAGGAAAGCAAAAAAATCGAAATCGGTAAGGAGGAGAGGAAATTCCAGAAACCTAATTTTAGGCATATTACACAAATTGATGGAAATAAAAATAAAAATCACATGCTATATAGAATGAGATGAACATAGAAAGAAATCCATTCAAAAATCAAAAATTGAGTTAGATTTGGTCTGATTTTAAAAGGATCTGAAATCCTAAGTTAGGGTAAGTAGAAAATCTCAAAGATACACAAAGATTCATATTATCAAAGAGCAAGAACAAACACAGATGGAAAGGGTCAAATAGCTAAACCAAATTTGGTTCGATTTCTAAGAGATTTGCTTGCCATATTTAGGCAATCAAACTAGGTAATTCCATAGACGAACCAGTAGTGAGGGGAGGTAAAATAAGGTAGGGAATCCATGGTGGGTTTGATTAGGGAGGGTTTGATTGGAACGACGGCTAGGGTTCATGAGATATGAGAGACGAGAGTGTTCTGGGGTGGGGGGTGTAAAATATTTAGGCTTAGGGGTTTGGTTAGGTTTAAAGAGGCGGATGTAACCTGGACTGTTGATCTCTAAGATCAACGATCCTGGATCGGGTATAAAAATGGCTATGGGGATTAGGCTGATAGGTTTTGGGCCAAGGGTAATTGGGTTATATTTGGTAGCTTAGGTCCGAAATTAATTGCAGAATTAGGGATAGATTTTAAATACCCAATTTTAATAAATAAATAATTTATAAAAATAATAAATATATAACAAAATTATCATTTGTGCATAAAAATAATTTAAAATAATTATGTAACACTATAAAAATATAAAAGGTTATTTTTTGCGTAAATGATATAATCATAAGTGTATATGGGCTATTATTGCAAAATGTGCAATTTAGCCTTAGAAATGCAAATGTAATTATAAAAATGCACTGAAAAATTATTTACACATTATGTTGGTATAAATGATAAGTTTATATGATTAAAGCATCATAAAAGTAATATGAAGGATAATTATTGGATATTTATATAATTACAAATGCAGAAATAAATTGATTTAAAGTTTTTAAAAATTATGGAAAATTATGAAAAATACTTGTGTATGCTTGTAAATCAAATGATGATGCATTATATATATATATATATATATATATATATATATATATATATATATATATATATATATATATATATATATATATATATATATATATATATATATATATATATATATATATATATATATATATATATATATATATATATATATATATATATATATATATATATATATATATATATATATATATATATATATATATATATATATATATATATATATATATATATATATATATATATATATATATATATATATATATATATATATATATATATATATATATATATATATATATATATATCAAGCCATATGTAGTTCTGGATCCAACGGTGAACGAAACCGACGGAGTTGTTATAGGAATGGTCATGTGTTTCGGAAAGGGTTCTTTTGAGTAGGATAGTATCAGATAAATTTGTGCAAAGTCATGAATGTGAATTTGAGATGTTATAGATGTATCACACGACATATATCTGAACGGTCATGGAGTAAAAGGTGGGCAATTACTTGTGGTCGGCTACCTTTGAAACGATTGCTGGATGTGAATGTCATGAACGAAAATCGGAGTGAATATTGCTCCTGTTTGAAGAATGGTTACTTCCTAGATTACTTGCAAAACTTAAAACGTGATGCATGCAAATATATATGGATTATTGTGAGAATTTAAACATGATGCAAATTACCTTTGGACCATGAAGGTTGTCTTTGGACGGTGAGGATGATATCCTTAGACCATGACGTCCTGGGTCATGAATTGTGAGATAAGGGATTCACAGGCCATGAAATGATGTTCTCGAGGCATGATAACGGTGCCTCTAATCCATGATGCCTTTTAATAATGATGTGCAATATTGAGAGATCCTCAGGCCATGATATGTTGTCTTCCAGCTATGAGGATGATGCCTTCGAACTATGACGCCTTCAGAAAATTTGGCCACACATCAGCCCATGAGATGCAAAGACATGATGCTTCAGATGAAACAAGACAAAGCTTAGTCATGTGTAAAGTCGGGCGCAGAGCTTAGCCACGAGAGAAGAGAATAATGCAAGGTTTTGAACATCGCAACATTTGTGGTTATGCAAGGAGAGACAATCCTTAGTCTCGTGCAAGGAAAGACAAAGCTTAGCCTCATGCAATTGGGAATGTAGGGCTTATCCTCATGTAATAAAAGGAGACAATGCTTAGTCTCATACAATGGAAGGCAGTGTTTTGCCTTATGTAATTATGGAGGCAGGGATTAGCCTCATGCAAGAAGAGGAGACAATGCTTAGTCTCATGCAATGGAAGGCAGTTCTTAGCCTTATGCAATTAGGGAGGCAGGGCTTAGCCTCATGCAAGAAGAGGAGACAATGCTAAGTATCATGCAATGGAAGGCCGTGCTTATCCTGATGAAATTAGGGAGGCAGGGCTTAGCCTCATGCAAGAAGAGGAGACAATGCTTAGTCTCATGCAATGGAAGCCAGTGCTTAGCTTTATGCAAATAGGGAGGCAATGCTTAGCCTTATGCAAATAGGGAGGCAATGCTTAGCCTTATGCAAAATGAAGACAATGCTTAGTCTCATGCAGTGGAAGGTAGTGCTTAGCCCTATGCAAATAGGGAGGCAAGGCTTAGCGTCATGCAAAATGAAGACGAATGGAAAAGTAAAGTATTTCTTAGCTGAAGACGTTCATGCTAGATAATTTGTTATCTTGAGGGTCGTGTTTTGATATATCTATGAGTATTGTTGTCTTATTGTGCCTACATTTAAAGAAAGATTTGTGAGTTCTGTATGGGGGAGGTTGGTTCGTATCTTTGCCTACTTGCTTCGCTTTGCCTTGATCTGGAGGTTCTGTTTGAGTTACCATGGGTAACATCTGACTGTCGTAGGGATAAAGTTTTCCAAAAAATATGCATGCACTTGATCAATAGAGTTATTTGAAAACATAGTAGTTTGTAATATCAAGTAAATTAGATAAACCAATGACTGTGACACTTTTAGAGACATTGCAGCTTCTTTGTACTAGAATTTTGAGGGTCTTCCTCAAAATTCTGCCCCAGTTTAATAAGCGATTCTTCTGTCGTTCTGTATGTGACGAAGTTTGTTGGATTTTCTTCGGAATTTTGAGGGTCCTCCTCAAAATTCTTCCCCTATTATTTGACTGATTCTCTAACTATTTTGCATATGCTGACTTCGGTTGGACTCGCTCCGAAATTTTGATGGTCCTCCTCAAAATTTTGCGCCAGTTTCTGGTTGTGGGGAAAATGAAAATTTTATTGAGATGTGACCAAACCCATAGGGCTCTTGACTGCGTCCGAATTGATAGGCTTTGGCCAAACTTCTCCATACATTTCTACAAGTATGAGTGCTCCTCCTGTTAGCACCCTATGGACTATGTGTGGCCCTTGCCAATTGAGTGAAATCTTTCCTTTGGCTTCATCTTGATGTGGGAAGATTTGTTTCAACACCAGCTGCCCCGGTGTGGACTGTCTAGGTTTGACCCTTTTACTAAAAGCTCTGGACATTCTGTTTGGATAAAGTTGGCCATGGCATACTACATTTATTGTTTTTCCGTCGATAAGAGCCAATTGTTCATAGTGACTCCTTATCCATTCTGCATCACTGTGCTTCTTATATAATTCTCAAAGAAGGAATTTTGACCTCGGCGGGAATGGCAACTTCAGTACCATAAACCAGCATGTAGGGAGTTGCTCCGGTTGATGTGCAAACTATGGTACGATATCCCAATAAGGCAAATGGTAATTGCTCGTGCTATTGCTTGTGGTTATCTAAAATTTTCCTCAGAATTTTCTTGATGTTTTTGTTGGCGGCTTCCACGGCTCCATTCATTTAAGGTCTGTATGCTATGGAAATCTTATGCTTGATCTTGAAGGTTTCACACATAGCTTACATTAAATCACTGATAAGGTTAGCGGCATTGTCGGTAATGATGAATTCTGGTACCCGAATCGGCAAACAATATGATCCTAACAAATTCTACGACGACTTTCTTGGTTACAGCCTTGTAAGATACAACCTCAACCCATTTTGTAAAGTAGTCTATGGCCACTAAAATGAACCTGTGCCTATTTGAATCGGCAGCCTCGATCGGACCGATGACATCTATTCCCCGAGCAGCGAAAGGCCAAGGTGCACTAGTTGAATTAATTTCATTTGGTGGTACCCGTATCATATCTGCATGTACCTGACACTGGTGACACTTTTAGACATACCTGATGCAGTCTGTTTCCATTGTCATCCAAAAGTGTCCTGGTCTTAATATCTTCTTGGCTAGAATGAAACCATTCATGTGTGGCCCACAAGTTCCAGCGTGTATCTTCTCCAGCAGTCTGGAAGCTTCTTTGGCGTCAACACACCATAATAACTCTAGGTATGGAGTCCTTCTATATAGAATTCCTCCACTTTGGAATAAATGATTGGACAATCTCCGGAGCGTGCGTTTCTGAGTATGATTTGCATGCTCTGGGTATTCTCCTTTTGCCAAATATTCCTTGATATCATGGTACCATGGATTCCCATCTGTTTCTTCTTCAACATGAGCGCAATAAGTTGGCTGATTATGGAGTCTTACTGGAATAGGATCGATGTAATTCTTGTCTGGATGTTGTATCATGGAGGACAAAGTGGCTAGTGCATCTACAAACTCATTCTGGATTCTCGGAACATGTTTGAATTCTATTTTTATGAATCTTTTCACCAACTCTTGTACGTGATATAGATATGGCAATATCTTGGTATTCTTGGTCGCCAACTCTCCTAGAACCTGATGTACCAGAAGATCTGAATCACTAATTACTAGCAATTCCTGTATATTCATGTCGATGGCCAAATTGAGCCCCATGATGCAAGCCTCATATTCTGCCATTTTGTTGGTGCATGGAAATCTGAGCTTCATGGATACCGGATAATGATAACCTGTCTCTGACACCAAAACTGCTCCAATACCCAATCTTTTGAAATTTGTAGCTCAGTCGAAGACCATTCTCCAATCATCGTAGGCTTCGGTAATATCTTCTTCTACAAACGACACTTCTTCATCAGGAAAATACGTTTTCAATGGTTCGTATTCCCTTCCCATAGGTTTTTTTGAAAGATGATCTGCTAGTGTTGTCCCTTGACCGCCTTATGAGTCACATAGACAATGTCAAATTCACTCAACAGTATATGCCATTTCGCTAGTTTCCCTGTAGGCATTGGTTTATGAAAGATGTATTTCAGAGGTTCCATCCTTGATATGAGATATGTGGTATAGGTACAGAAGTAGTGCCTCGGTTTCTAGGGTATCCAGGTCAAAGCACAGCAGGTGCATTCCGACAAAGAATACCGTGCTTTGTATGGTGTGAACTTCTTACTCAGATAGTATATGGCTTGTTCTTTTCTTCCTGTCTCATCGTGTTGTCCCAAGACACAACCGAAAGCCCCATCTAATACGGAGAGATAGAGTAGCAGTGGTCTACCAGGTTCTGGTGGGACCAGGACTGGCGGTGTGGATAGGTATTCATTGATTCTATCAAAGGCTTTCTAACATTCTTCAGTCCATTTTGTTGCAACATCTTTCTTCAACATTTTGAAAATTGGCTCACAGATTATGGTCGATTGTGCTACAAATCAGCTGATGTAATTGAGACGCCCTAAGAAGCTCATCACATCTTTATTGCTCTTCGGAGGTGGAAAATATTGTATTTCTTTGACCTTTGAAGGGTCCAATTCAATCCCCCGGCGACTAACGATGAAACCTAGCAATTTTCCAGCAGGGACTCCGAAGGCGCACTATGCAGGATTCAGTTTCAGATTGTACTTTTGAAGCTGATTAAAGAATTTCCTTAAATCTGCTATATGATCTGCGCTTATTCTGGATTTGATGATGACATAATCCACATACACCTCTCTTTATTTGTGAATCATTTCATGAAAAATAGTTTTCATGGCTCTCATGTATGTGTCTCCAGCATTGTTCAAGCCAAACGACATCATTTTATAACAATACATTCCCCACAGACTGATAAAGGCTGTTTTCTCGGTATCTTCCTCATCAATCCAGATCTGATGGTATCCCGCGAAGCAATCCACAAAGGATTGGAGTTCATGCTTGGCACAGTTGTCAATTAGTATGTGTATATTGGGTAACGGGAAATTATCTTTGGGACTTGCTTTGTTTAAATCTCTATAGTCGACACATACTCTGACCTTCCCATCCTTCTTCAGAACTGACACGATGTTGGCCAACCAAGTAGGGTATTCAACCACTCTAAGAACCTTAGCTTTGATCTGCTTAATGACTTCTTCTTTGATTTTCAGACTCATATCAGGTTTGAACTTTTTGAGTTGTTGTTTCACAAGCGGGCACATTGGATCGGTAGGTAGTTTATGAGCCACTATAGACGTGATCAAACTAGTCATATCATCGTAAGACCATATGAAAAAGTCCTCATACTCCTTCAAGAAACGGATGTATTCTTCTTTTTCTGATGGTGACAAGTGGATACTAATGCAGGTTTCTTTGGTTGTTTCAGAATCTCCCAAGTTAACTATCTCAGTTTCGTCCAGGTTGGACTTAGGCTTATTCTCAAAATTCTCAACTTGTCTGACAATTTCCTCAGGTATCACATCCTCTTCATCTATCTCTTTCGAGTCAATATCCTTATGTAGTGTTGTCTCCTTACATGTCACAATCGTTGGTACATCAGAATAAGTAATAATAATGTTGTAGAGAGAAAATGTAAAAGATAATAATAAATATTAAAATAGCAATGCATTAAACAAATCTTGAGAACATTAAAACAAGTACGACTTGATAACTCGAGCAATTATTTCAAAATAAAATGCGTCTAAACAAAATACTGAAAATATCTTAAATGCTTAAATTACTTTTAAAAATAGATCATGCTAATTGCCAGGCTACCAAGGAACTCAACGGGCCCGGGATGGTGCAGCAGTCCAATTCTTGAGAACAACTCATTTTCCCATAATCTGGATTGTAAGGTCTTCCTCCTCCTCCTCCTCTTCAACTATTGCACTGTAGTCCATGTGTTACTTGTCTAGAAACAAATTCCTTATTCCAGCTAAAGCCTCATCTTCTTCAAATCCCCATATCACATAAATCTATTGAAATGTCTGATACAGATGTAGTATTGGCTGTTTAAGAGGGTAATAAGGACCATGCCATGGCGGCGATCAATCATCGTACTCCTGCTAGGTGTACTGGTATCCAAGTCCAATGTTTGTGCCGTGACATTTTGGTTATATTGGCTTAGTGATACTTTGGAGATTCTTGACGAGACCTTTACCGGGTTCATACCCTGTCCATAATAATATGTTTTCAATATTATTACTCTACCACTTGTCTTTCTCAATTGCATTGACGTGATCGATGCGATGGTACATCTCTCCACCCAACTTCCTTCTATTCTTGACAAGCGGAACAGTTTGATTGGTGTAAATGGGATTACTTTCGTCTCCATGAATGATCACTTCCTGATGATTCCATTCGAACTTCACGGCCTTATGCAGCATAGAAGCAACAACTCTAGCAGTATGTATCCAAGATCGTCCCAATAACATATTGTACGTGGCGGATATGTCCAATACTTGAAACTCAACATCAAACCAAATCGGGCCCATCTGCAAACAAAGGTTGATTTCTTCAATTGTGTCCCTTTGAGACCCATCAAATGCTTGCACATTCATACTCCCTGCTCGTATCTCATGGAAATCCTTACTCAACCTTTTCAAAATAGTCAACGGACAAATATTGAGGCTCGAACCCCCATCTATTAGGACTCTGGCTATGAATTTGTCTTCAAATTATACTGAGATGTGTAGTGCCCTGTTATAACTCAACCCTTCCGGTGGCAACTCATCTTTGTGAAAAGTGATTTCATGGCTTTCCAATACTTGTCCTACCATGTTGGCCATCTCTCCACTGGTGATGTTGTTAGGCACGTAAGCTTCATTCAACACTTTCATTAATGCATTCCTATGCATCTCAGAATTCTGTAGTAATGATAGGATGGATATCTGAGCATGAGTTTTGTTCAGATGATCAACCACAGAATATTTTCTTGTTTGCACCTTCCTCCAAAGATCATCCGGGCCTATTTCAATGATAGGCTGCTTGGGGGCAGTTTCTTTACTTGTTCCTCCCAAATGCTCAGGTGTGTAAACCCTACCGGCCATGGTCATGCCTCGTGCGGCACCTGTTTCTTCCATGTTCCCTTTTCCTTTCCTTCTTGCCTTTGTAGCATAATCCCATGTTATGGCACTAGAATTAAGGACGGTGTGGGTGCTACCATCACAATGAATGGTGTGGTTAGTTCCACCTCAAACAAAGTTGGTGCGGCTATGTGCGTTGTTACTTTTACCTCAATCGGAGTTTGCGTGTCCATTTCAACCACAATTGGTGACTGAATTTGCACTATATTAGGTGTGAGAGTGACTGGAGGTATTGTGGTTTCATCCCCTTCACGAATGATTCCAATTTATCCCTCCGGATCCCATTCTTCATTGGTTTCTCTCATATTTACCCCCTCTCCCCCGATGATCCAGGAGAGGGTTGTTGCGAACCTTTGGTGCAGCCTCTTTTGCTTGTATAACTTTAGTGTCAATCAATGTCCGGATCTTATCCTTCAAAGTACGACATTCATCAATAGTATGTCCTTTCATGCCTAAGTGATAGGCACATGTCTTGTTCAGATTAACCCACTGGGAAGAGTTTTCCATAGCTACATCGGGAATGAGGGTGACATAATCGACAACCTTCAGTCTCTCATAGGAATGTATTGTCTAGGTGGTCAATGGTCAAATTATTGTTTGGGTTTCGGGTAGTTTTGGCGGGCTGGTGGTGGTGAGTGGTAATATACAGGTTTTGTTTTATAAGAATGGTGGGCGGTGGCGGTTTGCGGATATTTGAGGGGTGAATGCTGATATGTAGGTGGAGGTGTTTGATATGTAAGAGGAGATTTTGGACCTTTGGCCACCATCACGGCCCCTACATCTTCCTTTTTAGATATACCCCCTGACAAAGCTTTGTTCGTAGCCTGTAATGCCTTCAAATTATTTACCATTCCGCTTTTGATTCCTTATTCAATCCTTTCCCCCAATTTGATGATGTCAGAGAATTTTTGATTCTCGATAACCATTAACCTTTCATAGTATTATGGATCCTGGGCTCGGACAAAGAACTTGTTCATCTGCTCTTAATCCAATGTCGGCCTCACTTTCACAACTTCTGATCTCTACCGAGTAGCATACTCGTGGAAAGTATCTATTGGCTTCTTCTTGAAATTTTGGATATAGAAGACATCTAGTGCATTTTCTGTATTAAACCTAAACCAATCCATGAAATTCAATGTCATGCTTACCCAACTAACCCACTTCTTTGGATTTTGACTGATGTACCAAGATAGGGCATTTCCAGTGAGGCTCCTCATGAATAATTTCATGTGAATCCTTTCATCCTTTCCAACTCTTACGAGCTTTTCACAATATGTCCTTAGTTTCACCTTTGGGTCACCTGTTCCATCGAACATCTCGAACTTAGGAGGTTTGTAGCCCCCCGGCAGTTCCACGTCTGGATGAATACACAAATCTTCATAATTCAAACCTTAGATGCCTTTACCAACTTAAAAACCTTGGACTCGACTAGTAAGCTTCTTGAGTTCCTCTGCCATGTTCTTGATGAGCAGGTCCTTCTCTGTGGATTCAGGTATGTATAGGGTTTGTTGTGGAGTGTAGGGGTAAGGTTTCAACATATATGGGGTTACTTTGATGGACTCCAGGTATTTGGATATAATGGTGGTCGTTGGTTGAGTTTTGAGGATCGGGGATAGGTTGTGATACATTCTAAGCAGTATGATCGGTAGTGGTTTGTGGATACTGGGTTGACTGATGATGATGTTGTGGAGGAGTCGGTACTAGTGGAGGATTGTGATTTTGAGGTGGTGTGGCATGTTGGTGAGGTACGGGAGGATTTTGTGGAAGCTAGTTTGGTGAATTTTGGGGAGGTGCTGGGTTTTTGGTATTTTATTGGTTGATGTCGGGGACGTTCAGGGTAAGGGAGAGATTTGTCACGTTTCGTACCTGCTCAAAGTCCCCTTGTAACTCCAATATCTTTTGTTCCAACCGCAAAACCATGTTGTTCGGTGCTGTAGTGCTTCGACCATCTGAGGTTTCGATGTTCTCTTTATGCGTGGCATTGTCTTTTCTGATATTGCTTGTATCATCTATTCTAGCCTTTCCTTTGCTTTTATGATCATTTGGAGGAGGAGGAGGTGGAGGACCTCTTGATCTTGTATGTTATGCTGATGATGCCAGTATGCATGAACCATCCTTAGAGGATGGGAATACACAAATCAAGAAAAGAAGAAAATAAAAAGGTAAACAAGTTAGTAAGGAGTATTAAAATGTTGTTTGTAGTATTTAAACACATATTGCAGAATTATAAATTCGCGTCCTAATTTGGGGACCTTATTGTGCCCGACGTAGGCCCAAGCGACATATAGATTTGGAGAAAATTGATACCAATAACTGCGTCATTTCATTAATATGAGAAATAAACCGAATCTCTACTAAAACGATAATAATGATAAAGAGTCACTAATGGGATGTGCCTTATTACAACCAAAGCCTAAACGTGTCTAGAAAGCAAGTAAAACATAATTTCTAATTTATTTGGTCCTAGAGGGACCTTCTCCATGCTTGGCCTTCTTTGCTCCATCGATCAAGTTCCCCAAGTCGCGCATGTCCAACAACAAATACGCCCTTGCTAGGAGACCTCCTTCGTTTCCATCGATGTTGTGACAGCTTGTAACCCTGTTTCTCATCTTCTCTTCCAGCTCCATCAATCCCTGCTCTAAATACTCTAACCTCTCTGTTGATTTTGTAGTGATTTCTCTCCATTCATTTATTACTTCCATGTCTGCTTTATGCTGTTCCAAATGCCTGGCCTCAGATTCAAAAATCTTTTTGCATAACCTCCTATATTTGACTTGGGCCTTAGTAGCGTCGTCTATGACCCTATTTTCCAAATCAATTCCTAGCCTGACTTCTCCTGCTATGTCATCGACCAACCATGATGGATAAAAGTGTGCATGGCCAGCATGGTATCGATCTGGCTCGATGGTATCCTTTTCCCCAGGACCTTTAGATGCCACATTTGTTGTGCCTCGTACTTGAATGGAATAGCATCAGCTTGGAAAAATATCCCTTAATCTAATTAGCACTAGATGAGGAACATCTCTTGACCTGATGATGAACTCGCTAGTAAGGAACCATTCAAACATCCAATGGACCTTGTCGTTGGTCAAATTGCTAAAGAATGTACCCATTCCACAACATTTCCTGGTTGTGCAAACCTGTCCGAGATGAAAGTAATTCTTTTTGGATGATGAAAAGTTATGTGGTCATTCCATGGTCGCGGCGGAAATTCCTGACAGTACTGTCCTCTTTGAAGATGCTCCAACAACCAAATTTGAAGTAACAAATTACAACCCTCGAAATGTCTGAATCCCTTCTTGCTACAGTCCAAAGCTCGGTATATTTATGCCACGATCATTGGGACAATAGTGTAAGTCTGTCGCTCAATACCTTCTATTAGGGTCATGGTAACCATAACCAAACATGTGTGAATCCTTTCTCCTTGCATTGGGAATACTAGCATCCCCAGAAAACAGACAGTGAACACAAAAACCCGACGGTGTGTCCAACCCAACAAAGTAATAGCAAACTCATCATGGTAAAGGCAGTAAGATTTGATGTGTCCATAACGTGTGTAGAGGGAGTTGAACGGTATGTAAGACTTTTTTAGGCAGACTAACTCATCATTCTTTCTAAAATCCATTATTATTAGAAACCCTCGAGAAGTGCAATTCTTAAGTACTAATAGGCCAGGGCTATCCCAAGGAAGTCCAGCAAAGCCCCCTATTTTCTCTAGAAGGGGAGTCATCTCTATATCCCCAAAACGGAAAACAACCCTCTTTTCATCCCAGAACATAGTAGCAGTCTCGATCAGTACATTGTTCGGTTGAATGTCTAGCAAAGAAGGTAAATTCCCAAGAACTCTTTTGATGTTGTTTTTGTCACTTGGTGTGAGATTTTCCCACCAATCCAGTAGCAAAGGTGGGATATTCTGAACCATGCTGAACCTGGGGGCCTCGTGCCTCATTTCTGCAAAACAGATAAAGTTAGCCTTTGCCCCCTCTTGATTCAGCTATTTTCACGCTAATGATCAACATATTGGCATGTTTTTCTCCAAATGATGCACATATCGTGATTATGTCTATTGGGATTATGGAAATCCCAGTGGACATTGGATAAGATTTGTATTAGTGAGTTATTGTGCGGACATAGTTCTAACTCATACTAGGTTTAGACTTGATGCATGAATAATGGATTTTAGAATGGAGTTTCTAGAAGAGTCTAGACTGGTACCCTCAAGCGGACAACTTGAGATGGAAAGGCACAAAACCGTCAATTGCACCGCTAATTGACTAATTTTACTGCAAATAAGCCTTTCCAAATTTAAATGGTGATTTTTAAGAAGAGCGCTGATACTCATCAAGTGTCGCTATGGTAATAATACGCACGAGTGAAATATGATGCGGAGCATGCATTATGCAAAAATAACACGTTGTCAAGTATTTTCACATATTGAAAATAAATGCAGTATTGAAAGAACATAAAGACATAAAAGAAAGAAAAATAGGAAGAAGTTAGTTCGCATAATGAAATAATTGTAATAAAGCAAATAAAGGGGTAAGGGTTGGGGAGATATATGATATAGCAAAAAAGTTTGGAGCATGATTAGAAATAAGAGGAAACACACGTTGTAATCAAATCAAAACGAGGAGTTGCATATGAGTTCATATAAAGGGGAAATAGGGAAAATGATGTGCATATAGCAACAAAAATGAAAAATGGGAGCAGGAGATTTAGGTAACATGAAAATAACAAAGACATGTTTATCATGGAAGACTAATTTACAAAGATCAAGTTCATTTATGGTAAGAGCCTAAACATATCCCCAGTATGTCGCGACTTTTTTTCTCGTGAAATTGGTTTCAACATTCTGACAACTCTTATAAGGAAGGTATTAAAAGAGAAAGTCGCCACCTAACGATTTTTGAGGTGCGCTAGGGCACCTATTTGCAAATAACTCTATCTTACCAGTTTACATTACCAAAAATTAGGTAAGGGATCGAAAATACCTCGAAGAGAAGGTGCTAGGCACTCTTCGAGGTCCATAACTATGGGTCCCGTCCGACCTCAATTATATGAATTAGTCTAAAGGAAAGGAAGAATTTTGGAAAAATGAGATAAACAATTTATTTTTAATAGAAATGGAAGGGGGTCCTATGTATTTTTGCCTAAAGGATCACCCCGTGTAATAAAAATAATACTTCGTAACTCCCTCGAGATGGGGTGTTACTCATATTATTTAGTGGGCAAAGACTATCTTCTCATGCTACCCAATTACTATTTTTAAGTTGTTTACCTGAAGCGCACTAGTAAATTCTAAGTCGTGTCCTATGCGTGCACTACCCGTCTCATGCTTATGGTCCAGGAGGCATTTGGACATCTATTTCAGGGTGGTTCTAGACTTTAACTTAGGCTTCTCAAATGTCAAAAGCTAGGCGACATACAAAACACATTGGACTTTCACATATAATCAAGTAAAGGGCTCAAGTTGGACTCCGCAATTAGACAACAAATGCACATAAGTCAGATTAACAAAGGCAGTTGCTGATTTTAAATAGTTAAGAGTGCAGAAACCTATGGACAGGGTCTTTATATGAATCTATATTTAATGGGCGGATAGTTATACGTAAAAGCCATTATACTTTCCAAAACCTATATGATTTGCCTACTGATTTTAAACATAAGGATTAAACCTATAGGCATGATGTCTAGGCGTTTTACGCGATAATAAACAGTGATAATTATAGAAGCACATTCAGAATCACTTAATTGACCTTATAGGCAAGTTTTCTAGTGAGAGTAGCAGCATAGTGTTTGGAAACTCGTGAACAAATAGGCAGAAATGATAATTAAACTGATTAAAAACCTATAGGCATGGTTTCTACAATTTGATCCGATTTTAGATCCTATAGGCATGGTTTCTATAATTTGTGAATGAGGCAGCATGTAAACAGAATACTGCACGCACATTGAATATACAATTCCCTATGGGCATGGTTTCTAACAAGCAGAACACAATTAAACCAAGTATTGAACCTCTAGGTAGGATCGCTAATATTCAATGGTTGAACATAATAGGATACATATGTGCATGATTTCTAACACACGATAACTGAGCATGCAATAGCACATTGTTGAACCTATAAATGGGATTTTTAACACACGATAACTAAGCATGCAATAGCACATTATTGAACTTATAGGCAGGATTTCTACCCAATTTGTTGCAAGTATACAAATTTCCCTTTCCCAATTTCATTAACACCCCAAAATGTTATTACAAATAATTATTATAGACCAGAATTTGATGTAGTAAATTACAGAATAAGTATAACTATAGGGAGCCTACAGCAGGCCCAAATACACATGGACATGTCAATCCTTAAACCTACAACAGATCCAAAATTCATGTTCATAGATATAAAATAACCAGTTGTTGAGTGATTCACCCATATATCAAAGCTGAGCATACAAAACCCAAGTCCCTAGTGTGTCTGAGTTTCCAAGGGCTTCAAGAACCCAGGGCAGTGCTCACACTAGGGAAGTTCACAGAGACCATTCAAAGGAGGGACTAGAGACCAAGTTCTTGTATGTCAAAGTTCACAAGGGCCTCACATGGACCCCGAGCAGTGCTCACACTAGAGAGAGGTCAAAAGAATGAACCAGAATAGCCTTGGCTTTCAGCTGGCTAAGAGAAGAATTTGAGCAAGAGGTGAAAGAGAAAAGACTAAAGTTGAGGGACATGAATTGAGGGGGTTTAAACAAACACGGCCAAGTTGAACATATTAGGCAAACAATTGACGAAATCACAGAATTTAAAAGCCAGCTTAATGTAAACTTAGGGAAACAGATTCAATACTTAGCACAGAAACAGTCACGTGCTGATAAGAACATGTTTGTAGGATTGATTAGGGTTATTATCATTAGACAGGTTGAAACATGATTGGAAATTATGCTAAGTATGCAGGAAACATTGTGCAGAACCAAATAATTACAGAAAGGGGAGGGCACAATGTTCGCAATAGGGCAGGATCACAAACACATATGCCAAAAACATGTTACAAATATTTTGGATAAGATGAAAGACACACAAATAGTATATGACCATTCAAGCATTGTTATAGAGGTCTAATTAATAAAATATGATTCAGCATGTGCCAAAAGTTTAGGCTAACACCTTAAAAATTCAAAACATGCTGAGATCACAAATAGATACTAAAGGGATATAGGATCAAATAAGCATGCTGAGGGCCATAATGACTATCACTAAAAGACTCAACATAGACTACTGCAAGAATTCAGGGGGGTGGGTGAATAAACATGTTCATAAACATTCAAGAGTCAACACACTAACTGAATAGGACCTAAAGAAGTTCAGATTACCCAATTAGGCATAGATAGTCCTAGAGCCAGTAGTATTAAGAGTGAGTAGATGCAAGAGTCAGTAGAGTGATGCTTAAAAGTAAACCAGGAACAGGTTAAGCCAGAGATTCAGAGATGAGAACACATAAGGATGAAATTGCGAGAGTTAAGTAACTCACCAGTTAAATGAGAAATGCAAGAAAAGAACAAAAACCACGGTGTTCTGAATCGACAATGAGAAGCAAAACCCAGAAACTTAATGGCCTTGGCTTTCAGCCGCCCAAGAGACCAAAGTATAGAATGAGAAATAACAGAGTGAAGTTTAGATCTAGTGAGGTTATAATGATTTCTCAGTCTACCCTAAAGGGGAAATGGGGAGGGGTTTATATAGCATAGAAATCGAGCGAGTAAACATGGAAAACAAGTCGTTCAAACACAAATAAGGAAAAAAATTATTCTGGAATCAATTAGGATTGATTTTAGGGAACATATCAAAGGAGTTTAGTAAATCAATAGAGAAAATACCAAATAATACCAAAATCGTTTTTAAAGCAAAGAATAAAGTACAAAAAAGGAAAACCTAAAGAAAAGAGTAATCAAACACAGGAAAGGAAAAGAATCGAAATCGGTAAGGAGGAGAGGAAATTCCATAACCCTAATTTTAGGCATAGTACACAAATTGACGGAAATAAAAAATAAAAATGACATGGTGCATAGAATGAGATGAACATAGATAGAAATCCATTCAAAAATCAAAAATCGAGTCAGATTTGGTCTGATTTTAAAAGGATTTGAAACCCTAAATTAGGGTAAGTAGAAAATCTCAAAGATACACGGAGATTCATAGAGATTTATATGATAGAAGAGCAAGAACGAACGCAGATGGAAAGGGTCAAAGAGCTGAACCAGATTTGGTTCGATTTCTAAGAGATTTGCTTGCCATGTTTAGGCAAGCAAACTAGGTAATGGCATAGACGAACCAATAGTAGGGGGGGGAGGTAAAAAGGTATGGGAATCCATGGTGGATTCCGATTTGGGGTTGTATTTGGGAGGGGTTGATAGGAACGACGGCTAGGGTTCATGAGAGATGCGAGACGAGGGTAACTGGGTCGGGTATTAAAATGGGTATGGGATTGAGATGATAGGTTTTGGGCCAAGGGTAACTGGGTTATGTTTGGTAGCTTAGGTCCGAAATTAATTGCAAAATTAGGGCAAGATTTTAAATACCCAATTTTAATAAATAAATAATTTATAAAAATAATAAATAAATAAATAACGAAAATATCATTTGTGCATAAAATAACTTAAAACAATTATGTAACACTATAAAAATATAAAAGGTTATTTTTTGCGTAAATAATATAATCATAAGTACATATGGGCTATTATTGCAAAATATGTAATTTAGCCTTAGAAATGCAAAAGTAATTATAAAAATGCACTAAAAAATATTTACACATTATGTTGGTATAAATGATAAGTTTAGATGATTAAATCATCATAAAAATATATGCAGGATAATTATTGGATATTTATATAATAAAATACATAAATTAATTAATTTAAAGCTTTTAAAAATTATGAAAAATTCTTGTGCATGCTTGTAAATCAAATGATGATGCATGTGCACTATTTTGAAAGTATATATATATATATATATATATATATATATATATATATATATATATATATATATATATATATATATATATATATATATATATATATAAATTGGGTATCAACAATCGATGCCCAAAATCATATCAAAATCCACCATACTGAGTAATAGAAGTATTACCCTAGTCTCATAAACCCTGATAGAGATAACAAATGAGTGATAAACATGGTCTACCAATATCAAATCCCAATAGGCATAGACACATAAACAGGATCACTCAATGAATCTTGAGACAAATTCAAATATGAAGCAAAATAGGATGACAGATACAAATAAGTAAAGACCAGATCAAATAAAACTGATGCATCTTTATGGCAACCCGGAACAATACTTGTGATGACCGCACCAGACAACTCTGCCTCAAGTCTAGCTAGGAATGCTTAGCACCAATCTGACCTCCGCTTCTCGGACGACTTCTAACTGGCTAGCCTCTACCTCTAACATCCTGAAAACTACCATGGGCTTCCTAACCCTTGCCTCTAGCTGGCTGAGCGTGTAGTGGAGCAACTGGTGCTAGATTCATGGCACGAGTACCCTGCTGTAGCTTACTGCTCCTCAATCTAAGATAGTACTTCCTGATATGACCTGCGTTGTCACGCTCAATTCAGCCCCATAGCTGGCATAACTACTGAGTCTGAGACGATCCCTGATGATCCGAATGACCACCCCGAAAACTCTATAGAGGTGGTGCACTAGTAGGAGATAAAGGTGCACTGTATACCGGCTCCTCAAAATATGACCCATATGCATCGTGACCACCTGAAGAACCATGAGACACCTGCAGTGGTGACTGAACTTGCCTGATGGGATGACCTCTCCCAAATGAACCATTGCTTCTATAAGAGGAACCACTAAAACCACCAAAATAATGAGGCCTCTTCTCATATGTCGCATCTCTGCCCTAGCCACGAACCCTGTTGATCTTCCTAGCAATATCTGCAACCTGAGTAAAATAAATATCATTCTTAGTCTCTCTGCCATCTGTAGATTGACACTATAAGTAAGGCCATCTATAAATCTTGATCACCTATCCCTCTCAATAGGGATCAAGATAGCTCCATGGCATGATAGATCCACAAATCTGGTCTCGTACCGGGTAACAGTCATGCTACCCTGCTGAAGATGCTCAAACCGCTTGCGATGATCCTCTCTCAAAGTGAAAGGAATGAACTTCTCCAAGAATGGCTGTGAGAACTTATCCAAAGTGAGTGGAGGTAAACATGTTGATCTGCCCGAGCATGCTCGTGCCACCACCTCTTGGCGGAGCCATACATCTGAAATAGTGCGAAGTTGACTCCATTGGACTCCACTATGCCAAGGTTGCGCAGTACCTTAAGGGAAAGGTCCAAGAAATCCTGACGATCCTCATAAGGGGTGCCACCAAAGTTAATAGGAAATAACTTGATGAACCTGTCCAACCTCTTCAGTCTCCCTGATGATGACATCGTGGAACCCTCCCCGAACTGTGCAGTAATAACAGGTCAAACTGCTCCAACTTCTGGAATTGCCAGAGTCTGATATCTGTGAGCTACTTGCTCTACAGTGTGAGCAGGGGTCTTCATCTCGAATGCAAACCAAGGGAAGTGAATATGAAGGAAGGTTGAGGAATAGCCTTTGCGAATGCGAAGAACACCTGACGCCCAGTTATTTAAATTGCTGAAAGTGGGGAATTGGTGATTCTTTACCATTTTTGAAAGCTAGAGCTTGGCATAGAGAGGATTTTGGGGAGATTTTCATCCCAACTTCATTAGTTAGTAATTTTCAACTAGTTTTGATGTATTTCCATAATCACTCATTGATTTTAACCTTTAATCTATAAATTTCATGGTAGAAATTAGGGGTTTTGGGTAGAATTTAGGAATTTCTTAAAATTAAAATTTAGACCTCAAATTCAAGTCAGATATCAAAACAAATCACATAACCAAGCTCGGGGGTGAATGCGTAATCGAGTTTTGGTCTGAATCTCGAATTTTGACCAAGAGGGCTCGGGTTTTACTTTTGTTGGTTTTTTCCAATTTTATTACAGATTAAAAAAAATCACTTGTGGGGAATTTCTAAATTTTATTTTAAACTGTTTGAACTATATTTGGCTAGATTTGATAGGTTTGGAGATTAATTCTAAAGGATAAGTCGTTGCTGATCGTTGCTTTGGTTGCGGAATGAGGTTAGTGTCCAACCCAATAATCTTTCCATTGGTTAACAAGTAAAACGAAAAAATACCATATTATGAAATCTTACTATTTTTTTAATGTTAGAGAAGAAGAAGAAGAACTCGAAGAAAGCTGCAATCAGCGAAATCATACAATTTTTCGTCTATCACTTAATAAAAATGGACATGAAGTGGGACAACATTGGAATAACAACACAACTATGCAAGTTGGGATTAAGGTATAACAAAAGATAAACTTAGCAACTAAATAACGAAATCATGTCATGTTTTTGAACCTACGCTAATGTTACTGAAAACAAATAGCAAAGATGACATGAACTTTCTTTTTCTTTTCTTTGCCACTTTTAAGAATTAAATAAATAACTAAACTTCACTACAACAATAACATTTAGAGAAGAAAAACAACGGGTGATGAAAGAGGAGGCATACCTTGGATTCTCAAATGAGCGAGATGGAAACTAGGGTAGAGTTAAATTTGCACGCTTCCAGATTCAGAATCTGTGTTTTCTCAAAACACAGATAAATGCGTGAGATGGGCTCTAAATTAGCTTACCAGGGGGAGATTAGGGCAGAGCTAATGTAGTTCTGAGAATACATAGTGTTTGTTTTTACTTTTTAGAGTTTTTTCCTTTTTAGTTTTGGCGCTTGATTTTAGAAAATAATAGTTTTTTATTATTTTGGTATTAGATTTGACGGCACTCTATCACATCAAGGCCCCTCAATTATAATTTGGGACCAGTTACTATTTTTTAGGGACCATATTTAATACTTTTACAATAAAATAAAGCATTAAGGACCGCAATATAATCTTCTCTCAATACATATATTATTAGAGATGGGATTATTAGCTCGTCCCTAAAAGTTGTTCTTAAATAAGGCTTTTTCTTATAGTGATGGCTTCTATCCACTGATCTTTGTAAGTATCTTGTATGGCTTCATCATAGTTCTCAAATTCTTCCATGCCAGTCAAAAGTACATAATCATTAGGAGGATATCGCATGGATTTTTGCTTCTCCCTTGTAGATCTTCTAAGAGAGGTTTCAGGAGCATTCGAAGTAGTTACCTGAGCAGGAATTAGTTGTTGATCAACCACAACTTCATCAATTGGAGCATCCATAACATCTACACCATGATGATCATTTTGATCTTTATCACTGTCTTCATTTATTGTCTTGGGTTCCTTCATGTGCAATAGGTGCCTTAGCAATAGAAACTGGATCAATATCAACTAAGCTCTCATTACTCTGAGAATCTATCTTCTCATCTTTGTCAATATCTTCAATAGTCTAGTCTTCAAAGAATATTGCATCATGACTTCTAATAAGTTTATTGTCAACTTGATCATAAAAATGATACCCAAACTCATCTTGACCATAACCGATAAAGATGCACTGTTTAGTTTTCACATCCAGGTTCGATTTCTCATCTTTAGGAACATGCATACAAGCTTTGCACCCAAAAACTCTCAGGTGATCATATGAAACATATTTGGCAAACCAAAATCTATTTGGGACATCACCATCCAAAGCAACAATAGGATACAAATTGGTAACATAGGCAACAGTATTAAGTGCTTCTGCCTAAAATGTATTTGGAAGTTTAGCCTTTGAAAGTAAGTTTCTAACTCTCTCAACTAGAGTTCTATTCATCCTCTCTGCCATACCATTCAATTGAGGCGTCTTGGGCTGAGTTTTCTGATGACGTATTCCTTGTTCCTTGCAATAGTTATCAAAGGGACCACAATATTCACCACCATTGTCAGTGCGAATGCATTTTAATTTTTTCCCCGTTTGTCTCTCAACTAAGGCCTGAATTTCCTTAAACACACTGAGTGTTTGATCTTTGGATTTTAGAGGAAACACCCAGAGCTTGCGAGAATGATCATCAATGAAGGTCACAAGGTAAACTGCACCATCTTTTGACTTTACTTTAAAAATACCACACAAATCAGAGTGTACTAGCTCTAATAAATTGAGCTTTTTAAGGGAAGATGGCTATGAAAGGAAACCCTTTTCTATTTGCCAGCTAAACAATGGATACACCTTTTTAGCTTTGCTTGTTTTACTCCAGCAAGCAAACTTTTCTTAGCCAACACGTAATCCTCTTCACTTGCTCATACGACTCAACCTTCTGTGCCACAATTATGATAAAGTGTCACTTTCCACCAGATTTATGGAGTCATTAAGAATAGAGCCCTGTGTCACATATAAATGACCAAGCTTGGCTCCTCGAGCCCTTGGTGATCTTCCAATAGACATTAAAGAGGGTATTATGGTAACCTTCATCATCTAATATTCTTGCGTAGATCAAATTAAAAGGAAAGTCTAGAGCATGCTTGACATCTTGAAGAACTAATGTTGAACCATACAATTAGTTTCAAACCAACTATGCCAACACCAAACACCTTAACTTCACTGGCATTGCCCATCTTTAACACTCAAGAATTAACATGAGTATATGATTAAAAAAGTCTTTTCTTGGTGTGACATGTAGGTAGCTCCAGAATCTTCTATCCAGCTCATCTCATGGGATACCAAATTGATGAGGTTTTCATCATGAGCAAAAAGAAGGTCATCTCGAACAATAGCAGCAACATTGTTCTCGTTATTTTCAACTTTCTTTCTTTCTCTAATGTCTTGCAACCACATGTAGCAAAACCTTTTGATGTGTCCTTTCTTGCCATAGTGGTTGCATATAATATTATGGTATTTGGATCTTGACTTACTTCTACTTTTACTTCTATTCCTCGAGCCTCTTGTTCTATCTCTCCCCCGGTCTTATGTAACCAACATATCTGTTTGCGAGGACGAACCCTGAGATTTTCTCCTTACTTCCTCATTGAACACACCACTCTTGGCATATTCCATGGTTACCTAACCTCCAAGAGCTGAATTTGTCAAAGAAACATGAAGAATTCCCAAGAATCTGGTAAAGTATTAAGAAGCCAAAGTCCTTGTATCTCATCATCAAAATTACCTCCCATTTCAGACAGCTGATCAAGGATGCCTTGAAAATCATATATGTGATCAAGGATAGGGCTGCCTTGCTTGTATTTAAAGGTCATTAATTGCTTTAGCAGGAACAACTTGTTATTCCCAATTTTTGAAGCATAAAGAGTCTCTAGCTTTTTCCACAATGATCTCGCATGTGTCTTATTCACAATATGGTTGCGAACAATATATTTAACCCGTTGTCGTATATATCCACATACTTGTTGGTGCTCGAAATCCAATTCTTCATCAGATGTAGTCTCGAATTTATGAGCTGCAAAAGCGGGCTGATGTTTTATACTTCAATACCACACAAGAGGGGGGTGATTTGTGTGCTACCTAATTTTCACTTAACTTGATTATAGAAGGACCTAGTTCTTCTATGTGTTCTGACTACTACTGCTGCGGAATAATAAATACAGAAAATAAAGAACATAGAGATATTACGTGGAAAACACCTAGCTCAAAAGGTGAAAAAACCACGACTTACCTTCCAGTAGGATTTTCCCAAACTCTCCACTAAAATCACTGAGCCAAAAACTGCATTTACAAAAACTCTTTTGTAAACCTAGGATTAACTCTAATCCGGTTGTGGCACACAACCTCAACTGTTGCGAAAACTTCAAGTTAACTCTAACTTGAAACTTCTAAGTACCTAATACAATTTCTTCTAAATAAGCTAAAAGGTACAATGTAAAATCACCTACTACAATTGAACTAGAATAAGAGATAGACACTTGGAACCAGTTCTTCTATCTGGTTCAAGTAGCTTCAGGTTTGCACGTTTGAATCACACATAAATTGCTTGCAAAATTGCCTTGCTATTTTGCTCTCAATTCACGTTTAACTTCTGCTTATGTGCATAACCTGTAAAACAGAACAACACTAATATTTAAGGAGTTAGCAATTAGAGTTTGACTAGGATAATGATGTTACTCTTCCATGGTGGAAGAGTTCTAGTTGATCTCATACTCTAACTCTATCCTTTTCCTAAACCGTGTTTTCTTTGTTTAAGGAGTCTTTCTCCTTATCCAATATGCAACCTTTTCAATCATGATCAGGAGATATCACTTCTAATAAGTTAGGTTTATCTCCTTCATGTGTATCTCACATGTTTGAGTTGATAATAAATGTGCTTCACAAGATGGACCGGGTCTGTCACGCCCCAAACCATGGTTTGGGGGTAACACGACACTCGGTGCTTGACTGCATGTGACCGAGCGAACCAACTGCATAGCTAGATCAACAAGTGGTATAACTATGAGCTAGAGGTAAATATAAAACATGATAATCAACTAAAGAGTCTGACTGAAATACCATAGATGGGGAAAATACTGAAAGGTCAGCAAGTATAAACAAGTAGCCGATAAGACTAACACATGAAAGACTGATAATATCTAATTGGCTGGGTTATAGTCTACGAAGCCTCTAAAGAATATTGAAAATGCTAACTGTTTATCGGGACAAGGTCCCCGGTATACCTTATTAATCGAAATATTATAATGACTAAAACAAAAGAGAGATAAGGCCCCAGAAGTCTGGGGCTCAACAATAGCTGATACGAGATGTCCTAGCAAGCAGAATCGTCAACCTGAAAATCGTTACCTGCATCGCGAGATACAGGCCCTGGGCAAAAGGGACGTCAGTACTTTTGAATTGTACTGGTATGTAAAATAGCTGAACAAAAGGACTGTAAATACTGAAACTGAACTGCTGGCTGATAAACTGATAACTGAACAAGGAAGTAAGGATGTGAATACTCCCTCTTCTGAATGATGAACAACCTGTTTAACTGAATATTAAAATGCGACCTCAGGCCCAATATGTGTGTGTGTGTATATATATGTGTGTGTGTGTGTGTGTGTGCATAACTATGGCCTCGGGCCCAAGTATATATATACATAACTACGGCCTCAGGCCCAAAGATGCATAAAGCATGAACTGCGGCCTCAGGCCCAAATACAGGTGTTCAACATTCAAGAATCTAAAATCAGGAACTGAGAATCATATTACAATACATGATATTGAAATAATGAGCCATACCAAGTTACATGATACTGGAATAGTAAATAGGATTAAACTGAGATGAGTATTCATAATAAGTTGATTTATCATAACTGAAACTCATAGAATATCGAATGATTATGAGACTATGCCATCTAGAGAATAGAAGTTCTACTACTATTCAGGGAACTGAGACATAGTTACTTTCTGAGGAAACTAGTAATGGTCATAATAAATGGGACGTAGGGAGAATCATAGACATTCCCAAATGTAAAGAGTTAGCCTTACGTACCTTAACTTCCTGCCCTTAAGCGTAATACAATGTTTGTCAACCCTTTCAACTTTAATCTATAGCAATACAAGTCAAAGAGATTCCATATTAGCTATGATGCTCATGTTTTGGTCACATAAGCATTTTATCAAACACTTGATAAAAATAAAGCTTCATAGTCCTTATTAATGGTGTCTCTACACCCAACAATCCATTCCCTTGTTCCTAGATAAATTCTAAAGTCTCAAATGATTATATCAACATTATTCTACATCACCCATAATGTAAACAACACCCTTAACCAATAATCAACACTCAACACCCCAACCCTATAATCGTTCATACTTTTCTATCAAACCCATCAACTCATATCTCATGAACTAGGTTTATAATCATTAAACCAATGCTAGAATCAATTAGAGGATGAAGACATTACCTTTTTGAAGTTCAAACCATTTGAATTCGAGTTCTAGGCTTCCTTCTCTCAACATTGATGTCCCAATCGAAGATCTAATGATATGGAGGGTTTAACCATGTTAATAAGATGTCGGAAAATTGAAATTAAGTTAGAATCACCATTATAACTTACCTTGGGTGGTGGAGGGACCCTTAAGGAGTTAAGTTTTTGAAAGCTTTACTTTCTAGAGCAAGTTTTCATGTTTTGGGGCTGTGGGGCATGCAATAGGGCTAAAAAATGACTTCCCAAGTTGTCCACTGCGTCCCGGTTGGCACGACCGCGGTCCCGACTGCGCTAAATCTCTGAGACACTGCCTCGCCACCGCAGCCGCGGTAAAACACGGCACGACCACGATGGTTGCACACCTCTCTGTAAAATAGGAATAATATTTTACACAGAGCTCCGCTTGGGCTCCACAATATATCGTTGGAAAGATATTTCAAAGGTCTATAACTTTCGTTCTTTGAGTTTTCCCAAATGTCTTACACATTTTCAGTAAAAACTGCTGAAATACGAACCTTCTGCAAACTTAGTCGATTTTGTCAAATCATATGCACCTCACTTTCCATCTTGATTTTGAAATAACTATTTTCACCCATAATCATCCCGATGAGACTTCACATGTTCAAAATATATCCTTACTACTACTTTAACTCATTCATACCTAAGCCGAATTTTTACGAGGTGTTACATTATCTCCCCCTTGGAATCATTCGTCCTTGAATGATGGTCCTGGCTGCAACTACGGCTCTCTATGGACATTAAACAGGTGTGATAGAGATATGAGAATACTAAAATATCATGAATACATGTATATCAAACTGAACGAGCACGTGATCACTAAATACTAAGTTGAGTTAATACTGAAGGGCATGGAGATTATAATATAAGACCTAAATGGAAAGGTTAATTACCTTCCACATTTTCCTTTTGCTCTTCAAAGAGATGGGGATATCTGGACTTCATGTCCTCCTCGGCTTCCCATGTATCCTCTTCAACCTTTTAATTCCTCCAAAGCACTTTTACTAAAGAAATTTCCTTAGTTCTGAGCTTGCGAATTTGATGATCAAGAATAGCCACTAGAATTTCTTCATAAGACAGGCTGTCTTTAACCCCTATAACCTCTTTAGGAACCACAAGTGACGGGTCTCCCATGAATTTCTTCAATATGGACACATGAAACACTGGGTGTACAGTAGCTAGTTCTTGTGGCAATTCGAACTCATAAGCCACATGTCCGATCCTTTGCATGATTCTATATGGACCAATATAGCGGGGACTAAGTTTCCCCTTCTTCCCAAATCTCATAACGCCTTTCATGGGTGATACTTTCAGAAACACCCAATCATCAACATGGAACTCTAAGTCTCTACGTCGTATGTCCGAATAGGACTTTTGGCGACTTTGAGCCGTCTTCAAATGCCTTTGTATCAAGTTGACTTTCTCCATGGCCTGATAGACCAAATCGGGTCCTAACAACTCCGCTTCTCCGACTTCAAACCAACCAATTGGTGATCTACACCTTCGCCCATACAGAGCTTCATACGGTGCCATCTTGATACTAGAGTGATAGCTGTTATTATAAGCAAACTCAGTGAGAGGTAGATGATCGTCCCAATTACCTTTAAAATCAATAACACAAGCCCTCAACATATCCTCAAGAGTCTGAATGGTGCGTTCTGCCTGGCCATCTGTCTGAGGATGAAAGGCGGTGCTGAGGTTCACCCTTGTGCCCAATCCCTTCTGAAAGGATTTCCAAAAGTTTGATGTGAACTGAGCACCACGATCTGAGATAATAGACAAAGGAGTCCCATGCAATCGGACAATTGCTTTGATATACAACTTGGCATAATCCTCGGCCGAATCTATAGTCTTCACTGGCAAGAAGTGAGTTGACTTGGTAAGTCGGTCTACAATTACCTAAATCGAATCATGCTTCCGGAATGAGTGAGGTAGACTTGTTATGAAGTCCATGTTTATCATCTCCCATTTCCAAATGGGAATTTCTATATTCTGAGTTAAACCGCCTGGTCTCTGGTGTTCGAATTTCACCTACTGACAATTTGGACACTTAGCCATGAAATCTGCTATATTCTTTTTCATATCATTCCACCAATAAACCTCCTTAAGATCATGACACATCTTTGTGGAACCTCGGTGAATAGAATACCTGGAATTGTGGGCTTCTGACATAATCCGCTCTCTGAGCCCATCTACGTCTGGAACGCATAGTCTGCCTATGTATCTTAAAGTACCATCATCTCCCCCTTGTTCAAAAGCTATAGTCTTGTGTTTGTGAATTCCTTCCTTTAGCTGCAATAAGTAGGGATCACTGAACTGTTTTTCTTTTACTTTGGCTACTAAGAAGGATTCGGCCCTGTTCTGGAGAACAACACCACCATCTTCGGAGTCCAAATGTCGAACTCCTAAATTTTCCAAGCGGTGGACTTCCTTCATCATAGTTGCTTGGCTGCCTCAACGTAAGCTAAGCTGCCCATAGAACGCCGACTGAGAGCATCGTCTACAACATTTGCTTTCCCCAGATGATAGAGGATATCAACATCATAATCTTTAAGTAATTCGAGCCACCTTCTCTGACGTAGATTTAATTCTCTTTTCTTGAAGATGTACTGGAGACTCTTGTGATCTGTAAAAATGTTAACATGTACCCCATACAAATAATGGCGCCAGATCTTAAGCGCGAACACCATAGCTGCTAATTCAAGGTCATGAGTCGGATAATTCTTCTCGTGAGCCTTGAGTTGTCTCAACGCGTAGGCTATGACTTTACCATGCTGCATTAATACACACCCAAGACAAACCCCTGAAGCATCACAATAAACAACGAACCCTTCGGTTCCTTCCCGTAGTGTCAGGACTGGAGCTGAAGTCAATCTCTTCTTTAACTCCTCAAAACTTTTCTCGCACGCATCCGACCATTGAAACTTGACTTTATTCTGAGTTAATCTAGTCAAAGGGGATGAGATAGAAGAAAATCCCTCTACGAAACGCCTATAATAGCCTGCTAGACCCAAGAAACTTCTTATATCGGATACTGAGGTGGGTCAAGGCCAATTATTCACTGCCTCTATTTTCTGAGAGTCCACCTTCACGCCTTCCCCTGAGATGACATGGCCCAAAAACGCTACCGATTTCAACTAGAATTCACACTTAGAAAATTTTGCATATAGCTTGTGATCCTACAGTGTTTGCAACACAATTTTGAAATGTTCGGCATGGTCAGTCTTGCTACGGGAATAAATCAAGATGTCATCAATAAGCACGATAACAAACAAATCAAGATAAGGCTTGAAGACCCTATTCATAAGGTCCATGAAAGCTGTTGGTGCATTCGTTAAACTAAATGACATTACCAAATATTCGAAAAGCCCATATCGAGTCCTATGTTTTTGGAATATCAACTTCCTTAACATTCAACTGATGGTATCCCGATCCGAGGTCAATCTTGGAATAATACCGGGCACCCTGAATTTGATCAAATAAATCATCTATTCTGGGAAGAGGGTACTTGTTTTTTATGGTGACTTTATTCAACTGACGATAGTCAATGCACATACGCAAAGACCCATCCTTCTTTCGGACAAACAAGACTGGTGCACCCCAAGGTGAGACACTTGGCCTTATAAATCCCTTATCTAGAAGGTCTTTCAACTAGACTTTTAACTCTTTTAACTCTGCTGGAGCCATTTTGTAAGGTGGAATAGATATTGGCTTAGTGCCTGGAAGTAGATCAATTCCGAAGTCAATCTCTCTATCGGGAGGAATTCCAGGGAGATCTTTGGAAAACACTTCTGGAAACTCATTTACAATTGGTACCGACTGGAGAGTGGGGATTTGAGTATCTGCACCCTTAACTTGAACCAGGTAATAGATATATCCCTTGGAGATCATCTTTCTGGCTTTAAGATAGGAAATAAACCTACCCCTAGGTGCTACTGCATCACCCTTCTATTCTAAGATTGGTTCACTATTTTGGTTCACTATTCAAAACTTACTATTTTGGTTCTACAACCCACTTTGGCATAATATGACTCTAACCAATCCATGCCCATGATCACATCGAAGCCTAACATCTCCAATTCTACTAAGTCTGCTAAAGTAAGACGATGATGCACTTTGACTGGACATCCCCTATAGATACACCTTGCTATAATTGATTCTCCAATTGGAGTGGACACTTCAAAGGATTCACACAACTTTTCTGGTTCTATCCCAAATTTCTTTGCAATATATGGGGTTACATAAGATAGGGTGGATCCCGAATCTATAAGAGCATAGACATCAAAAGTGAATATTGTTAGCATACCTGTGACAACATCTCCACGAGCCTCTGTATCCTGACGGTCTGCCAGTGCATACAAGCGGTTTCGACCACCGCCTGCATTATTAGACTTTGCTGCACCGCGCCCTTGTTGGGCCTGAGAGTTATTATGGGCTGCTGAATTAATGGACTGAGCTACATTGCCTCCATTGTTCTGCTTCGCCGATGGACAATCCCTTAAGAAGTGGCCCTGCTGACTGCACCCAAAGCAACTATTTGTGCCCAAACGACAGAACCCTGGGTGCCTCTTACCACACATGTTGCAAATAGGGTAACCAGAGACTCTGTAGCCCACACTAGCCTATGACTGTGAGTCTGCTATTCTGAAATTCTGGTTTTTCTTGTTAAAATTTGACCTCTGAACCGGTGCACTAGCTGAAGATGGAGTAGGTCCTGATTTTGCTTTCTTGAAAAACTAGCGATTGCCTCCTGCTTGAGATCTCCCATGTTTAAAATTTCCTGCAGACTTAGCTCTCTTGCTGAATTCCCTCTCTTTCTCTCTCCGTAGCCGCTCTTCTTCCTTCAACCTATCTTCATTCCCTTGAACAAAGGCAACCATCTTAGTGATGGTCATGTCATTATTCTGAGCAGCTATATTAGCATCAACAAACAAATCATCTAAAAGCCCCAATACAAACCGCCTAACTCTGGCCCTTATATCACGTACCATTTCCGGATCATACTTGGCCAGAGAGACGAACTTGAGGTAGTACTCATTCACACTCATATCATTCTGTCTGAGTCTCTCAAACTCCAAAGCCTTAGCTTCCAAGACCTCAATGGGTAAAAAGTGCTCAAGGAACGCATCTGCAAACTCCTTCCAAGTTGCAGGATCCGCATCCTCCCCTCGGGATTCATCCCATGTTTCATACCAAGTGTTGGCAACATCCTTCAGTTGGTATGCAGCAAGCTCTACTGCCTTAGTGTCTGTAGCATGTATCAATCGAAATATCTTCTGAACCTCATCAATGAAGTTTCGCGGATCCTCATCCTTTTTGGACCCTGTAAAGACGGGAGGTTTCATGTTGAGGAATTCCCTAGACCTGGAACTACCCGTCTCATGAACATCACTTATTCCCTGCCTTTGAGCCTGAGTAGCAACAATCTAGCTGAGAAACTGGATAGCTCCCCTGACATCCATGTCTGAAGCACTAGGCACTGAGCCCGGTGCAACCCTCTAGGCCGGAGTGCCCTCCTCCTGAGCAGCATTAGTTGTGGCCCCCTGGCTAGTAATTGTGGCCCTCCTGATGTACTTTCTTTTTGCAGGCATTTTTTCTGAAATACGAGATCCGCACGGGTTAGAAAGATTCCTGAAAGCAAAGCTCTAACTGCACGATCTAGAGTATGAAAGAAATGGAACAATCCTAGATGTCTTGGTGGTCAACTGTTTACATGTGTGGCGCGCACACACACATAAAAGAGACCCCACTTGATACGGCTTCGTAGACTCCCTAGGACTCATGAACCTGGCTCTGATGCCAAGCTTTGTCACGCCCCGAACCATGGCCTGGGCGTAACACGGCACTCGGTGCCTGACTGCATGTGACCGAGCGAACCAACCCCATGGCTGGATCAACATGTGGTATAACTATGAGCTAGAGATAAATATAAAACATGATAATCTACTATAGAGTTTGACTGAAATACCATAGATATGGAAAATACTGAAAGGTCTGCAAGTATAAACAAGTAGCCGACAAGGCTAACACATGAAAGCCTGCCAATATCTGATTAACTGGGTTATAGTCTACGAAGCCTCTAAAGAATACTGAAAATGCTAAATGTTTACCGGGACAAGGTCCCCGGTATACCTTATTAACTGAAATAATATAATGACTAAAACAAAAGAGAGATAAGGCCCTGGAAGACTAGGGCTCACCAATAGCTGATACGAGATATCCTAGCAAGCAGAATCGTCAACCTAAAAATCGTTACTTGCATCGCGAGATGCAGGCCCCAGGCAAAAGGGAGGTCAGTACATTTGAATTGTACTGGTATGTAAAATAGCTGAACAAAAGAACTATAAATACTGAAACCGAAACTGAACTGTTGGCTGATAAACTGATAATTGAACAAGGAAGTAAGGATGTGAATACTCCCTCTTCTGAATGATGAACAACATGTTTAACTGAATATTAAACTGCAGCCTCAGGCCCAATATGTATATACATCTATATATGTGCACAACTGCGGCCTCGGGCCCAAGTATACATAACTGCGGCTTCAGGCCCAAAGATGCATAAAGCATGAACTGCGACCTCAGGCCCAAATGCAGGTGTTCAATATTCAAGAATATAAAACAAGAACTGAGAATCATATTACAATACATGATACTGAAATAATGAGCCATACCAAGTTATATGATACTGGAATAATGAATAGGATTAGACTGAGATGAGTATTCATAATAAGTTGATTTATCATAACTGAAACTCATAGAATATCGAATGATTATGAGACTATGCCATCTAGAGAATAAAAGTTCTACTACTATTCAGGGAACTGAGGCATAGTTACTTTCTGAGGAAACTGGTAATAGTCATAATGAATGTGACGTAGGGAGAATCATAGACATTCCCAAACGTAAAGAGTTAGCCTTACATACCTTAACTTCCTGCCCTTGAGCGTAATACAATGTTTGTTAACCCTTTCAACTTTAATATATAGCAATACAAGTCAGAGGGATTCCATATTAGCTATGATGTTCATGTTTTGATCACTTAAGCATTTTATCAAACACTTGGTGAAAATAAAGCTTCATAGTCCTTATTAATGGTGTCTCTACACCCAACAACCCATTCTCTTGTTCCTAGATATTCTAAAGTCTCAAATGATTATATCAACATTATTCTACATCACCCTTAATGTAAATAACACCCTTAACCAATAATCAACACTCAACACCCCAACCCTATAATTGTTCATGATTTTCTATCAAACCCATCAACTCATATCTCATGAACTAGGTTTAAAATCATTAAACCAATGCTAGAATCAATTAGAGGGTGAAGACATTACCTTTTTGAAGTTCAAACCCTTCGAATTCGAGTTCTAGGCTTCCTTCTCTCAACAATGATGTCCCAATCGAAGATCTAATGATATGGAGGGTTTACCCATGTTAATAAGATGTTGGGAAATTGAAATTAAGTTATAATCACCATTAGAACTTACCTTGGGTGGTGGAGGGACCCTTAAGGAGTTAGGTTTTTGAGAGCTTTACTTTCTAGAGCAAATTTTCATGTTTTGGGGCTGTGGGGGATGAAATAGGGCTAAAAATGACTTCCCAAGTCGTCCACTACATTCTGGTTGGCACGACCGTGGTCCCGACCGCGGTAAATCGCTGAGACACTGCCTCGCCACCGAGGCCGCGGTAAAATGCGGCAGGACCGCGGTGGTTGCAAACCTCTCTGTAAAATGGGAATAACATTTTTCACATAGCTCCGTTTGGGATCTACAATATATCATTGGAAATCTATTCCAAAGTCCTACAACTTTCATGCTTTGAGTTTTCCCAAATTCCTTACACAGTTTCACTAAAACCTACTGAATTCGAACCTTCTACAAACTTAGTCGATTTTGTCAAATCTTATGCACCTCACTTTCCATCTTGATTTTGAAATAACTATTTTCACCCATAATCATCCCGATGGGACTTTACATATTCAAAATATATCCTTACTACTCTTTTAACTCATTCATACCTAAGCCGAATTTTTACGGGGTGTTACATGGTCCATGTCTGAGTTCCTTTGTCAATCTTCAAAACATTACCTTTACTTGGGCCAACAAATTTCCCCTTTTTGATGATGACAAACTCTGTGTTTTCCAGTCACATAGGCCCTATCAGAACTCAGCTTATTCATTAATAAAAATTCAGAAAAATTTACTTATCATCAAGGACCAGGTTCATTAGGTTATAAACATCACTTCTTCAGAATATATAAAGCACAATATCTCTTCCCCCTTTTGGTATCATTGAAAAGTTGCATAAACAAAGTGTGAGTCCCAGAATTTTAACAATTTCTCATGGCCACTGGGGCAGCTGAAAGTGCAATCATGGATTAATCATCAGTAATCAAGCAAACATATTCAAACTATCAAGGAAATATTAACAATCAACAAGAAAAAAAATAGTATATATCATTGATAGAATATATGTTGCTACCACAATACTCAAAAAGAAAGCAAAAATATTCAAAACATGAGCAAAATTAAAGGAAATCCCTAATCTGGGTCACTGCTGGTACTAGTCAAGTTCAGGAGATGAAGGCTAGAAGTCCTAAGGCTTGGGAGAGCTAGAGGGTTGGTTTTGGGCTTGGAGAAGGTTTAGCATATTTTGAAGAATGCCATCATTCTTCTCCTTTTCCTTGGAGAGCTCAGTTCTAAGAGCATCCCTCTCAGATTCAACCTTTGCTAAGTAAGCCTTTAGCCTAGCTATCTCAGCATCCTTGGCCCCACTTTCCTGAACTAGAGCCCTGACCTTATGATTGATAGGTGTCTTCTTGGATGAACCAGGTTCATTAGGCATGGCATTGACTAGATAGTCACAAGCAATCAAAGTATTAATGCCAAAATGTTCCTTGCTTGTGGCCATTTCCCACTTCTTTAGAGGCATCTTGCACCGATCCAAAACAGTAGTTAGAATAAATCCATAATGGGTGGAATGGGCCTTGGAGCCATTGATAACCCTGTCTAGTAGCTTGATGATGAATGCAAGCCAATTGATTTGCCTTCCACTTTCAATACACTCTATCAGAACTAAGTCCATATAGTTAGCAATGTGCCTTCTTTCCTTCCTGGGCAGTAGGCACTTGTTGACAAAATCAAATAGGACTTTGTGTTGTGACTTCATTTCACTCTTGTGCACAAACTTGGCCTCATTCACTTCTTCAACATCACAGCATCTCCTAGTGATTTCAAGGGCAGGAGGAAGGGAATCCAGACTTGTCTATCTTTGCCTAGTGTAGTCATCATATCCCTCAGCAGGGATGTTAAGAATCCCACCCAGCTTCGCTGCATCGAAGGTCACTTGAACCCTTTTCACTTGGCTGGTGACTTTGCCATGCTTGACCTCTGAATTGGCCATAAATTCAATGATTTCATTCCTAGCTAACCTTCCATCCATTTGAAGGACCATGTCCTTGTAGCCCTGAGCAGCTAGTGCATCAACCAAACGAACCATTCCTGGTTCCACCAAGTCTTTTAGCAATCTACCCTTCAAAAATTTTCTTTTGCCTAACTTGGCTAGCTTGTCTTGCTCACCATCAGACTCACTCCCTTCTTCACCACTCCATTCCTCATCCTCGGCAATTCTAACTGGTTTGTTTTTCATTGCAGAGCTTGTCCTCTTGACCAATGAAGATTCAGCAGACTTAGACCCTGATGAAGACTTCTTGGAAGAGGTCATGGTCTTTTTAGGCTTGGGGGTCTGATCCTCCACAGTTGTATGTTCCTCCTGATGGACCTGTTCCATCTCCTCAACATCAACAACATCAGAAGTGGCTGTAACCTTAGCTTTTCGTTTATCTATCCTCTTCTTCTTTCTTTCATCCAGGGCCTTTTGTAATTCACTCTCACTCTGTTTTACCATACTTCCTGTGGCTCTTCCCTTTGGCAAGGGAATTTCAGCAGTTGTTGGGGAATTGACCTTTCTTTTCTTGGTATTCTTTGTAGTGCTTGGAACCTTAGGTGTTGGAGTTCTCCTTTTCTTGGGATTATAGCTGGCACCTACTTTTTTCAGAAGGTCTGCTAGGGTTTCTTTAATAGATGAACCGGGTTCATCCACATGAGAACTCAAATTTACCAAACCCTCAGCAGCCTTCCCTAATCCACTTCCCCCTATTTTCTTGCCACTTTCTCCTACAATTTCACCCTCAGTCCCACAAATTGTTGGTCTAATCATCTCAAAGGTGGGTGACGAGTCAACCACTTCTACCCATGTTCCCCTCACATCATAGCTTGCACTCTCTCTCTCTCTTTTTCTTTTTCATTTTTATCTTTACCATCTTTTTCTTCTCAACTCCGGCATTTCCACATCTCTAACAGACCCAACAAGAATAAACCTATTTTCTACACTTTCAACCAAAACAGAACGTACCTCAGAAGGGGAACTCTAAATCTTCTCAGAATCAGAAGACCCAATTCCTTCCCCCTCACTTGCAGACTTGAAGGAATCATCTGAGTGTTCAGATTCTTAGGCTTGGCTAGCTTTAAAGTTGTGCATTCAATATTTTTTACAGTGCACTTGTAGCCACAGTTTTACGAGCGAGCATCTTAACACGTTTCCTCCTAGGTTGGGGGTTGTACTGGGTTGAGGAGGTGTGGAAGAATCAGAAGAAGTGGGTTGTGGAGAAGTGTCTAGGTTATCTTAAGGATTCGACATTGTGACTGATTTCGTGAGAGAATTTTAGGAGTTTGGCTTTTGGTGGAGAGAACAATTTAGAGTGAAAGAAATTTTGACGATTTGGAATAATGAGGGTGGCAGAATGTGATGATGGGTTTTTAAAGAGAGAAACTCAATTAATGACTAATGGTAGCTTTTTGCAGTCAATTAGAAGTCCAATCAACGTGAAATTTCAGGTTGAATGAGCAGTTAAGCTTCTCTAGAATTTAGGTATTTTTTGTGGTGAGAATTCTAGTAGGGACGGAATTGGTTCAAAAATAAATGTATAGGATTTTCTGATGTTTTTGAACATAGGTAGGACTCTGCTCATAATTTAAATATTTATATTTCTAATTGTGCAGAGTATAGAAAACATACCTCGTTATTCAGATGAACCAATACTGATGAACCAGGTTCTTCATTTAGAATCCTCTTGATCATGCCTCAATTTACCAAAATAAAGAAAATTTTATTAGAGATCAGTGAATCATATCAATACATGTCACAGGAGTATACTATTTATAGTATGAAACTGAGTAAAAATTAATCTAGATATTACACAAGTTCCAGATTTCCTAGCCAAAAAAAATCATTTTTTTAAATATTTGTTTTCATTGTGCATTCTGAACTGGTCCCATTAGGTGATCTTAATCATTCATAATTCTAACATGTTCCTTTCAAAGCTTTCTCTACTCAGTGCTTTAGTAAAGATGTCAGCAATCTAGTTATCAATAGCACAAAATTCTATAGTGATCAATCCTTTCTCATAGTTGTCATTTAAGAAGTGATGTCTAACATCTATGTGCTTAGTCCTCTTATGATGAACTGGGTTCTTAGTCATACTAATAGCACTAGTGTTATCACAAAAAATAGGGATGCAACCAACTTCAATGCAAAAATCTATCAGCTGCTGTTTGATCCACAGCAGTTGAGCACAACAAGAGGCAGCATCAACATACTCAGCAGCATCAACATACTCAGCCTTAGCAGTGGATAAGGCCACTGAATTCTATTTTTTAGTGGCCCATGATACCAGACATGAACCAAGAAAATGATCCATGCCTGAAGTGATTTTCCTATCCACAAGGAAACCTGTATAGTCAGTATCAGCATATCATACTAGATTAAAGTTACTACCTTTAGGGTACCAAAGGCAAATATCAGTATTGCCTTTCAAATATCTCAGTATCCTCTTGACAGTAGTCAAGTGGGATTCCTTAAGTTTGCTTGAAACCGAGCACAAAGCCCTACACTGAAAACAATGTCAGGTCTACTAGCAGTAAGATTCAAAAGTGAACCAATCATGCCCCTATACAACTTCTGATCAACAGATGTACCATGTTCATCTATATCTAATTTAGTAATTGTTGCAATGGGTGTGTCTATTTCCTTTGATTCATTCATTTTAAACTTCTTAATCAACTCTTTTGCATATTTCTACTGATGGATCATAGTTCCATTTGGGTTTTGTTTTATCTGTAAGCCTAAGAAGAAGTTAAGCTCACCCATCATACTCATTTCAAATTTACTCCCCATTAATTTAGCAAATTCCTTACTCAGTTTTCAATGGTTGTCCCAAAATTATGTCATCAATATATATTTATACTAGTAGTAGATCATTACCTTTTTCCCTCAAGAATAGAGTGCTGTCAATCCTACCTCTTTTGTATCCATTTTCAAGCAGGAATTTGGATAGGCGTTCATACCATGCTCTAGGAACCTGCTTGAGTCCATATAGGGCCTTGTGCAATTTCTATACATGATCTAGACACTCCTTACTTTCAAACCCTGGAGATTGTTTGACAAAGACTTCTTCCTTTAAGTAGCCATTTAGGAAGGCACTCTTCACATCCATTTGGTGAAGGGTAAATTCCATGTGTGCTGCAAAAGCTATGAGGAGTCTTATTGCCTCCAGTCTTGCAACTGGAGCAAATGTCTATGCCCTCATCATAGTCTATGCCCTCCTCTTGGCTATAACCTTGGACCACCAACATTGCCTTGTTCCTTGTAATCGTTCCATCTTCATCAAGTTTGTTTCTAAAGACCCATTTAGTGTTAATTACTGATCTGTCATTGGGTCTTGTTACCAGATGCCACACTTGACTTCTCTCAAACTGATTGAGTTCATCTTGCATTGCATTCACCAGTCTGCATCCTGCAAAGCTTCAGCAACATTTTTAGGTTCAATTAGAGATAAGAATGTATCAAAAACACACAAATTCTTTAATTGAGATCTGGTTTAAACTCCAAAAGTTGGGTCAATAAGGATGTTCTCAATGGGATGACAAATTTGATACTTGTAAGGTTTCACAACCAACTAGTTTCTGTTTGGAGTTTCTCCCATGTTCTGTTGCTGAGGAACAGGCTCATGGACAGGTTCCATTTGGAAATTAGATTCACTTCTTCTTTGTTCAGTTCCCCCTGTCAGGTTGCCTTGGATGGAAGAACATGTTCCATCACCTGTTCCTTTTTTTGGTGCAACTTCAGCTTGAGCTGTGACTTTACTCAATTCTTTTACCAGCCTAATAGCTTCATATTCATGTTCCTGTCTCTTAGAAAAAATGTTAGTTTTCATATAAAACTACATGTACACTTTCTTTTACACACAAAGTTCTTTTGTTGTACACTTTATAAGTTTTGATATGTGAAGAATATCCCAAGAATACTCCATCATCACTTCTGGGATCAAACTTACCTAGGGAGTCCTTTCTATTATTGTGCACAAAGCACTTGCATCCAAATGCCCTAAGATGGGATATATTTGATTTTCTACCTTTAAGTGACTCATAGGGAGTCTTCTCTACAAGAGGTCTAGTCATGCACCTATTAATGATATAACATGCAGTATTTACAGCCTCTGCCCAGAAGCTATGGCACAATTTACTAGAAAGAAGCATAGTCCTAGTCATATCTTCAAGAGTCCTATTCTTTCTTTCAACTACTCTATTTTGTTGAGAGTCCTAGGGTTAGAGGAATTATGATCTATACCATGCTCATCACAAAATTCAGCAAACTTAGCATTTTCAAATTCAGTTCCATGATCAGACCTAATTGATGCTAGTTTACTACCTAGTTATTTCTGAGCTTTTCTAACAAAGGCAGTAAACATGTCAAATTCTTCATCCTTAAATGTTAAGAATAATACCCAAGTAAACCTAGAGTAATCATCAACAAGTACCATCACATATTTCTTATCACCTCTGCTCAATATTCTCATTGGACTACAAAGATCCATATGAACCAGTTCCATCGACCTGGTCGTGTTTACCACTTTATTGCTTTTAAAAGAGGATCTTACCTGCTTACCCCTTGCACAAGCCTCACAAACTTTGTCTTCCTTGAACTTGATGTTAGGTAACCCTATCACCAAGTCCTTGGAGACTAATTTGTTGAGTTGATTTAGACTTGCATGACCAAGTATTTTGTGCCATCGGAGGGGATAATTGTCCAACACACTTAAGAAAGTGAGTTCATTTTTTGAAAGAGTGGACAAATCAACAATGTAAATATTGTTAACTCTTTTTCCCTGCAGAACAATCTTGTCAGTGGTAAGATTAATCACAAAACAACTGATAGAGGTGAATGCTACCAAGTTACCTCTATCACACAGTTGTGATACACTGATTCAGCTATATTTCAAGGAATCTATCAAGTAAACATTCTCAATAGAATGTGAGTTTGTCTTTCCTACCTTTCCAACTCCAATGATCTCACATTTCTTCCTATTTCCAAAGGAGACATTACTTCCTTTTAGGTCCTCAAGTGAAAGAAACTGGTTCTTACTTCCAGTCATACGTTTTGAGTAGCCACTATCCATGTACCATATTTGGATACTTCCCTTCACTTGGACCTGCAAAATGAAATCAGGGGTTAGTCTTAGGAACCCAAAATAGTTTGGGTCCCTTTCTATAGGCAAAGGGGTGAATTAAATTCTTTTTAGCCCATCCAGGCAGCCTATTTTTCTCTTGAACAAAGATTTTGTTCTTTTGACTAGCCTTTTCTTTTGCATTACATTCACTTTTGTAATGACCAGTCTTGCCACAGTGTGTGCAGATTTTGTTCTCAGGAAGTGTGATGTACTTACTTTTGGGATCCCACTTAGGTGTTGGGTTCCCATAGCCAAGTCCTCTCTTATTGCTACTGTGGTGCCCTTGTAGCTAGGATAGTGCATCAGAGGACTTATTCCATTTGCAAGTTCTGTCTAGTTCATGCTTCACCTTGCCTAGATCTTATTTTAAGACTCTTATCTGCTCATCTTTCTTGTACAACTCATCCTTCATTTTTTCTAGATTTTCTTCTAAGGTGAGATGTGTGTGATCAGCTTTCTTCTAAACTGTTTCTAATTTCAGTTTTAAATTTTCAGATCTATGTTCTAAGATAGTGGTGTCAAGTTCAAGAACCTAGTTCTTCAACTCAGTATTTTTACTATCACTTTCACTAGCCCTGAGTTCCATTGCACTTAGCTTTTAGGATCACACATTCCCTAAACAATTGTTCCTTCTCATTATATATGATCTCAAACTCATCAATGAAGTCTAGCAGTAGTTTAGATAGCTTTTCTTTAGACAAAAATTTAATCTTGTCTTTGAGATGAATTACACTTACCTCTTGTTCATCGTTTGATTCTCCAATGGCCATAAGTGCTTGTTCATCTCCAACTTCATCTTCTTAATCCTCATCTGAGCTTTCTCCCTAAGCAGCAACCATGGACTTTGTTGATCCTTTATTCTTCTGGGGTTGAACATGTTCCTTCTTCATGTTTCTTCATTCAGCCCTTTCTTTCTTCCATTAAATTTCCCACTGAGGACAATTCTTGATCATGTGGTCAGTCTTACCACATTTGTAGTAGCCCTCGTTGGTCTGTTTTTCATATTGGTTTGTTGAAGGTTGCACCTCTTGAAGAACCTTTTCCTCTCATTAGGTACTTCTTGAAATCCCTTATGATCATAGCCATTTCATCATCCTCTAAGTCTGCACCTCCAGCTATTCTGAGAGCCAGCCTTCTTTCCTTCTTGGGTGCATCCATCTTCATGGTTTGCCTTCTCAGTTCATAGGCAGTGAGATTTCCAATCAGCTCATCCAACTTGAGAGTGGCAATGTTCTTTGATTCCTGAATAGTAGTGATTTTGCTTTCCCAAGTTACTGGCAAGACCCTTGTCAAGATTTTCTCAACCTTGTCTTCTTCAAGAATAATTCTTCCAAGAGACTTAAGTTCATTTGTTAGTGTTGTGAACCTTGTGTACATTTCTTGGATGGTTTCACCTTCCTTCATGGTGAAATTCTCATATTGAGAATACAACAGTGTTCCTCTTGATCTCTTTATTTGAGGAGTTCCTTAATGAGCCACTTGTAGAGTGTCCCGAATCTCCTTAACAGTAGTACAACTTTAAATTCTATTGTACTTGTCTGGACTAGTCCACACACAAGACATTTCTTGGCCTTGTCATTATTTTACTATTTCTTCAGATCTTCAGCAGTACAGTCAGCTCTTGTCTTTGCCACGTCCACTCCTTCAGCATTCTTCTTTGTAGTATCTAGGGGACCATCAGTAATAATGTCCCAAAGTTCATAGTATTTTCCTATGATGTGGTCTCTTATCCTGTTCTTCCACCATGAATAATACTGGCCATTAAAGAGTGGAGGCCTAGCAGTGGATTATCCTTCCAGTTTCCAGGTGGTGCACTCATCTTTATATGTTCCTAAGGTGTTAGCCTCTTCAAGGATAACCTGCTCTGATACCAATTGATGTTTTATTCTTCAATACCATACAAGAGGTAGGGGTGATTTGTGTGGTACCCAATTTTTGCTTAACTTGATTATAGAAGGACCTGGTTCTTCTATGTGTTCCAACTACTATTGTTGCGGAATAGTAAATACAGAAAATAAAGAACACAGAGATTTTACGTGGAAAACACCTGGCTCAAAAGGTGAAAAAACCATGACCTACCTTCCAGTAGGATTTTTCCAAACTCTCCACTAAAATTACTGAGCCAAAAACTACATTTACAAATACTCTTTTGTAAATCTAGGATTAACTCTAATCCCATTGTGGTACATAACCTCAACTGTTGCGACAACTTCAAGTTAACTATAACTTGAAAACTCTAAGTACCTAATACAATTGCTTCTAAATAAGCTGAAAGGTACAATGTAAAATCACCTACTATAATTGAATTAGAATAAGAGATAGACACTTGGAACTGGTTCAAGAAGCTTCAGGTTTGCACGCTTGAATCACACATAAATTGCTTGCAAAATTGCCTTGCTATTTTGCTCTCAATTCATGTTTAACTTCTATTTATGTGCATTACCTGTAAAAGAGAATAACACTAATATTTAAGGAGTTAGCAATTAGAGATTGACTAGGATACTAATGCTACTCTTCCATGGTGGAAGAGTTCTAGTTGATCTCATACTCTAAATTTATCCTTTTCCTAAACCGTATTTTCTTTGTGTAAGGAGTCTTTCTCCTTATCCAATATGCATCCTTTTTTATCATGATCAAGAGATATCACATCTGATAAGTTAGGTTTATCTCCTTCACGTGCATCTCACATGTTTGAGTTGATCATAGCTGTGCTTCACAAGATGGACCTGGTCCATCTTTGAGTTCCTTTGTGAGTCTTCAAAACGTTACCTTTACTTGGGCCAACACGGATAGATGCATCTTCTTCACGAACAATAAATCTTTCATCTTGCTTCTCCAAACATTATAATTTCTTCCATTTAAGCATACCATCTTGCTCATATTCGCCTCCATTTCGTAACAAATCGGATAAATAACCAAGGCTCTGCTAGCACTTGTTAGGACCGAAAAAACAAGTGTCATGCGTAAGCTAGCAAACCAAACCTTGAACACCGATAAATCAGATAACAAATGAGAAATACACCAAAAGAAACACAAACATATAACGTAGTTCGTTCAACTGACATACGTCCATTGTGGAGATAAGCAATCCCCTTGTGATGACCCAAAAGTTTATCACTTAGTTTAAAAGTAAATTCTGCATTCCGATGCCTCAAAAACCTCTTTTAGCATCACCTCATGCGCAGTCTGAATGTGTATCCGGAAAGCCATTATGTAAAAATCTGTAAAAAAATGATGAATTTTGCTTTTAAAATAAATTTAGGTTGACTTCGGTCAATATTTTGGGTAAACGGACCCAGACCCGTGATTTGACGGTCCCGGAGTGTCCGTAGGAAAATATGGGACTTGGGCCTATGCCCGTAATCGAATTCCGAGGTCCCAAGCCCGAGAAATAAATTTTTAAAGAAAATTATTTTTTGGAATTATTTACGAGTTTTAGAAATGAAATGTGCTTAAATTTTGATGGTATCAGGCCCGTATTTTGGTTTCGGTGCTCGGTACAGGTCTTATATGTGATTTAAGATAAGTCTGTGAAATTTGGTTAGAAACGGACTTGAAATGACGTGAATCGGATCGTATTTCGGAAAATTGGAAAATTTGAAGTTTTTAAGAAATTTCATTATTTTGATGCAAAATTCATAGTTGTTGATGTTATATTAGTGATTTGAGTGCACGAACGAGTCTGTATGATGTTTGTAGGTTGGTGTGCATGTTTGGTTTGAAGCCCCGAGGGCTCGGGTGAGTTTTGGATAGGCCACGAGGTGGATTTTGGACTGGGAAAGTTGCAGACTTCAGCTGTTTCATTGCAGGCCATGCGAAGCCTGGCTCGCAAATGCGAGTTTGCAATTACGAAGGCTAAGTCGCAAATGCAAAACAGCCCAGGCCATCCCCTCTTCGCAAATGCGAGATTTCCTTCGCAAATGCGATGCTCCCCATTTGGGCCTGTCATCGCAAATGCGACTGTTTGTTCAATTCCGACTTCGTAAATGCGAAAATTGCTTCGCATATGCGAGCTTAGTAGAGCCTGGGTTCGCAATTGCAAATGAACCCTGATCGCAATTGTGATACCTATAAATTCATAACTTAGACGCATTTTCAACCATTTTTCACATCTTTTCAAAATCAAAACACTCTAGGGCGGTTTTTCAAAGGCAATTTCTTCTCCAAATCAATTGTAAGTGATTTTTAACTAGTTTTCTTCAATATTTAACATCTTTTCACATGATTTCAACTCAAAATCATTGATTTTCATGGGGGAAATTGGGTGTTTTGGGTAGAACCTAGGTTTTTCAAAAATTGGGGATTTGGACCTTGATTTGAGGTCTGATTTCAAAACAAATTATATATTTGAGTTCGTTGGGGAATAGGTAATTGGGTTTTGGTTCGAACCTCGAGTTTTGACCATGTGGTCCCGGGGGCGATTTTTGACTTTTTGGGTAAAACTTTAGAAAACGTATTTTCATGCATTAGAATTGATTCATTTAGCGTTTATTGATGTAATTAAGTAACTTGTGGCAAGATACGAGCGAATTGGTGGTGGAATCAAGAGGTAAAGCGATAGTAGAGACTTGAATTGTGTTCATGGCATCGAGGTAAGTGTTTGGTCTAACCTTAGCTTGAGGGATTAGGAGTTGTATCCTATTTGCTAAATGTTACTTGTTGAGTACGACGTATAGGCATGGTGACGAGTATCTATACGTTGGTATCAAGCATGACCGTGAGTCTTAAATTAAAATTGTTGTGCTCTTAATAAATACTACGAATGCCTAAGTTGTTGATTCTCTGTGTTGATCAAGGATTATGATTATTCTCGTGGAAATTAATTATGATTGAGTATCGATGCTAGTTGAGGTAGTTAGATGTTGGAACAAGTTTGGTTATAGCTGAATTTCCCTTGCCGGGATAGTGTTGTTTCTTTATTGATCCCTTGTCGGGACTTTCATTGTGATTGGTGTTGAACTGTATATGTGGATCGGGTTGCACGCCGCAATAATATTATATTTGGATCGAGTTGCACGCCGCAACAATTATATAAATGGATCGGGTTGCACGCCATAACAGTGATAAATGATATAGATCGGGTTACACGCCGCAACAATGTTAATATTATATTTGGATCGAGTTGCATGCTGCAAAAATTATATAAATTGATCGGGTTGCACGCGGCAACAGTGATAATGATATGGATCGGGTTGCACACCGTAACACTGTTACTATTTTTTTTGGAACGGGTTGCACGTCGCAATAATAGATAATACGAAGTGCTCATAGATTGGTGACGAGTTCCTTATTATTTTGCTATAAATTCTAAGTTGTCCTTATGTTTTTCTATTAAATTACTGTTGGTATTGATATCTCCCCCAGTATGTACCCCCTCCCATCTTTACTTGTCTATTCCTGTTTTATTTTCTGTTGCATAATATATAACTGCACAGGTTTACTTGGTAGTCTTGTCCTAGCCTCATCACTAATTCGACGGGGTTAGGCTATGCACTTACCAGCACATGTGGTCGGTTGTGCTGATACTACACTATGCACTATGTGCAGATTCCGGAGCGGCGGCTTTTGGACCTTAGAATTGGGTGGCTGCCTTCAGTCCAGTTAGAGATCTCGAGGTAGTCCTGCAGGCGTCCGCAGGCCCGACGTTCTCTTCTATCTTTATATGTATTCTGTTTTCATTTACTTCAGAGACAGATTGTACTTTTCTTTCCAGACATTTGTATGTAGTACTCGTAGTTGGTCTGTGATATTGTGACACTGTATTTCGGGTAGAGATGTATGTTGGTATTGCCGTACTGGTTTTGGCTAGTTATCAGATTAAGTCTTCCGCATGTAATTATTTATTGTTAATATTTCATTATTAATTTAAATTGTTAAAAAGGTTAAATAAAAGAGTTAGTGATTCTATATTGTGTGGTTTGCCTAGCTTTCACGAGTAGGCGCCATCACGACTCCCGAGGGTGGGAAATTCGGGTCGTGACAAGTTGGTATCAGAGCTCTAGGTTACATATGTCTCATAATTCATGGACAAGCTTAGTAGAGTCAGAGGGATCAGTACGGAGACGTCTGTATTTATCCCCTAAAGGCTACAGAGTTAGGAAAAACTTCACATTTATTCTTTCTTATCGTGCAGTTTGGTTTCTTAATGCTATTTGAATTTTTACTCTGTTCTTTCGCAGATGGCGAGAACACGTGCTTCCTCATCCACCGATCAGCAGCCCGAGCCCCTAGCAGTAGCTCCCACGAGGGGCAGAGGGCGAGGCCGAGGCTGTGCTAGAGGCCGAGGTAGGAGCATAGCTCAGCCCGGAGCACCAGCACCAACGGCAGAGCCTCAGGTTGACTTTGATGATGAGGTTCCGGCCCAGATAGTTCCGGTGGGCCCAACTCAGGTCCTAGAGGGGTTTATTGCTACCCTAGTACTCTAGGATGTTCTGGTCCGTCTAGTGGGCCTTATGGAGAGTGTCACCCAGTTAGGCTTACTTCCTGTAGCATCAGCCGTCTCTCAGGCTAGAGGAGGAGCCTAGACTCCTGCTACTCGCACTCCGGGGCAGACGACTCCCCAGTTTTAGACTCCAGCAGCTTAGCCAGTTGGACTAGTTCAGTAGGGTGTGGTAGCTCAGACCGGTGAGGGAGCAGCTATGTCTGCCGATGCTTTGTGGAGATTGGACAGGTTCACCAAGCTCTTCCCCTACTACTTTCAGCGGTGCATCTTCTGAGGATCCCCGGGATTTTCTAGACAGCTGTCATGAGGTTCTTAGGAACATGGGGATAGTGGAGACCAATGGGGTCGATTTTGCTACTTTTCGCTTATCTGGATCCGCCAAAACTTGGTGGAGATATTACTGTCTGGATAGACCAGCCAGATTGCCAACTTTGACTTGGGAGCAGTTTACTCAGCTATTCTTGGAGAAATTTCTCCCCATTACTTAGAGAGAGATCTATCGAATGCAGTTTGAGCTCCTCCAGCAGGGTTCTATGACTGTTACACAATATGAGACCAGATTCATCGACTTGGCCCGTCATGCTCTTATCATACTTCCTACCGAGAGAGAGAAAAGGTGAGGAGGTTCATTAAGGGATTTATCCAGCCTATTCAACTTCAGATGGCCAAGGAGACTGGGAGTGAGATTTCTATCCAGGAGGCGGCTAATGCGGCCAGGAGAGTTGAGATGGTTCTATCGCAGGAAGGTGGTCAGGGGTCTGACAAGAGGCCTCATCATTCAGGCCGATTCAGTGGTATCTCATCTGGAGGTAGAGATTCGTATGGTAGAGGCTATCCTCCTAGGCCTTTTTAGTCAGCCCTTCAGGTTTCTCACGGTGCCTCAGGTGGTCGTGGATCTTATATGCAGTATTCTGATCAGCAGCCCTATAGTGCACCACCAGCTTCTATCAGTGCGTCGTCGCTCCAAAGTTTTCGGGGTGGTCATTCAGGTCTCCAGGGTCATTCTCAGTTTCCTCAGCCACAACATTCAGGTGGATGCTTTGAGTGTTGTGAGTATGGTCACATTCGGAGGGCTTGTCCAAGATTAGTGGGTAATCAGTTGCAGCAGCAGGGTTCTTGTGCTATGGTTCAGGCACCAGGTGTTCCGCCACCCGCTCCACCAACTAGGGGTGGGGGTAGAGGTAGAGGTAGAGGTGTTAGAGGTGGAGCTCAGACCGCTAGAGGTGGAGGCTAGCCAGCTGCAGGCCATCCTAGAGATGTAGTCTAGGGTGGTGGGTCCCAGCCCCGATGTTATGCTCTTCCAGCCAAGCCTGAGGTTGAGGCTTCTAATGTAGTTATCACAGGTATTGTTCTGGTTTGTGGCAGAGATGCTTCAGTTTTATTTGATCCAGTATCTACATACTCCTATGTGTCATCTTATTTCGCACCGTATCTGGTCATGCCTAGTGATTCCTTGAGTGTCCCTGTATATGTGTCTACACCGGTGGGTGATTCTATTGTGGTAAATCGAGTCCATCGTTCTTGTGTAGTTATGATTCGCGGTCTTGAGACTCGTGTAGATTTGTTACTTTTGGATATGGTTGATTTTGATGTCATACTAGGATGGACTGGTTATCACCTTACCATGCTATCTTGGATTGTCATGCCAAGACTATGACCTTAGCCTTGCCGGGTTTACCTCGTTTGGATTGGAGAGGGACTCCTGGTCATTCTACCTGTAGTGCCATCTCTTATGTGAAGGTTCGGAGTATGGTCGAGAAGGGGTGTTTGGCCTATTTGGCATATGTTCGTGATTCTAGTGGTGAGGTTCCTCCTATTGATTCTGTGCCGGTTTTTCGTGAGTTCCCTAAGGTATTTCCTTCAGACCTGCTGGGTATGCCACCTGACAAGGATATTGACTTTTGCATTGATTTGGCTCCGGGCACTTAGCCCATTTCTATCCAGCCGTATCGTATGGCCCCGCCTGAGTCGAAAGAGTTGAAGGAGCAGTTGCAAGACTTTCTTGAAAAAGGTTTCATTAGACCTAGTGTTTGGCCTTGGGGTGTGCCCGTGTTGTTTGTTAAGAAGAAGGACGGATTGATGAGGATGTGTATTGATTATCGACAATTGAACAAGGTTACAATCAAGAATATGTATCCTTTGCCGAGGATTGATGATTTGTTTGATCAGCTTTAGGGTGGCAAGGTATTTTCATAGATTGACTTGAGATCTAGCTACCATCAATTGAGGATTAGGGCATCTGATGTCCCTAAGATAGCTTTCTGCACTCGGTATGGGCATTATGAGTTCTTGGTAATGTCATTTGGGTTGAAAAATGCCCCAGCAGCTTTTATGGATTTGATGAATCAAGTGTTCAGGCCTTATCTGGATTCATTCGTGATAGTCTTCATTGATGATATTTTGATCTATTCCCACAGCCGGGAGGAGCACGAGCAACACCTTAGAGTGGTTCTTCAGACTCTGAGGGATAGTCAGTTGTATGCCAAGTTTTCGTAGTGTGAGTTCTGGTTGAGTTCAGTTGCATTCCTGGGTCATGTTGCATCCGCAGAGGGTATTCAGGTTGATCTGAAGAAGATTGAGGCAGTCAAGATTTGGCCTAGACCAGCATCAGCTACAGAGATCCGGAGTTTCTTGGGTTTGGCAGGCTATTATCGTCGGTTTGTGGAGGGGGTTTTGTCCATTGCAATCCCAATGACCAGGTTGACCCAGAAGGGTGCCCAGTTTAGGTGGTCGAATGAGTGCGAGGCGAGCTTTCAGAAGCTCAAGAGAGCTTTGATTACGGAACCGGTGTTGGTTATGCCCACAAGTTCTGGGACTTATACAGATTATTGTGATGTATCTCGTATTGGACTTGGTGCGGTGTTGATGTAGGATGGCAAGGTCATTGCCTATGTTTCGTGGCAGTTGAAGATTCATGAGAAGAACTATCCGGTTCATGATTTGGAGTTGGCAGCCATTGTTCACGCATTAAAGATTTGGAGGCATTATCTGTATGGTGTGGCTTGTGAGGTGTTCACGGATCACAAGATCCTGTAGTACTTGTTCAAGCAGAAGGAGTTGAATTTAAGGCAGAGAAGGTGGTTGAAGTTGTTGAAAGACTATGATATCACCATCTTATATCATCCGGGAAAGGCCAATGTGGTGACCGATGCTTTGAGTAGGAAGTCAGCCAGTATGGGCAGCCTTGCTTATATTCCAGTCGGTGACAGGCTGCTTGCTTTGGATGTTCAGTCTTTGGCCAATCAGTTCGTAAGGTTGGATGTTTCTGAGCCAAGCCATGTGTTAGCTTGAACAGTCACTCGTTCTTCTTTATTGGAACGTATCTGAGATCTGCAGTATGATGATCCCCATTTGTGTGTTCTTAGAGACACGGTGCAGCATGGAGGTGCCAAGCAGGTTACCTTAGGGGATGATGGAGTTCTGAGATTACAGGGTCAAGTTTGTGTGCCTAATGTGGATAGGCTTCGAGAGTTGATTTTAGAGGAGGCCCATAGCTTCCGGTACTCCATTCATCCGGTGCCACTAAGATGTATCAGGATTTGTGGTAGCATTATTGGTGGAGGAGAATGAAGAAGGATATCATTGCATATATGGCTCGGTGTTTAACTGTCAGCAGGTTAAGTACGAGCATCAGAGGCCCGGTGGTTTATTCAAGAAGATTGAGATTCCCGAGTGGAAGTGGGAGCGTATCACTATGGACTTCGTTTTAGGATTCCCACGGACTCAGAGGAAGTTCGACGCAGTGTGGGTTATTGTTGATAGGCTGACCAAGTCAGCACATTTCATTCCTATGGTAGTCTCCTACTCTTTCGAGAGGTTACCTGAGATCTATATCCAGGAGATTGTTCGTTTTCATGGTGTGCCCGAGTCTATCATTTCGGATCGAGGTATGCAGTTTACCTCCCAATTCTGGAAAGCAGTTAATTAAGGGTTGGGCACATGGGTTGAGTTGAGCACACTGTTTCATCCTCATACGGACGGGCAGTCCGAGCGGACTATTCAGATTTTGGAAGATATGCTTCGAGCTTGTGTCATTGATTTTGGAGGCTTGTGTGATAAGTTTTTGCCTTTAGCAGAGTTTGCCTACAACAACAGCTACAAGTCGAGTATACATATAGCTCCTTATGAGGCTTTGTATGGTAGGCGGTGTCGGTCGCCGGTTGGATGGTTTAAGCCGGGGAAGGCTCGGTTGTTGGGTACAGATCTGGTTCAGGATGCCTTGGACAAGGTTAGGATTATTCAGGATAGGCTTCGTACAGCTCAGTCCAGGCAAAAGAGTTATGCCGACTGTAAGGTTCGAGATTTGGCATTCATGGTCGGTGAGCGGGTATTGCTTCGGGTGTCGCATATGAAGGGCGTGATGAGATTTGGAAAGAAGGGCAAGCTTATCCCTAGGTTCATTGGCCCGTTTGAGATTCCTGATCGAGTGGAAGAGGTGGCTTACAGACTTGCGTTGCCGCCGAGCTTATCAGCCGTGCATCCAGTGTTTCATGTGTCCATGCTTCGGAAATATCACGGTGATTCATCCCACGTGTTAGATTTCAGGACTGTCCAATTGGACAAGGACTTGTCTTATGAGGAGGGGCCGGTAGCTATTCTAGACCAGCAGGTTCGTCAGTTGAGACGAAGAGTTTTCCTTCTGTTCGTGTTCAGTGGGGAGGTCAGACCGTTGAGGCATCGACCTAGTAGTCCGAGTCCGATATGCAGAGTTGTTATCCTCATCTTTTCCCCGACTCAAGTGCTTCCTTCTTCTATCCGTTCGAGGACGAATGGTTGTTTTAGAGGTGGAGGATGTGAAGAGTCATCACTTGTTTTAATAGTAAATTTTGCTTTTCGAGGCCTGAAAAACCTCTTTCGACATCACCTCAATTTGTGTGCACAATTCGGTGCATAGCCGGAAAGCTATTATATGAAAATGATGAATTTTGACTTTAAAATGGATTTAAGTTGACTTCGGTCAACATTTTGGGTAAACGGACTCGAACCCATGATTTGACGGTCTCGGAGGGTCCGTAGGAAAATATGGGACTTGGGCATATGCCCGAAATCGAATTCCGAGGTTGCAAGCCCGAGACATGAATTTTTAAAGAAAATTATTTTCTGAAATTATTTATGAATTTTGAAAATGAAATGTGTTTAAAATTTGATGGTATCGGGCCCATATTTTGGTTCCGGCGCCCGGTGCAGGTCTTATATGTGATTTAAGATAAGTTTGTGAAATTTGTTAAGAAACGGACTTGAAATGACTTGAATCGGATTGTATTTGAGAGAACTGGAAATTTTGAAGTTTTTAAGAAATTTCATTATTTTGATGCTAAATTCATAGTTGTTGATGTTATATTAGTGATTTTAGTGCACGAGCGAGTCTATATGATGTTTTTAGGTTGGTGTGCATGTTTGGTTTGGGGCCCTGAGGGCTCGGGTGAGTTTTGGATAGGCCACGAGATGAATTTTGGACTTGGAAAGTTGCAGACTTCAGCTGTTTCATTGCAGGCTTCGCATTTGCGAGTTCGCAATTGCGAAGGCTGAGTCGCAAATGCGAAACAGCCCAGGCCAGCCCCTCCTCGCAAATGTGAGATTTTCCTTCGGAAATGCGATGCTCCCCATTCGGGCCTGTCATCACAAATGCGACTGTTTGTTCGCAAATGCGAGCTTAGCAGAGCTTGGGTTCGCAATTGCGAACCCTGATCGCAATTGCGATACCTGCAACCTGTAAGTTCATAACTTAGACGCATTTTCAATCATTTTTCACATCTTTTCAAAACCAAAACACTCTAGGGCGATTTTTCAAAGGCAATTTTTTCTCCAAATCAATTGTAAGTAATTTCTAACTAGTTTTCTTCAATCTTTAACATCTTTTCACATGATTTCAACTCAAAATCAATGATTTTCATGGGGGAAATTGGGTGTTTTGGGTAGAACTTAGGTTTTTCAAAAATTGGGGATTTGGACCTCTATTTGAGGTCCGATTTCAAAACAAGTTATATATTTGAGTTCGTGGGGGGAATGGGTAATCAGGTTTTGGTTCAAACCTCGGGTTTTGACCATGTGGGTCGGGGGCAATTTTTGACTTTTTGGGTAAAACTTTAGAAAACTTATTTTCATGCATTAGAATTGATTCATTTAGCGTTTATTGATGTAATTAAGTAACTTGTGGCTAGATACGAGTGAATTGGTGGTGGAATCAAGAGGTAAAGCGATAGTAGAGACTTGAATTGTGTTCATGGCATCGAGGTAAATGTTTAGTCTAATCTTAGCTTGAGGAATTAGGAGTTGTATCCTATTTGCTATATGTTACTTGTTGAGTACGACATATAGGCATGGTGATAAGTATCTATACGTTGGTGTCAAACATGACTGTAAGTCTTACACTACAAAAACGCTAAATTTGCGGAGGTTTTATTTACATATTGCGGGGGTCAGAAACCTCTGCAATTTGCTTTTACGGCGGTTTCCAAAACCCCCACAAAAATGTTCGCCGCAATCAATTTGTGGGGGTTTTATGGGAGACCGTCGTTATCATATAGCGGCGGATATTTAGCGGCGGTCTAACCTCCGCAATTTGTTAGTTTGACTTTTTAAGACCACACGTTTAAAAATATAGAGGCAGTCAAAACCCCTACAATATTTTCATTTAACTCCGCAAGTTTAAACACAATATTATTATACATTAAATTGCGGCAGTTTTAACCTCCGCTATTCATTGAATATTATTTTTTTGGCAATTGTTATACCCATAACTGATCCAATTTTAACTATGTTAATATAATGAAACATCATCAGATTATATAGAATCAAGTAACATCAATATATTAATAAACCGTAAATACATTAAAGTAAATTATCATTAGTCTCAAAAACTTGCTTTAAACACAACTACTCCATCCACTAAACACAAAACATCAGTATTATAGTTAGTCTTAAAACTAACTTTAAACAGAACATCTACTCCAACTATTAATTAAGGACAAAAGATCTCCTATGGCCATTCAATCGAGTAAGATACATTTGCAAGAAACTTCAATGGTTGTCGTTAGGATTACTTCCACTATATGATCTTCTTGCATCCATGGGTGAAATGGATCCGCTAGCCGCATCACCTGGCTAAAAAATCAAAATAAAATATAATTAACGAACCTTGGTTGTTGTAATGATTTGGGCTACTGGAATTCTCCGACTATAAACCACAATAATGTAAAGCTAGTTTTCAATAAGACTACTGCTACTATGTTTATTGTGAATGGAAGCTCAATCATATCTAACATGACAGTAGACCAGCCTTCTCCAGTTCAAGATTATTACCACCTGGAGATGGTCACTGACAAGGGAGGTTTCTAATAGCTTTACTGTAGCAAAGAAAATGGGAACGGTTGGGATGTTGCATGGTAAGCTATCACACAGCCTTGTGTTGTGAGTAACATTTGTGGTGTATATGGCTTTTGCCAATCACCTGATAACAAGGTAATCAATTGCAGTTGCTTGCCAGGCTATTCTCCCAAAGATCACTATGATCCATCTCGAGGGTGTTATCCAAATGAGGTAAAAGATTATTACTACTACTACTTTGGTTGTTGTAATGATTATGATGATGAGATGATGACAAAGACAAAGACAAACCTTGAGCAGTTGTAACATTATTGTTACTATTACTACTGTCATTAATAATAATATTAGTCTCAGGAGATGCAGCAACTGAAGATAATGGTTCTTGTTTATATACCACATCAACATCACTACTATGAAAAGATTGATCAAGAAACCTAAAGTATTGATGACTGTAGAGAAAAGGGTTGCCATTAATTTCTTGAAATGAAACACCATATGATAATTGTAGATCCATCAACTTAAAGCCTTTTTCTTTAGGATAAAAAATAAGAAGCAAATCTAAAGGGATAAGTGAGGGATGATCAACAAACGGAAGTAAACCAGCAGTGAAAACAGAAGGCAACATTGTGAGTGCTAATTTGTTGTAGCTAGAACAACATGAAAGATAAAAAATGCACATTTGATGAGAATGCATGTGCAGATATCGGAGTTTCTCAATTCAGAGTCACATTTGGACTGATCAATCACACTTTCAAAATTAAATAAGAAAGTTATGAACTTTTCTTACCGTTGAATGAGGAGGAGAAACAAAGATCCCTGCAAATTCTTCAGGTATCCTCCCTTCTTTCATTATCATATACGCCTTAAAAGCATTCATCATTTGGGTGTTAACATTCATCATTTTTCTGTAGTTATTCATTATTTCTCTATAGTTTTCTTGGCTTTGATTGTGAGCATTCAACATTTGATTGTACTTCTTTTGGCATTGGGAAAAACATGAACCGTTATTATAACTTGAAGCATTCAAATCACTATAATGAGGTCTTGTTTGTCTAAAAGCTCTACCAGGAACAGCTCCTAATCCCAAGCACCTTACCCTTCCAAAGTGCTCTTTTCCTAGCACCTTACCAATGGTATCATTTGGCGAAATTTCAGACTCATCCACGGTGCTTTGACTCAATACTGGTTCAATTTTTTCCTAAATACATTACACACCAAAAGTCAGTGTCCTAACTTCAATCAGTGATTGATAAGTTATTAAAAAAAGAAAAATAAGAGTAGAAGGATATCCAGCTTCTGAACAAGATCAATTTGCCTCATATAGAAGGTTATGCATTTAGTTTTGCCTCAATGTATATGAATGTAAAGATAAGAAAATTGCTATAAACTGTTACTACCTCCTAATAATCAATTGGCCTCAATTTGTTAAAGGCAAGCAAATCAACAGAAGTAAATATATTTAATCTTATAAAATGATTAAGCCTCCATAAATCAAAATTATTGCTCTTTCCTCTAAAACTCCATATCAAAAATCCACTTTTAACTGGATCACATAATTATATTATTCCTTCTGATTCCCATAAAATTTGAGAATAGACACCTTTTCTTGATTTTTTTCCACTATGATTTCTTGGCAAAGGAAATAGTGTAAAGAACTCTCCTTTACTATCATATCTTAACAGATTTAGAACCAATAACTTACTAGGTACTAAATAATTGCAAATTTGATGGAAGAAATTAAAAACTTACACATATCTCTTTTGCCGCCTCATTAACATATGATCTATCTTTATTCCTATGTGTAGCGAGATAAAGCTGTCCTCGTCCAGACTTTAGTCCAGTCTCAACCATCTATAAATGAAAAGTTAAAGTCGCATTAACTTAACTAACTAAAATAGTTTTTAGTTCAATTAAAGTATTCAAAATGAATCAACACCATTTCAGCCCTTCTTCTGGAGTTATATTTGGAGCCACCGATATGTGAAACAATTTGTTTCTTCCGGATTTCAGCATTTCTTTTACAAATTTCCTTACAAAAAGATACCACAAATTACACATAATTGCCTGTTGTATATTTGTAAAACCATAATATCTGTTTAACAAAAGAACAAAGGCACAAACAAACTTTAATTTCATTTCTTTATTTGTTTAGATCTTATACATAATAGTTGTTTAGATCTTATACATAACAGATTAGGAGAAAAGTTATAAACTTTGAAAAAGTAAAGCAGAATTGGTGATCAAGTAAAGAATAATAATAGGCACGAAGCAATCTCTTATGGAACCTCCGAAGGTTCAACCTCTTGAAATAAATACATGTGTCTTTTCTTTAAAGCGGTAATCAACATAAGAAATCCATTGATCCGGTGGAATTCCCAGTGGAACGCTATCCATTATCTCAGCTCTGCTCTTAAGTGGATCATAGACCTTATCAAACAACTTTAGCCTTCTTGCGCCCCACTTCTTACACATAGAATTATAAAAAAATCGTCTTGCATTTGACTCAGTTGTTCGAAAACAAAATCGTGGCTTCAAGAATAAACCAATGGTTAGATAATTATTATATGCAAATATAAAATCTAGTGACATAAAATAGAGATATTGTATGCCTCATAATACCTTTATAAATCGATCATAACAACGGTTGAAGGTTGTCACAGGTAAATCCAGCCATTTCTCAAAGTGAATTGGAAAAATGGAGCAGTCAGTTGCTAAAATTCCAAAAAAAACTGCAAGAACGCCTTGTCCTTCACTGATGGGAGAATTCATGTCGTCAAAATTAACCACAATAGGTTCTCCATTAGATAAATTTAACATGTACCTTTTCTTCACTTTAAGTATCTTGTTGGATCCTTGTGAATCTTAAAAGATAAAAACAAAAATCAATCTGGTTCTCTATTCTTTGATGGCCAAGTCAACAACGAAATTTATGAAGCTGTTGAATTCCATTCTAAGATCTGAGGGGAAGTGTTTTAAGATCACTTTTCACAAGAAATACATGGACCTTGCTCTTCACTCTTACTTACCTTATATCATGAAAGAAGCAAAAATATTGCAAAAATATTAAAATAACTCAATCAAGATTTCACACTGGATGATGAGAACATCTATGAATTGATCAAATTCTAGCAACTTCAGAGCTATATGTAATGTTTGTCACCTCCTGGATTATTTATATCTGCACGTGTACTTCTAATTTTTCATCTAAGATATTTTCTTAATATGTTAAAGTAGACTTCTCTACCAAGTATATTAAATAAGGAGAAGGTAGCAAATAAGAGGAGATTTAATTAATTGTCAAATATCATTTTGTGGTTTCACTTTGTCAGAACCTAAAGTCAAACAGAAAACTCTTCAGATGATTAATCCATATCTAAAGCAGACAAATTCAACCCTTGAAGACTAAGGTGACAAAAAAAATATTTTTGGAGAATAAACAGAGAGATTTTTCTGTAAAGTGTACAATAGAGGAAATAGAGAGAGGATTCTTAGTAGGTGGAAGAAGTCACGAAGAAAGAGAATTTGTGGTGGCAGAGAGATTTAAAGTGGTGGCTTTAATGGCAATAACATATATATTGCATCTACAGTCCAATATTGCGAAGACACACGTCCACTACGCTTTCTAGATGGTGGTTGTTGTGACGCGGCCCGGACTGATGGAACCTGCTGTGTTGTTGTCTGATCTGACAGAATTGGATTTGTTGCAACATGACTTGAAGGTGTTGGTCGTGTTATTGGTTGAACTTGTGGTGTATCATCAAAATGCGAAGGTGTTGATTCAGTTGATAAAGGTTGTGTTACACCTTGTGATGCATATGCTGACTGAATTGAGTTCTGGAAGTTCTCGTAACGCTTGGGCTTCGGCATACCTGCAAGCAATAAAAGAAAAGCAGGAGTTCACAAAATTAGTAGAAGAAAAGTCGAATGATTTAAGAAGAAACAATCCACATATGTATTATAAGAAAGATGTTCAAATAATCAAAAAAATTAGATGAATTCTTATATATCTTCAATGCGGGGTAGAACAAAATCTGATGCAAATTTTATAATGATATAAAATTAAATATTTCTTTGACTCTCAGAGGGATGAAAAATACTCACCATGAAGAACTGGAGGAAAACCTAAGGACGGGACTAATTCCTATTCAAACATATGCTCATCTATTGCAAGTTGAACATTTTCATAATTAACATCAAAAAATTGTTCAAATTCTTGAAGTTGGAATGGCTCATTCTCGTATATTTCTCCTTCAACCACCTATCCCATATCAAATAAATCTCTTGGCTTTAAATGTACCGCCACACTCACCCTTCATCAGTTTCATCATTAACATAGTACACCATATTTGCTTGAGATGCTTCAATATAAGGATCATGCTCCTCACGATCACCAGTGTGAATCAATCTAGAAAAGTTAACACAGTTAAAATTCCAAGCATCTCTTTTGAACCCTCTATATCGAGTAGTGTCAGCCTACTGGCATTTGAAGAGCACAGCCTTAAACTGACCATAATAATTAAGCTCAATAATATCTTCCAACTTCCCATAATATGGCAAGTCTGCTTACCTCGCACTTCTGTCAGTGTTGGATGCAATACAAGAGGTGTCAGACATAAGAAAAACTCCACTATTTTGAGTTTGAGATCCTTGTTCTCTAGACAATGTCCGAAATTTGAATTCATTAATATTATAAGCAGTGAACCTTCCCGAATCTGGACATGGACCTTGTGCTAGAAACTCCAAATCAGTCGAGATTGTGTTTGCTAAATCCGGATTCATAATCTAAATAGATAAATTTATTTTTGTCAAATATTCAAAATTAAAACAAGAAAGTTAATTAAGCATAGATAAGCATTTTCACTCACTCGCTTTGGAAACCAATCAGGAAACTCTTTATTAACTCTCCTTTCTACTTCGATTGCCGAAGGTCTCCGGCCTCTTGAATTCCTTCTTATGTAATCCCTAAATTCACTACAAAGGAGTTAATTGTATCAATTTTAATCACTTCACTCAAAGTTTTTGTAAATAATTAAATTAATTTATTTTTCATACCTAATAAACGGCTTTACTGCTGCACAATTAAGTAACACATATCGATGAGCTTGAGTCTTCTCAAGTTGAGTCATGGTGAATGTTTCAGAACCTCCGACAGGTTTACCTTGTGTAGGGAATATAAATGACATTTCAGAAGCCTCATTAAGATTTGGTCCATTGTTTACACGTTTAGGCCTATTTACCCTCGACTCAATATCCTCAAAATAACGAGAAAAAAGAGTTAGGGCTTCTTCAACAATGTAACCCTCAGCTATGGAACCTTCTTGTTGTGCTTTATTCCCTATAAGGGACTTGAAATGACCTAACAATCTATAACCAAAATTAAAAGGTATTAGAATAAGTATTTACTTTGAATTATAAGATTGATTGAAATTATGTTGAGTAAGTAATGTTTACCTTTCAACAAAATACATCCACCGATAATGTTCCGGTCTACCTTGTATTACTTCATCCACTAGATGGACAGTTAAATGAATCATTACAGTAAAAAAGGATGTAGGGAACAACATCTCTAAATGGCAAAGTGTGAGTACAATCCGATCTTGAAGCTTTTCTAGGTCCGAGAGGCTCAAGCTTTTCGAACAAAATTGTCTAAAAAGGATGAAAGCTCTATCAAGACTGCAACAACATGATTTGGAAGCACATTTCGAATTGCTATGGGCAACAATTGTTCCATAATGATATGACAATCATGGATTTTTAGTCCAAATATCCTCTTTTTATCTAGATCAACACAACGAGAGATATTACTTGAATAACCATCCGGCACCGAGATTTTTTTAAAAGTTTTGAGAAAGTCAACTCTTTTATTTGTTGGAATTGCAAATGAAGCAAGCCGGCAATTCTCATTCTCAACTAGCCAAAGATCACGCCATATACCCATATCTTGTAGATCTTTTCGAGCCTTAACATGATCCTTTGATTTGTCTTTATCATGTAGCAAAGTGTATATAATATTACCAAACACATACTTCTCAATGTGCATAACGTCTAAATTATGGCGCAACAAGTTGAATTCCCAATATGGAAGATTGAAGAATATGCTTTTTTTCTCAATTGTTGAGTTGCACTTTCCTCGGTACCTTTTTGTTGATTTCTTTTCCTTCTTTCATTCAATTCCGCTGGTTTTCCAAATGTAACATTAATTTCTTCCACTTGATTCAAAATATCTGACCTAGTTAACTTCCTTGGAGGGTTTCTCTCTTCCATATTGCCAAAAAAATGAAGCCTCATCAATCTAAATTTATGGTTTCTTGACAAAAACCGGCGATGACCAATAAAGCACCACTTTCTACTATGACGAAGTCGGCAAGGTTCTGTGTCAAAATTACAAGATCGACATGCAAAACCGGTATGTGTGTTCCAACCAGATAAAATTTCAAGTCCAAGAAAGTCACTAACTGTCCATATAAGAGCTGCTCGCATTATAAATATTTCATTCTTTGATGAATCAAAAATTTCCACACCTTCACACCACAACTCATTCAACTCTTTAATAAGCGGTTGTAGGTATACATCTATATTATTCCCCACCGTACGTGGACCTAGAATGATCATTGAGAGGATAAAATTTGGTTGCTTCATACACAACCAAGGTGGAAGGTTATATGGAACTAAAATCACTGGCCAAATGCTATAATTAGTACTCATCATCCCAAAAGGATTGAAACCATCACTAGCTAGGCCTAATCGAACATTTCTAGGATCAGAAGCAAATTCAGGAAAAGTAATATAAAATCTCTTCCATGCCTCACCATATATGGGATGCCTCATAATTCCATCTCTGTTACTATCTTTCACATGTCATCTCATATGCTCTGCAATTTTAGAGCACATGAACGATCTCTGCAACCTTGGTTTCAGTGGAAAGTAACACAAACTTTTTGCGGGCATCTTTTGCTTCTTTTTCTTCTTTCCTTTAGTAGACATGTGATTATCATTGCTCTTCTTAGTTGGCTTCCATCTAGAAGTATGACAATTCTTGCATGTTTCCCCATTAGTATCATCTCCCCAGTACAACATGCAATCGTTTGGACAAGCATCTATCTTGATATAATCAAGACAAAGCTTTTTTATGGTATTCTTGGCCTCATAAAAAGTATTAGGTATCTTTGCAAATCCAAATGCATCCTTAAGTAAATCTAGCATCATAGTCATTCCTTTGTCACTTAGCCCAGACAAACACTTTATGTGATACAACTTTAACAAAAATTCTAGCTTCGAGTACTTGGACCCTTCATATAATTCTTCACTTCCATCTCTAAGCAACTCAAAAAATTCTTTGTTATTTGAAAAAGATAGATCATTTAACATTTCTTCTTCTCCTACTACTTGTGACGGACCTGAATCAATGCCCTCATGCCTTAAACCCGGGAATGCTTCATTTATCAATAATTCCATAGGATTTTCAGGAGCCAGTGCATCTATGATAACCTCTGTGCTTGTAGAGTTCTCCAACACTTCTGCTTTCCCATGAAGAATCCAAGTAATATAATTTTGAGGGAATGGCTTGCTAATCAAATGATCGTACACTATCTCTCTGGTCTGCCACTTCCCAAAACTACATTTAGGACACGAATATTTTATTCTATCTCCTATACAAGCATTCTTAAATGCAAAATTTAGAAATTGATTCAAACCAAGTAAATATTTTGTTGTATTTCTAGGCATTCCAATCCAAGATTTATCCATTGGAGAGTATTGATATATAACCTTTCAGAAGTGATCCACCAATAAGGATTTCTCTGAGCAAGAGTGTTTACTATAACCTACAATATTTCCATGAGAAAGGATGATTTAGTAACCTATCAACGCAATAACATTATAATATTTTGTAAGATAATGTAGCTTGGACTGCTATATGTATAAATAAATGCAAATTAGCAGTTGATGTGAATTGATACAAGAAGTCCAAATTACAAGATAGAACCAAATACATACACATACACATATTGATTGTTATTACCAATCTCTATGTTACTTCGGTCCTTTACTTTGCTTTTCTTCTAAACATTTCCACATTTCCACACTTCTATTATAGGAGAAATGCAGCAGATTTCTCTTAATTTCTTAATTGCTAGGACTCCTCGATGAGTCACTTATATGTTGTTGACCCGTTTTCATACTCATATAGCTATGATTCTACTGATCTTAAACCACTATATAGAAGTGTAGCCAGTTATGATATGTTCCCACTTGTTCTGTGCCTATACTGAAATTTTTATTTGGATAGCTGAAGCCATTTTCCTTGTAGAGGTAATGATATGTTCCTACTTGTTTTGTGCCTATACAAAAGTATTTACATATATGAAAAGAGCCTCAGCACCACCTTAAGAACAACAAAATAATATAGTAAAGGAAAAGAGGGAAATATACAAACTAAAATATCAAAGATAAACAACAAATTAATTACAAAAGGCTCCTCATTGGGGAGTCAGTAACCTGCGATAGGAGGAATAAGAGGTGCCCCAAAAATCACTAAGGTGACTAGAGTTTAGGCTACTATATGATATTTCCTGTCAAAATTAGCATATTTGCATAACAAACAGCTCTACAGATGCGACTAAGATAGCAATTCAAAAGAAACTACAACCACTTGAAATAAACACAGGCTCAAATGCAGTACTTACTGCACTTCAAATAGGTAATGTCCATTTTCTGCCGGTTGGAAAGTAGTACTGTAGTTTTTGTACAGAAAAATAACTAAAGTTCATATATGTAATATTCAAATAGGTAATGTTCAAATACTGCACTTCAAATAGGTAAGATATATTTTTGTGACTCCAATATTATTAAACAGAAAAACAAAAAAAATTTACCTTGAGAGGAAAAGCAACCAGTGACAATTGTATCTTCTCTGAAGGTCCGCAGGAGTTCTAAAATGCACATGCAAAAGAAAAATATTTCAGTTAAGACCCAAATCACAGAAAGGAACCTACAAAATACACAAAAAATCTAAATTCTAGTACCTATAATACCTAATGCAAAAGGAGAAAGAGGACTTACATCTCGATTTCAACAAAGAGTGTTATATCCTTATTCAAAATGCATTGATTCTACTAAATTTCTGCTACTTTCTGTTGAGAATTGAAAAACATCAAGATGAAAGAAAGAGAAAAAATCAGTAAAGGAAAAATAGAAATTAACTGAGAAAATAAACTTAAAACCCACATGCATGATGAAAGAAAGACAAAAAAGCAAAATCAAAGAATGAAAGAGCAAAATCAGAGCAAAATTAAAGAGGAATTTGTATGAAAGTGGGTTGTTATGAAAGCAAAATCGAAGAGGAATTTTTGAGGAATTTGTTTGCTAATCGAGGAGCAAAATCACATAAACTTAATCCAATTAAAGGAATTTTTGAGGAATTTGTATGCTGCTCATTTTCATCCCTTGTCTGCTAGGTCTGTTATGGATTTGGTTAAAGGAACGTTTCTGAAAATGATAGAGGGGTCTTTTTTAGTTTGTAGCTGAAAATGAGAAAGGGGTTTGGGAAAAAAAAAAGAGGGAAAGAATTAAAAAAACGAGGGAAACATTGGGGTTAGTGGGTGCTATTTCTTTTGTGTTGCGGAGGTTACCGACTGCCGTAAATATATTATATTTGCGGAGGTAAATAAACCCCCACAATTTGATATAGATTGCGGAGGTTATAGTAACCGCCACAATAAAACCTACGCAAATTTAGCATTTTTTTGTAGGGTTAAATTGAAATTTGTTGTGCTCTTAATAAATACTACGAATGTCTAAGTTGTTGATTCTCTGTGTTGAGCAAGGATTATGATTATTCTCGTGGAAATTAATTACGATTGAGTATCGGTGCTAGTTGAGGTAGTTAGATGTTGGAACAAGTTTGGTTTTAGCTGAAGTTCCCTTGCCGGGACGTACTTACTTATACTGTCGATTTCCTTGCCGGGATAGTGTTGTTTCTTTATTGATCCCTTGTCGGGACTTTCGTTGTGATTGGTATTGAATTGTATATGTGGATCGGGTTGCACGCCGCAACAATATTATATTTGGATCGGGTTGCACGCTGCAACAATTATATAAATGGATCGGGTTGCACGACACAACAGTGATAAATGATATGGATCGGGTTGCATGCCGCAACAATGTTAATATTATATTTGGATCGGGTTGCACGCCGCAACAGTGATAAATTATATGGATCGGGTTGCACGCCGCAACAGTGTTACTATTTTTATTGGAACGGGTTGCGCGCCGTAACAATAGATAATACGAAGTGCTCATAGATTGGTGACGAGTTCCTTATTGTTTTGCTATGAATTCCAAGTTGTCCTTATGTTTTTCTCTTAAATTACTGTTGGTATTGATATTTCCCCCAGCATGTACCCCTTCCCATCTTTACTTGTCTATTCCTGTTTTATTTTTCGTTGCATATTATATAACTGCACAGGTTTACATGGTAGTCTGGTCGTAGCATCGTCACTACTTCGTCAGGGTTAAGCAAGACACTAACCAGAACATGGGGTCGGTTGTGCTGATACTACATTATGCACTATGTGCAAATTCCGGAGCGGCAACTTTTGGAACTTAGCATTGGGTGGCTGCCTTCAGTCCAATTAGAGATCCCGAGGTAGTCCTGCAGGCATCCGCCGGCCCGACGTTCTCTTCTATCTTTATATGTATTCTGTTTTCATTTACTTCAGAGACAGATTGTAGTTTTCTTTCCAGACATTTGTATGTTGTACTCGTAGTTGGTCCGTGATATTGTGGCACCGTATTCTGGGTAGGAATGTATGTTGGTATTGCCATACTGGTTTTGGCTAGTTATTAGATTAAGTCTTCCGCATGTAATTATTTATCGTTAATATTTCATTGTTAATTTAAATTGTTAAAAAGGCTAAATAAAAGAGTTAGTGATTATATATTACGCGGCTTGCCTAGCTTTCACGAGTAGGCACCATCACGACTCCTAAGGGTGGGAGATGAGCAATCCACTATAATAAAAGAGAATACAAAATATCGAGAGAACAACCTCACGAAGAGGCAAACACAAGTGATACACTAACACTTGTCCCGTAAAGTTCTCCCCTAAACAGGACTCTCAAATCCCATACGGCTATATTATAGATGCTACTGAATGAGAAGAATGGATCTTCAATTTATAAAACTCCAAACTTTTTCCTACAAGAAAAGGGACTAGCCAAATATGGAAGATTTATAATTTCCTTACAAGAAGAAAAATCGAATCAAGGTAAATATGTTGCACTTCCCTTTAAGAGATAGGAAAATTAAATATGATTAAAAAAAAACAAGACAACGCTTAACAAGTTTAACAATATATAAACGTAAAATACAATATAGACCCAAGTAAATCAAGGGGTCAAATTATTGCACTAATGCATGTTTAAGTGTGTAATCATGTTACGTAGAGGGTTAAATTGTTAGAAAGCACACATTCAATTAATTTAGTTACTATATTATATCCCAACAAAATAAAGCAGATGAAGGAGTTCACTAGTCAAAGCTTAATGAGAAAGAAGCTAAAGAAAGTGAAAGTACAAATAGACTTGACAAAAGAGAAAAAATACAAGAGGCTTTCACATAGCCTTACTCTGAAAAGGACAAATTAAAGAAGTAAAGATCACAAATCAGAAGACATACAGCTACAGTTCCCATTATACGGAAACTTGTATAACTACTGTGAGGGGTGCATGTATCCACCACACTAACGGACTATAGTTGTGTTAGCCATTCACTACTCGACAACAAATCCTTAAAAACACCACCTTGTTCCTTAATACACAACAGACTATATATCTTGTCTTATCTTTTCTTGTACTTTCTTTTTCAGACAATCTCTCCTTTCTTAACCTAATAATCCTCCCCATTTTGAAACAATAAAAAAGTAGTAGTTCTACATTATTTTTCTTTTATAAAAATGTGTATTTGTCCATTTTTGTGAAAAAAAACTCCTACCTAGGGTTTTTGCCCTTTCTTTTTCTCTCTCCCCTTTTGTTCAATAATTTCAAGGTTTTCATTTTTTTTTTGACAATTCGCTAGGCAAGCGCCTAGGGCTAGTTTTTATTAATAAAAGAAAATAAAAATACAACAATTGAGAAAAATACAAATAAGGGGAACAATAGCACCGGTCTTGTTACCCATATGTCTTGGCTATATAATCACTCCTCTGCGCCTCACATTGCCTTATGATGACAGCCTCATGTAGAGGATTCATTTTGAGATCATCTGCTGAGAGAGAAAGATGGGAAGAGGGAAAGTGGAACTGAGGCGTATAGAGAATAAGATAAATAGACAAGTGACATTCTCAGAAGATGAAAGGTGGTTTAGTGAAGAAAGCTCATGAAATCTCAGTGCTTTGTGATGCAGAGGTGGCTTTGATTGTTTTCTCTCACAAAGGGAAGCTCTTTGACTACTCTTCTGATTCTTGGTACGAATTATAATCCAATCCTCCATTACTATCTTAGTTTGTTTGAGTTCTCCTTTGAGATATGGTCTCGAGTAGGATCTCTTCTTGCATGATTCGGTTCTTAACCTTTTGCGTGATCATGTTTGGCAAAGCATAAAATTTAAGAAAGAAAAAATAATTTCTAAAATTTGTGGTCCGAGACATGTCAAAATGTTTGTGTAATTTTGTGGTGTTTAATGTGCTACTTATAATATTGTGTGACTATAAAAGTATGGAAGTAAAGGTTTTATTGAATGTTTAAGTTATATTATCTTCAAATTTTGGAAAAGGTAATTCTTATTTGAATAGATTAAACGGAAAAGGCCTAAAAATGTCACTCAACTTTCAGAAATGGTCTATCGATGTCATCCGTTAAAAATTTGCTATTTCCATGCCATTGTCGTTAAAGAAATGGCCTGTCTATGTCATTATTTGACTAACAGATGGAATTTGTTTTTAAATTTTTTTTATAAGACTTGAATTTCCACGTGTCCTGTTATTATTTGCCCGAATTAACCCCTGCCCCACTTAATTCTAACCTTAGTTAGATTCATCTACCCATACCCAAACACAACCCGGTTAAAACAAAACAAATCCCTAACCCAAACCTAACCCTTCATACCAAATCCCCACTCTCCAGTCGTCTCTTTCATAAAAAAAAAAACCCAATTTCTCAAAATTCCCTCTTTAGTCTTACTAGGTTTTCGAACGGAAGCAAAGCTATTGTCGAAGGTGGCTTCAAAAATTGATTTTGTTGGAAGATTAATGTAATTATCAAGGTTAGTAGATCCAAAAACTTATTTAATTTGGTGGTTGGGGTTTAATAGGGTGGGTGTAAATTCAGTTCATATGGGGATTGTTGTGCATGTGAGGTTACATGTTTTTGTCTTTTATTTGGAGTTGTCTTTCAAATGTTGTGCATGTGGGGTTTAATTTTATATTTTTGTTCTTTACTATGCCGGTCCCCCCAAAAAATTGTCTTTCTAGGGTTTTGTTATTCTTGTATTTTTAATTGCCGAAATGTGTAATTCTGATTTATTCCTTCAATTTTCTATTTTGTTTTCCTTTTGCATGTGAACTTTATTGAAGCCTGACTGACACAATTGATGTGTATTTCAACTATGGGGGTGAATGGGTAATTTCTCCAGAAGTATTGTATAATAAGAGGCTAGTCCATATATGGAATAAGTTTGACCCAGATTTGTTGTCTTATAAAGATTTACGTGAAGAGTTCACAAAAGAGTTAGGGTTTATTGAAGTGAAACAACTTTTAGTTGCTGGGCTGTCGGGAGGTTCTATATAATTGATGGAGATGATGGTATCAGGGCATTACAGTCTCTTGTTACAGGTTCTATATATAGCTTCAAAATCATAAACTTGTTTGTTGTAGATGAGTTAGAGTCGATTGTCCATACTCAAAGTATTCTGCACCATACTGAAACATTCCGTGTAGATGTTGAAGCAGTATCTGAAAATGAGCATGTTATTGGGGACTATGATTTTGATGTTGATGCTCCATCTGATGTTGAATATGATTCTGAAGGACTTGAGGTTATTAGCAAACAAAGGAGGAGGGTAGTGAGTGATAGGTTTGAGAACTTTAAGGAGTTGGATAAGGGCATGACATTTAAAGATATTGTGGAAGCTAGAAGAGTCGTGAACTATTATGCAATTGCCAATGGATATGGCTTGAAGATTGAAAAAATAGATCCTACTAGAGCTAGATATATTTGTGATGTTGGATGCCCTTTTAGATGTTCTATCTCAAAGGATAAAAAGACTAATGAGTTTAGTATCAAAAACTTGAAGGCAAAACATAATTGTAATCCTTGTTATAAAAATCCAAGGGCTGATGCAAAAGACATTAGCACAATACTTTAAGAATAAACTACAAAACAATCCCAAGTATACTATTAAGGATATGATAGGGGAATTAGAGAATGATTTTAAGCTTAATATGACAAGATCTAAGCTTAAAAGGGATAAGGTGATGATCCTTGAGAAGTTAGATGGGAGTTTCAATGATGAATATAACAAGCTTAAAGCCTATGGTCAAGAACTAAGACTATCTAATCCTGGGAGTAATGTTGCAATCAACATATCAAAGGATACTTTGGAAGAAGGAAAAAGGAGGTTCTTGAGATTGTACATATGTTTCCAAGCTTTGAAGCTAGGCTTCAAAAGTGGTCTGAGACCACTTATTGGTTTGGATGGTACTTTTTTGAAGGGAAAATGCAAGGGTCAGCTATTGGTGGCAATGGGACAGGATTCTATGAATCAGTTCTATCCACTTGCTTAGGCAGTGGTTGACAAGGAAACAAGCAGGACCTGGAGTTGGTTTGTTGATCTTTTGAAGAGGTCTTTGGACCTAAATAATGGGGCTGGAGTGACATTTATATCAGACATGCAAAAGGTACCATACTCTTATTTTGCTTCTGATTTTTCTTCTGTTTTTATTTGTTTTTATCTGTTTTCAACTGCTGTTTTTACTTCTGTTTTCAACTGCTATTTTTTATTATTTTTTTTCTGCTGTTCTCATCTGTTACAACTGTTGTTTTTACTTCTATTTTTTTCTGTTTTCAACTGCTATTTTTTATTCTGTTTTTTCTTTTGTTCTCTATTGTTTCAATTATGTTCTGTTCTCATCTATTTCAAGTATGTTTAGTTTCTATTTTTTTCTTCTGTTCTCATCTGCCATCACAGGGGTTATTAGATGCTGTGAGTACTGTACTACCTGATGCTCATCACAGGTATTGTGCTAGACACATTGAAGTCAACTGGTTAAAAAAATAGAGGAGTGGAGAAATGAGGAAGTTGATGTGGTGGTGTACTTGGAGTACTTATGAAGAAGAGTTTAAAGATCAGTTGTTGAAGCTTGGGGGGATGTGAGAGGATGCTGCAAGGGACTTGATCAACTATCCACCAAAAGTATGGTGTAGAGCCTACTTTGATACACAATGTAAAAATCTAATGGTGGATAACAATTTTACTGAGCCCTTCAATTCATGGATTCTAGATGCCAGACATATGCCAATTATCAAGATGTTGGAGAACATAAGGATCAAGGTAATGGAAAGGCTTGCAGACTATTAAGGCAAAGCTATGAGCTGGACTAACAATTTCAGTCCACCATGTATGAAACTATACCATGACTATAGGGCAATATCACATGCTTGCACTTTGAACTTTAATGGAGACAATGGCTATGAAATAATAGAAGGTAAAGACAAACATATAGTGAATCTTGAGAAGAAGAGATGTACCTGTAGGTTGTGGGATTTATCTGGAATACCTTGTCCCTATGATATTAAGGCATTGATGCATGAGAAGGTTGAACTAGTGACACAAATACACTGGTGGTATAGTAAGGAGGCTTACTTGCTAACATACAAGTACAAAATTAGCCTGTTAGAGGGGTGCAATTCTGGAAAATTCTGCCTAGTCAAGCCATGAAGCCACCTGAAATTGTCAATATGGTTAGAAGACCCAAAGTAAAGAGGAATAGGGTTGCTGATGAAGATTTGAAGAGAAAAGGTGAGTGGAGTAGTTCAAGGAAGGGAATTATAATGACATGCAGACAATGTGGTGATGAAAATTATAATGCAAGAGGATGTTACAAGGTAAAGCTTTATATTTATTGTAGTTTATGAAATAATTACAATTTTTGTAGATTATTTACTAACTATTGTCTTTGGTTGGCAGGGTAGTGGGGCTGGACTTGGTTCAAACAAGGGGAAAGTTGTGGACACAACCCCCACATTGATATCTTCATAAGATGAAATACAAGAGTTTGGTGAAGCATTCTTTGAAACTGAAGTGGGAACACAACAGTCACAATAGTTAGTATTTAACAATCAAGCTGGAACACAAGAGTTCAATAGTTATGGACCTGATGAAGACCCAAAAATTAGGCCAATGGTTATATCTGAAACTAACACAAGACTAGCCATGAGGAAGGTACAGATGATTGCAACTGGTACAAGAAGGATCCAGTTTACTGGAGATGAAACAGGTGCAGCAACACCAACAAACCTACCTTATTCACCCACAAAGGCTATTTGGAATGGAAAACCAGCAATTACTTCAAGCCAACTTCAAGCAGAAGTTAGAAAAAAGAAGTACAAAATGAAGGCAATGAAGGGCCAAGGAGAACCAGCAGATTGATTGAAAGCTAGTTTACTGTTTTTGTAATTAGCACTAGCAGCTAGACTGTTTAAAGTATTATTTTTTGTAATTAGCACTAGTAACTAGAGTGTTTAAAGTACTATTTTTATAATTAGCACTGGCAGCTAACCTACTATTTTTTGTAATGTTTAGCTAAGCAAAATACTGTGTGAATACAATTTGACACTGCTGAATGTGCAGTTTTTATGTCCAGTTTTTGCAGTATTGTTTAGTTTCAATTATGTGCAGTTATTGCAGTGTTCAGCTTCAATTCTGTGCAGTTTTATGTCCAGTTTTTACAGTGTTGTATGGCATCAATTATGTGTAGTTTTAATGTCTAGTTATTGCAATGTTTAGCTTCAATTCTGTGCAGTTTTATGTCCAGTTTTTGTAGTGTTGTATGGCATCAATTATGTGTAGTTTTAATGTCCAGTTATTGCTTCCATGTTTGAAAAGGATAAGAGCAAATTCACAAGTCTTTTTATCTCATGCCATCCAAACAATCCTAATTCATAAAATGTTCAGCAAGCCTATCAACTTCAAAACTGCACAATGATTGTGCATTAGCTTTACCAAGTCTAGCTATTACAAGTTCACAATATAGACTATTACATGATTCGGAAAGATTGGAAACATGTCCAAATTACATAGAACAAACATATACCTAACAAAAGACCAAACTTTTGAAATTCTAAGCAATGATCATTACATGGATCATTTGGTAGCCCATGCTGCCATGAACACAATAAGGCAAGTGAACAACCAAATCAAGAAAATCGACTGTCGGAATACTTTTCCTCTCAACTCCACAATCTTCAAGTTATCCTCAATAGCAGATGCTTCAAGTGCATCCAATCTTTCCCTCAACTCTGTTATCGTTGCAGCATCAATAACAGCAGAAGCTTCTAAATCTTCTATCTTCTTCAACAACCTATTTCTTTTAATTTCAAAAGCTTCCAATTTTCTCTTTTGATTGTTAATGACGATTACAGCTCGTGGGGGAACTTCAACATCGTCCCATTCCCAATACCCACAACCTTGTTTTTGCCAAGTAATTATACAATAAAATCTTCGATTATGTTCCGATAAAAATAAAATATTACACAAAAAATGCCGAATTGCATTATGTAAATTATACTTACTTCAGGCAATGTACACTTGTAAAAACGTCTCCCACAGTTCATAGGAGTTGTCGCCGTAAAATGATGCGCTACAAATCCACAACGACACTTCCTCTTTGAGTCAATTGAGCTGCTTGACCCATCAGACATTTTTGAAGCCACCTTCGACAATAGCTTTGCCTTCATTCGAAAACCTAGTAAGACTAAAGAGGGAATTTTGAGAAATGGGTTTTTTTTTATGAAAGAGACAACTGGAGAGTGAGGATTTGGTATGAAGGGTTAGGTTTGGGTTAGGGATTTGTTTTGTTTTAACCGGGTTGGGTTTGGGTATGGGTAGATGGATCTAACTAAAGTTAGAATTAAGTGGGGCGGGGGTTAATTCGGACAAATAATAATAGGACACGTGAAAATTCAAGTCTTATAAAAAAAATTTAAAAACAAATTCCATCCGTTAGTCAAATAATGGCATAGATAGGTCATTTCTTTAACGGCAATGTCATGGAAATAGCAAATTTTTAACGGATGACATCGATAGGCCATTTCTGAAAGTTGAATGGCATTTATAGGACTTTTCCGTAGATTAAAAAGGAAATAGGATAAGAAAAACTATAATAGGGGTATTTATTTGTTTTGTGCTACAGATTGGTTGTCTTAGAAATACATGGATCTTCGATTTCATCATTTATATGAGTATTTCTGTTGCTTGCAGTAGTGTCTTTTGCTGTTAGTTTTTAGTGTTTGGTTGAATATTACTCCCATGGTCCAAAGTAAGTGATTTTTTGGTTTTTTTTATTGTGATCCAAAATAAGTGATTTTTCCAGATTTCAAGAATGAATTAATTATTTTTTTCTACATTGCCCTTCGAGTAAATAGGGTTGGAGTATGTGTCAGGACTTAAGATTGTTTATGTGAAGAGATAGTAAAGGTTAATATGGTCAATTTTATTGCTAATTAACGTTAAAAGGTGAATTTCTTAATCTGCGTAAAAACAACCAAAAAATCACTTATTTTGAACCGGAGAGAGTATTACTGATAAAAGAACTTTACTACGTTATCTTGGATCTGATCATCTTTACTCTGCTAAGTGTCTATGCTTGGAAGGGAAAAGCTATTCTCTTTATGGTGATAATGTCTGAATCATACAGAAATAAATGCATGCATATTTCCGAAGAAAAAGATCGATGGGAATATAAACTGTTCTCTTGTGATTAGGTTGTCTCACAATTTTCATTAATTAAGTTTTCGTACCCTCAGAGATGTAACAAAAATTATTGAGGACCCGTTTAGCCATAGATTTTGCCAAAATGAATTTGAATTTTATTTGGCAAACATATGTTTGGCCATAGATTTTGCCTACATTTTAGAAATATTCCAACTCCCAAAACCAGCTCAACAGCTGGTTTGGTCCAAAATATCACTTTATATCTTTTAAAAATTGCTCCAAATTTTTGTATTTTATAAAAGAGCCCACAATTTATTATTTTGTAACAATATTATATTATTTCGTCTTCTCCATCATATGATAGTGTATCATGTAGTTCATTAATGAAAGCTATGAGACAACCTAATCACAAAAGAACAGTTTAAATTCCCATCGATCTTTTTCTTTTTCTTTAGTATCTCCTCAGAACTACTATTAAATATACTTTGGTACACTGGTTTATAGAGGTAAGAGGTAGGAATTTGTTAGTATCTTCTGTCTATATTATTTGTCGATTTTGATAAATTGAATATGTTGTAATATATGCGATATATAAAAAAAATTGAAGTCACTCTTTTACAAAAATCAATCTTATTGCTCCAATTAGTGGGTGAATTTATGAAGTGGGGCGTTTAGGAAAGAAATAAACGATAATTTATGAATTCTCTTGGCTATTACATATATTTGTTAAATGTGTGTAAAACCTTTAAATACAGATAATATTAATTATACCACTAGTACATGTTAGGTAACTCTATCCAAAATTAAAATAGATGAGAAGAAATCATCTAATGTTTTATCTCTCCTAAAATTTGAGCTCTCACTATAAATTAAGTATTACACATATGTTTGCTTTTTTTTCAAGAAATCTTTATAGAGGAAAACCAATTTTCTGAAAAACCATTTTCAAAATCCATGGTCACCTGGCCAACATGCCAGACATTTAGCAAAAATGGGGTTAGTTGGACAGCAGTTTGTAACTAGAGAAAAGAGATCAATTGAATAGTATTTAGAGGAAATTTTGAAGGGTCGATAGAATATAAATTTGAAAAGCAAGGGGCTGCTAATAGTATCGAAATATTGTCCATCAAAATTTTTACGAACAATAATCCATCCATGCATAGATGGTTTACTTAAACAATTGCATACCTTTTGGAATGCGAACACATTTGATTAGGAATTCTTTTATGTTATTGAAAAATTATTGGAGCTTTTCACTTTTGGCTATAAGAGATATATTACACAAATAATGTATGTGCTTCATCTAGATCAAAAAATAACCGTTGTACGTATGATATAGATGTACAATCTGTGTATAATCGTGTATTATTTATGTATACTGGTTAAAAAATCAAACAGTGAATCTAATGGCTATTTGTGTAAAGACCCTTTAAATAGACGGGTTCGATAAAATCTAGTAACTTTGGCCAAATCTTGCGAGGCATTTGCATCTATACCTGCTTTTTGGGTCACGTTTTAACTTGTGGCCGCTTTGTAAAAAAAATTGCAAGCGTACCCACTTTTTCGCATAAATTTAGCATACGGGGCTGAAGTAGCAAAGTCAATCACGCAAAACTTCAACATACTAGTAGACAGGCCTGAAGTAGTAAGTGTGTTGAATCAAGTGTGCTGGAGTTTTTGTTTGTAATTGCTGAACTTAAGCATAGTAGCTGAGGTTTTGTTCTCTATTTGCTGAAGTTTTTTTTTTATCCTGGATTCATTAGTTTTGTCACTAAGCTTTTTCAAAAACTTTAGTAGAAGATGCTGAAGTTATTTAGTTCATTTATAAAAACTTTAGCACTAAATAAGCTGAAGTTTTTTTGTCCTGGATAAGCATTTTCAAAAACTTCAGCAGAAGATGCTGAAGTTATTTAGTTCATTTGTAAAAACTTCAGCACTAAATAAGCTGAAGTTTTTTGTCCCGGCTTCATTAGTTTTGTCATAAAGCTTTTTCAAAAACTTCAACAGAAGATGCTAAAGTTATTTAGTTCATTTATAAAAACTTCAACACTATATAAGTTGAAGTTTTTGAAAAGCTTTTTAACATACTAGATAAATAATCAGATTGTCAACAGTATCTAAATCATAAATTTTGGAAACAATAAACGTGAAAAGAATAGAATTATCTTGAAAAGAATCACTAAGTGTCACCTTAAACTTTCCGTACGTGGAAATATTCACAAATTATTGTCTACTAACTTACGTAATTATTTATAATTTATTTTTAAATAATCTGATAAACATACTTATGACAATCATCCCATGAATTGAAGTTTCATAGCAGCACCAACAACAGCAGAAGAAAGAAGAAGAAGAAGAAGAAGAAGAAAACGAAGGAGGAGAAGGATGAGGAGAAAAGGGGCTGAAGTTGTTTAAAAAGTGGGTACAAGTTAAAACTTCTAAAAAAAATGGATATAAGTTAAATGGGAGCGACCAAATAGAGCGTCCCCTGCAATTTTTACAAATCCTGCATATATGTTAAAAATTTACTAAATATATACTAGCACTTGAGATCTTTATCCTAGAATCTAATAACCATAAAATTCAATTCATAAATCCACCTCTGATAATGTGAGACAAGTCTAGCCTATTCAAGATATTCAGCGGCAACCTACAGTCCACAACCTGCAAAATTATTGGAGGGTGTTGATCAATAAATCGTACGTTTAGGCTACAGGGGGTAAGATAAGATGTTTCGATAATATCAATCTAAGTTATTCGCACTCTTTCACTTTTGATGCCGTACTAGTATCAACACGACATGGGTATGGGGTAGCTGTGGAATTCACACCGAATATGGTCAACTAATTTTAGGTACTTTGAGAAATATCGACGGAGAATTTGGGACGGATAAAAGGACTTTTGAAATCAAAACAAAAGCTAGGATGAAATTAAAGAAAATAAAATACTGTGTATAGAAGTTTCTATGTTAGTCATTTTCCTTTTATCTCCTTTCCCTCTTGATTAATATTTTATTCTTTTCATAATACATTGAATTTTTTTTTACATAATGTCTCATAATTTAGATATACTTTTATAACTCTATTTTTATATATTTAAATTATTTTAAATTGAGTCCCTGCACTCATGCTTGAATTCATACCCCAGAATCTTATAATTTTGATCATGAAGGATCTGACCTCTAAATTCATACTCGTATCGGATATCCGCAGCACCCGAGTCCAAGCAACATAGATATCAACTTCCTTACAAAATGCACCTGTTTGAGGAATGCATGAAGTATTTCTCTACGGTCCCCTTGAAAGATTGCATATAGGTGTTCGTAACACGCTGCGCAAGACAATAGCAATCCTAGACAGATCTTTTCGTGTTTAAAATTTATTTACATGTCAAAGATCGGATCTAAGACGTACTTGGTGAAGAGAGTCTCGTTTCAAAATTTCTTCGATAGTGCGAAGACTCTATGCGTATCCATACCGATACCGATCCTTGCTATCAACTCTTTGATCAATGAAACCCGCGAACAAATTGAACGAAAAACTTGTGCTGAAATTTTTCTCAAAAATTTCATTTCAAATTAGAAGAACAAGAAACACTTTTCTTGTAATTGTATTTGTCACACTATTTTTTTTACAACCTCACTTAACCCTCTTAAAATAAATAAAAAGATTAGTAAAGCTCAAACAAAGGTTTTCAATTAGAAAGTAACAAAAATTTGTATTCAAAAGGATTAACTCAGAGTCGCCACCTGATATTTAATTTCGGTGTGCCAGGTCACTGTTTTTCTAAAAATAATAATTTTCCTTTCAAAACACTTTGAACTCTAAAACTAAGTCTACACTAGAGATTTGGGCAAGAGTGTTCATTTGACTCGGGGAGAAGGTGTTAGGCACTCCCCAAGTCCCGTAACCAGTACGGTTGCATACTTGATCTAGTCAGCTTTTAAATTATTCAATTGAGGTAATAACACAGAAAAGGAAAACAAACACAAAGAGGCTTGAGGTCATCCCCACCTAAATGAAAGAAAATTAAAGTTCTAAATTATCCTACGCTACTTCTTCTACGATGTTCGCCACGGCCTTCAATTACATTCACTTAAGGGCATACCCCTGATAAAAGAACACAAATATATATATATATATATACACACACACAAACTCTACGGGGCATTCCCCTGATGAATTAACTAACTAAAAGGGACGACCTCTCACCTCGAATGAACAAATCCTAAAGAATGCCTACCCAGGTGTGGTCGGGCTAAACATGCTCCTAACGATAATATGTTAAAATGCAATAAATAAAAGAGAACTAAATAAAAGTAGGATTCAATTCATGCTCAAATTCTTTTAATCCATTTAAACCCAAACCCCGTGAGCCATTTCAAACAATTTATCCAAATTGTCCACACAAATAAGACAAGGGAAACATCAGAAAAGTAACTATTCAAAAGACACACAATATTTGTAGCAAATGAACGAGCAGACACAGAACACCAAGAATTACTATAGGAGGGGAAAGGAAAGATAAAATGAATTAAAATATTGATACGCACCATAACCCTATATTAATCCCAATTCATGTATATTATCTCTTAATTTGTTAAGAATAGAAAATTCCCAAATGACATCTAACCAGTAATCCTGTCGTAATTCAAGTCCAAAAATAAGATCACAAATCAATTATATAAGCTAATCAATTTACTTTCACCTAATGTAACTTCTATATATATTAATTTCACTCAAAAACAAATACCTACTAATTTTCAGTCCACTCCTAAACTCCACACAATTTTAGAATGCATTTTAAGCTTATCCGAAGCTAGCAGCAAATAAGATCTTGGGAACGAATTTGTCTCACCTTTTAAACGGAAAAGAATAGAAAAGGTACTGGTAAAAAGAATTTTAACTTGAAGCAAGCAATGGAACTATTTCTTAATCTAATAGCAAAAGGTTAATGAAACGGATAACCAAAGGTAGAGTTGATAGAATATATAAGCAGTTTTAAAACATCTATCCAAGCAATATGCCAACTCTGAATTTGAGGTCCAGTTTCTTCACTTACAGCAGCCAAAACAAGACCCGAACAAACACACAACAGGACATACAGAAACTTATAACCAGAAACATCTATAATCAAGCACGAGCCAGCGAATTCGGAGAAATCAGTGGACATTAGCTCGCTCAGATTTCAGAACTTCAAGCACATTATCAAAGGAGTAAACTAATAGTCACAAAAAGGATTCGACATCGCGTCTGACCTTGCAAAAGATAGCCTTGAATAAGAATAAACTCATAAAGCGCACACGTTTCAACTAGACAGGTTTTACAAATACTAAATTCTTCTCAACCTTTGGCTCTTATCACATTGAGATCAGCACCAAGGCAGCAAACAAAACGAGAAGGACAGAGGAATACCTGTAACGAAATCTTCCAATATATTTCTATCCATTAAGAAGTACAAGTAGAAGATCGAATGACGAATTCAACTAGAAATGGATGGAACAACGGCAATCGATTCTGGATCCGCGAGCTCGAACTCGAAGGCCACCTCGACACAGCTTCAAGCTTCAGAAATCTCCATTTTTGAAAATCACCATTAAGCTCCGAATAGAAGAAACAGAAATCTATTTTCAATTTTTGTTCGAAATCAGAAAGAACAAAGAAAAAAAAATCTGAAAACCTCCAAGAAAGAACCCTAGTTTTATTCTCAAACCAAAAATTTCTCCCCACCCTCCCTCTTCTGTCCGAAAAATCCCCATATATATATGGGATCCTAGAAGCTTCTTCTTTCTTCCTTTCCAAGGAATTCGGAAATTATCTCCTCTCTCTCTTTTTTTTTTTAAAAATCCGAAAAATACAAAAACCTTAAAAGTAAAATCCGAAATTCTTCTATATAGACAAATTCTAGACAAGTGGAGGTCTAGGATCAAAGAATCTTAATCCTACGGCCTCCAATTTTCCAAAAATCGTCTAAAAAGATTTTGGATTTGATTAATAGAGGAAAAACAATGATGGAAGATTGTGGTGAGTGAGGAGTTTGTTGTGATTTGGGTGACGTAGAAGGAAAGAATGAGAGGAGTGGACCATGAGAGAAGGGACCACAAAGCGCGTCACCGGAAAGGGAGTTTTCCGGCGACTGGACGCAGTGGCACATTGGATTAAAATTGATTGATGGCCAGGATTAAAACAAAAGAGTGGGGCGGGTCAAGCTGACCGGGTCGGCGGATTAGGGGTATTGGGTTGGGTTGTTGAATTTTGGGCTCATATTTGAATTGGGCTCCGAAATTTACAAAATTGGGCCAAAAGCAAGCTGAAAATCCAATTTAAATACCTACAAAAATATAAAACTCTTAATTGAAATTGATAAACTATTCATATTAAAAATAAAAGCTAAAAATGAAAGTTGAAACTATTTTTTGGTATTTTTTAAGGATTATATTAGAATAAAAATAGGTTGAAAGTAATATGTCTTTCTAAAAATACCTAATACTAAATAAAATAAAAAATGATTTTTTTTTTGTATTTTTCAATTTTTGTACCTTAAAAATAGAATTAAAACTAGTAATAAAGTAAAATTCTATAGAAATAAACTCATATAAATATCCTAAAAATACTAGGACTATTAAAAGTGATTTTAATGTATGGGTCAAAAATTACATGTCTACAGTATTTTCTCTCTTGGCTTTGTATTGCACTCTGACTTTCACAAAGTGTTTTTCTCTTCTCAAGAATTAATGAGATAAATTTTCTCTATCACCCTTTATATCACATAGAAACTCTTTTTTTATTTGATTGATGTAATGATTTAGTTAGGTTAAAAGTTTAATTAAAAAACAAACTTATGGAAAAATTGAATCACGTTTCCCTCTGCCGAAGGTATTTTATGGACTTTCCATTAGTCTTGGAAAGTCCAATTCCAAATTAGACACCTCAAAGGTTTTTCAATGATAATGTATATCCCATCCCTAATGGGAATTACGCGTACGTCGTGGTCCTTTTGTGGACTTTCATCTAGAATTCCAAATTGGTAAGGGTAAATTAATTTTTATATATAACATTTATATAAATTAATTTTATTTTATATTATATATATCACATATATATTTCGACCAAGAGATATAATTTAATTTTCTATTTCAAATAGAAAACTTTAATTTGTTCACAACATTAATTTTATTCCATGTGATAGCAAGGAATATAATAATATTTCATTTGGACTAATAATTTAATTTAGTTGACTAATTAAATTCTTTAATTTAATTATCAAATAATTTAATTAATCCTTTAGCAAAGATCAGAACACTCGTTAGTGTGTGACTCTATATGTTCAATATTAAATCAGTAGAAAATTGATCACATCAATATACTAGTCAAGGGTGGCGTCTAACAAATTACTTTAACGATCGGATAACATGAAGTGTACAATTTACTCTCAAGAACCCGTAGAAGAATAATATCGTATTTCTGTCTGTCTTTATAGTTCCGGGTCACCCTAGGATATGGTTCAACTGTCAAATCCTAACAAGCGACCAATTATGTGTTCATGTCAAATATAATTAACCATTGAATGACCTAAAAAACTCCTTCTTTCATTCAATTGCCCTGGCCAAGGTCTTAGTTTGGTCGTTTATAATTCATGACAACATAGAGCTTAAACTCATTACCAAGAGTTGACAGATTCCATCTTGATCAATCACTAATTTTACAAATATTCAATCGTACCTAATATCCTTTCAACTATCGCCCTAGGCCATAAGTGTCTAATATCAAAGCACAATAAATAACTTGTTAATTATTATGACGATCTCAGGTCAAAGGAAACTTTTATATCACATTCTTCAAGAGAATATCCTATTGACGGTTTATGGTAATTCTAACCATCAGGAATTATCCAATGAATCGGTTCAATGATTATATCTCTATATGCATCATCTATCTATGTAATTTAGTTAATAAGATCAGCTAATTTTTATCTCATAAAGACGATCACATAAATATTGATCTAACCGAATTACTAATGTCCAAATTAATAATCCTACTATCAAGAACAAAATTTAGATTAAATTGTAAGAAACTTTTCTCTCATTATCTTTTTTTTTGTCAAAAGAGATATTATATTAGTACTAGTTAAACGGGTGGGGTTACATTTGGGATGTTAATGGGGTACCTTATGGAATCCATTGCTGCAATATTTTGCATAATTGTACTTAAGCTACAACTCACAAAAGATCTAGTAAGTTCAGTTCCTGGGATGTCTGTCCAAAATACATCATTGGCAAACATCGGAGGAACTGATATAGACAAAGACTTGTTCAAAAAACTTTCTTTTGCTGCTTCCTTTGCTAGCACATCAGCTACTCTATTCTACTCCAGGTAGATGTGCCTCACCACCACGCTGCCCATCATTTGGATGATTGATCTGCATTCACAAATTAGAGGGTCAAAAATAAGATTTTCATTTAATAGCATATTTATTGTTTCTGTTGAATCGATGTCTATTTCCAGCGGAACTAGGTTGTTTAGTTCTGCTAGTTGTAGACCCCGGATAAGGGCCTGGATTTCTGCCCTTATGTTTGTTGTTTGAGGTATGTTGTCCATGTAGCCCAATATCCAATCTCTAGTGTGATTTCTGAATATCCCCCCTGATCCTCCTATTCCTGGATTTCCTTTTGCTGCTCCATCAGTGTTCGGTTTAAAGGTTCCTCTGGGTGGGGGTACCCATTTTAGCATAATCTGATGTGTTACCATTGTTGAATTGTTTTTTGTAAGCACATGGTACTCTGTTCCTTTTGATATAGTGTTGTTTGCATTAATGCGTTCTTTTTTGTTATTGAAAACATTGTTGTTTCTCGTCAACCAAATGTGCCAAAGGTATAAAGAGATAGGGTTGTCCCAACAGAGGCAACTGTTGTACTTCATAACTTTGAGAGTTTGCCAAGATGATTGCCACATGTGGCTATCAAAGACTGGTTGGGACGAGGTAGGACCTGAGGATTTTGATAAGATATCATTCCAGAAATGGGCAGCATTGGGACATTGGAAGAAAATGTGGTCAATGTCTTCCTGATCATTGCTACAATAGTGGCATTGAGGGGGACAATTGATTCCAATAGAGTGGAGAAAGCTCCTAGTCGGGAGTCTTTTATGGGTTAAGAGCTATAGAAAGTGCTTGATTTTGTTGGGGGTTTGAAGCTTCCAGATCCATTTGAAGGGTGCTTCTTCCCCAGAAGGGAGGTCAGTTATATTCCTGCTCATGAAGGAGTAAGCAGAGCTATTGGAGAGCTGGTCATTGGCAGTCAAGTCTCATATTAGGTTGTCCTCCTTAGTGGTAGTACTGAGAATGAACATAGAATTGAGGAGGTTCAGGGCACCTGGGGGATGGTGATGGACAAAGTTGAGGTATCCCAAGTGCCCATATTGTGAATTGATTCAACCCTGACTTGGAGGCCATTTTGGGTTAAGGTGCCTTCTATCATTTGCCTGATTGCTGGCTGGTTAGGGATCCAAGTGTCATTTAAGAAATTTACCCTATTCCCTCTATTAACTACCCATCTGCTCGATTTGCTACAGATCTCCTAACCCTTTAGTATGCCCTTCCAAGTTGGGGATCTAGGGTTCTTTGGATGTTTAAAAGCATGGGCTGGTCTAGTCATGTTACAGTGCTTGTGAATCAGGACTCTAACCCAAAGACTATTGGTATTCTTATAAGCTCTCCATGCCAGATTTGAGAGAGCAACTTTGTTTTTTATGCTAGATTTTTGATACCCTAGCCCTACCTCAGTCTTGGTGTTGACGACTACATCCCACTTAATCAGATAAAGCTTTTTCCTGTCAGGGGTGGTGCCCCAAATTAAATTTCTCTGTATTCTATCAATCTGGTTGGTGACTTTGATAGGAAGGTTGATGTATTGCATTACATGCCTTGGGATGCTGCTCAGGGTGGTCTTGGCCAGGACTGTTCTCCCAGCCATGTTAAGGCATTTGGTTTTCCAGCCAGCCAGTTTGGTTTGCATGTTGTCAATGATGAATTGGAAGTCTGAAGCTACTTGCTTTTTATGGAAAATGGGGAACTCTAGGTATTTTTCAAAGGAGGTTATGTGTTTGATGGACAGAAGGTTGGTGAGATGTTAGGAGGTATCTTGGGTAATGTTTGAGCAAAACAGGACTCTAGATTTGGTTAGATTTATTTTTTGTCCTGACTGGTTATTGAAGTTGTGCATTATAGAGAAGATGGTATTGCAGTTCCTGATATTTTCTTTGGCAAAGAGAGTGAGGTCATCTGCAAAGAATATGTGTGAGATTTTTGGTCTAGACCTACTTATGCTTATGGGGTGCCATTGATTTTGCACAACTGCCTTGTCAATGGATCTAGAAAGTCTTTCCATGCACATAATGAATAGATAGGGGGACATAGGGTCTCCTTGTCTAATGCCTCTTGAGGGGTTGAAAGATTAAGTTTTACCCCCATTGACAAGAATGGAGATGGAGGAAGTACTAATGCATGACATGATGAGCTTGGATAAACCCTTGGGGAAGTTGAAGGCATCCAGAGTGTCTCTAATAAAAGACCATTCCAGGCTATCAAAGGCCTTCTCTAGGTCTACTTTTAGAATCATGTTGCTACTCTTGCCCTTCAATTTCCTGAAGTGGTTGATCTATTCCTGGACAATGATGGCATTTTCACAGGCTCTTCTGTTAGTTAGGAAGCTTGCTTGGCTTGGTCCAATGATGTGCGGTAGGATAGGTTTTATCCTGTTCACAATGATTTTTGTGACTGATTTGTAGATGGTGTTGTAGAGGCCAACGGGTCTGAAGTTTTTCAGCATTGAAGCTTGTGGGCATTTAGGTATTAGGCACAAAAGGGTTTGGTTCATAGTGCTATCCATAGAGCTTGTGGAGAAGCATTTTTGGCAAAATTCTGTGACAGAGTCCCCTACAATATCCCAGTACTTTTGATCGAAGAAAGGGTCGAGGCCATCTGGGCCTAGGGATTTGAAAGATTTATTGGAGAAGATAGCCCTTTTTATCTCACTCACTTGAAGGGTTCTGTCCATAAAAGCCCTTTGGCTTTGGGACATGATGGGTTCCATGGTGTGGTGATTAGTGGTTGCCCAAGGGGCTTCAGTGTGAGAAGTTGTGTATAGCTCAGTAAAGAAACTTACAATCGCTGACTGAATATCCTTTTGGTCATGAAGCCAATTACTATTCTCTTTTTTGAGGGATAAGATTCTATTTCTCCTTCTTCTATTAAGTGTTGAAGTGTGACAAAATTTAGTGCTAGCATCACCCTCATTTAGCCAGTTGATTCTAGACTTTAGTTTCCAAAAGTCATCCTCACTCCTGAGGATGCGGTTTAGCTTAGCATTTAGATCTGTTTCAAGATTTAGCAGGTAGCTACTGAATTGGTAGCTAGGAGACTTTTGAATACCAGAGATTCTGTCCATTAGTCTCTTTTTTTGATGGAAAATGTTTCCAAAGACTTCCCGGTTCCATTTGGTTACTAGAGTCTTGAAACTTTTAGTGGATTAGAGAAGAGTGGATTGGTCAGAGAAATCCCTATTGATGATGCTGGGGAAAGAAGGGTGGCTAGCCCATATTGTTTCAAATCTGAAGGGCCTTGATGGTTTGTTGTTTGGAGGCCCTACCAATTGAATTTGCAAAGGGCAGTGGTATGAGTGGATCCTAAGGAGGTGTAGTACAGTAGCCTCAGGGTACTGTTCTATCCAAACTTCATTGGCAAAGTACCTATCTATTCTTTCCATAATTAGGGAGGTTTTGTTGTTATACCTTTTATTAGTCCAAGTGTATTTGCTCCCTTTATACCCTTGGTCTATTAGGTTATATTTGTTTATGCATTTCCAAAATAGGTTGATGTGGCTCAGGTTTATAGGGTTACCCCTAAATTTGTCCCTGGACTTTAAAACTTCATTGAAGTCTCCTCCTATGAACCAGTTTGTTTTTATGTTGTTAGAAATTGTGATTAGCTGCTCCCATAGGAGCTTTCTCTCTGTTAAGAGGTTACTAGCATAGCTGAAAAGAGCCATTGAGGGTGGCGTAGTCTTACCTTCACCATTGTGTGGATACCTTGGGGAGTAGTTGCCACTTCTTCCACAGCCACGATCTCTACTTTCCACATAAACACAATACCCCTAGATGAGCCTACCACTACTAACAAATCAGGTTTTAGTGACGGACAAATTCTGTAGCTAAATAGAAAAATCCGTCGCTGATTTCATTTAGAGACAGATTATCAAAAGATTCTGCTAGCTACGAGCATTTTAGCGACAGATTAGCGAAGACGTTCGTAGCTAATTTCAGTTTTTTTTGTAGTGTACGGATGGTGATTGGATGATCTTGTCAAACTCAAGTAGCTGGGCCAAAGACTGGTGGTCTTCCATCTTGGTTTCGAGGAATACTAGCATTGCAGGCTTGTACATTCTCACCATTTATAAACAGTGCCATTTGAACTCGGCATTGTTTCCACCCCTAACATTCCATATGATGTAGTTCATCATTAGAGTTATGGGTGATTGGTGAGTTCCCTCGCGAGGGCTCATTGGTCCTGGCAGACCTGGCAGTTGGGGAGATGGTGACTTCCTCTTTAAACTCAGGATTGGGGTTAGGTTTAGCAGTGGTTTCAATGGGCCGTGTGTTTGGGTTGAGACTAAGCTCATTCCACACTTGTTCATTGATTTGGGGCACAGAACCACTACTATCTCGCTTGCTTCCGTGCTGAATTCTATCGACCTTACTGAGTGGAGGAGTAGCGAGTCCGTCCTTGGTGTTGGGTAAGACTGTTCCAGCTCTTTTGAGGCATTCGTCTTCTTGAGTATTGTCACACCTCCTTTTTCCGCCCCCGCGAGGGGCGTAGGGAGTTTTTTCCAATTAAAGGACAGTCGAAACGGGATTTATTTGTTTATTTCAGAGTCGCCACTTGGGAGATTTAGGGTGTCCCAAGTCACCTATTTTAATCCCGAATCGAGGAAAAGAATGACTCTGTATTACAGTCTGCGCATCAGAAATCCGGATAAGGAATTCTGTTAACCCGGGAGAAGGTGTTAGGCATTCCCGAGTTCCGTGGTTCTAGCACGGTCGCTCAACTGTTATATTTGGCTTGATTATCTGATTTTATACAAATATGGACTCATGTGCAAGTTTTATCTTTTTACCGCTTTTATTATTATATTTTTTAAATAATGTGAACATCGTTTAAAAACATGTCTTTGGATTGGGTCACATAAAATGCATCCACGATCCGAAACGTATTTTTATTCAATGTTTTGGGATTTGGATTTGGGTCGCATAAATGCGTACCCGTGTTTAAGAATGTATTATTATTATATTGCGCCTAAAGCAATTAGCGATTTATTACTTTGGGGTAGAGCCGTAAAATTTGCTAAAACGACTCCTCCTTAATTCTAAGCAATTAAATGTACATTTATTGAGGGCCCCGCAATCTATACATTTTATTAAGCGAGGCTCATCTCATTTATTTTTAAATGGATAAATCTTAAAGCGACTACATTTTGCTATTTAAAATTAGTCTCTAAAATGAATAAAGAAAATCCTAATTAATTACGTTTTTTTTAAATTATTATTATTAAGAAAACATGACACGCTAATTGCTTGATTAATACAAATATTGATGAAAAGAGGAATTTTATTCTTAATTTCGAAAATTATAAATAAAATAAAAGTTCAACAACTAATATTCAAAATAAACAAATATAGCTAGATTAAAACTCAGCATTGTTATTTTAAAAAAAATATTATTGAGATTAATTATTCACAATCATTTGAAACTAGATTTAACCATATTTACTAAAGCTTATTAGAAAGTTTATTAGACTTAAACGTTCTTCTAATCTTGCTTAAGCTTAAGTCATGCCTTAATGCCTAATTTACGATATTTAATTTAAATTCGTGTCTTAGCTAAATTTAGCTACTTGTTCATGATCAACCTATAATCTTGAAACCTTCATAACTAGTGAATTAACCTGTTTTGTCGAACTGATTTATTACATACTAACTTATGATATTATTTTCTTATTCCAGTTATTATTTAGTAATTCATGAAATAGCTTAAATAAAATCAACAAAAGGAACAAAGAAAAACGAAATTAAAACTTCAAATTTTCATTCTTCATATGTATTCATGCTTCATATTTCGGATTACAATAACCAGCATTTCAGTTGTGTACCTGATATTGGAAGCAAAAGAAAATGAATATGAGAATCAGCAGCAACAGTAAAATCAGTACAACACAGCAACAATAGCCCAGCAACAGTAACAACCCAGGAAAAGAGTTTGCAAACCAGTAGAGCAGTAGTCCCAAAAACAAAAGCTTCAAGCTTTGAATGAAACAACAACAATTAATACTGATTTCAAACAAAGAAAGCAGAAGATTTTTTTTTTAGCTTTTATTTTATTTTGAAAGCTTAAATATTTTCGGAATTTTTCTTTCTCTTAAATGTTCAGCCCTTTTTTCTCTCTATTTCTGTATTCTCTGTCCGTTTTTTCTCTCTATCTGTATGTGTATTTTTTCTTCTCTCGTATCTCCCTCTGTCCTCTTTGATTTCAAGACTTCTTATATAACCCATCCCATAAATCTTTCAATTAATTAAAATCAATACTTTTTCTCTACCCAACCCATTATCTTCCCACTCATCCCCATTACATTAAATAAACATATCACACCACCCCATTATATTTTGTCCCCCATGCCTAACATAAAATAATGCAAGATTCCCCCCACTAAATTTTGTCTTGTCCCCCCTTTATATTAAATAATCATATCACAACCCACCCCATTTTATTTTGTCCCCCATGCTTCATATAAACAATTACAAAATGTACAATTCCTAAACCACCCCTCCGACCTTACTGAAATTACCAAACTACCCTTGAACATACTACAAATTACCAAACTACCCATCAGCTATAACACATCATTTAATCAAACTTAACCAAAATATAGACAATATGATTAATTTCTAACAATGTTCAAACAACAAATTTCATGAACATGATTTCTTCAACATTTCAACAACAAAGCACATGAACATGATTTCAACAACATTTCAACTACAAATCACATGAACACAAATTGAACAACAAAGAACAACTAAAATTTGATTGAACAATATTTTAGCAACAAACAATCCTATTTTCGGATTCAACAACTACAACAAACAAGTATATTTAGATTTCTAACTTCAATCATATTGAACTTAAAATCAATTCTAACAACATTACAACCAACAATTCCTATATTAAACTTTATGAGACAAATTCAAGAAATAATCACAAATGGTAAACAAGAAATCAAACTATACAAAATTCGGATTCAAGATCATCCAAACAAAGTATGAACATGAATGAATCTATTTTAACACAACAAACATGACGGATTAAACGATTAAATCAATATATTTCCTTTAACACAACTAAATTCTTTTTAGACAAATAACAAGATCGACGAATAAACAATTATGAACTTAAGCTTGAACTTAACAATATTAACAATTTCTAACAATACATAAACACATGAAACAAATTGAAGAAACAATTAATTAAACTTCAATTTGTATCTAACAAACATTAAACTAACAAATATTCACTTAAACAACAATACAAACATGAAATAAACATGGAAAATAACTAATTAATCTTTCATTTGAAATCTGAAAAATTAATTTAACAAACAACACATGAGCATGAACTAAAAATTAATTCAAACGATAAACAAAACAAACATTTGCCGATTTTAGATTCGAAAATATCAAAGCAAAATACGGACAAAATAAAACTCAAAAACTACTAACCAGATCGAAATGAAATATGTACGGACTGTTTCGACGAACCTCGAATGGGAATGAATCTGTCCGGATTCGACGACGAACTCAACGACGAACTCACCTTCCTTGCAAACTTTGACGAACTCAAAACGACGCTCGACGACCTCGACTAAAACTCAACCGAGCAGCTCATCTGAAGATACAACAGCTGGAACGAAGGAGAAGTGATGAACGGAAGCAGTTGGAAGTGAAGAAGAAGGTGGAACGGGAAGCAGCAGCAGCAGCTTGGACGCCATGGACGTGAAGCAGAAGCAGCAGCTCGGAGACAGCTTCCATGGCGACGCTCAAGCTGAAGAAGACGAAGAAGAACAGCAGCAGCTGAGGCTTGTTTTGGCCTCAAGCTGCTCGACGGAAGCAGCTGGTCGACGCTCATCCATGGCGGAATGAGCTGGACGACGAGGGCAGCGACGGGGGGGTCCGGCGGTTCAGGCGTCCATGGTCGTTTGTTTAGGGTGGTGTTGACGACGGACAACGATGACGAGGGAGGGGACTGTTTGGTCGAAGGTCTGGACGATGCCATGGGAGGCAGCCATGGTTATCTTGAGGAAGAAGAAGAAGATAAGAGGGGTGGCGGATTGGTTTAGTGTTTTTAGGGTTTTCTTCTTTTAATTTTTGTTTTGTTTTGTAAAATGTAAGACAAAGGGGTTTGGGTCTTTTGGGTTATGGACTGGGTCGATCCAGTTCGAAATGGACTGGGTCGTAGGGAAGATTGGGCCATTTTTTGGGCCTGTGGCTTGAAATTGAAGAAGAGGCCCAATTCCGACTTTCCTTATATTTTCGCTCTCTTTTCTTCTTTTATTTCTCTAAAACTAAATTATAAAAATACTTAAACTATTATTAAGAATTAAATTAAGTTATAAAAGCGCAAATTAACTCCCAATAACAATTAACGCACAATTAAGTAATAATTAAGCATAAAATTGTATATTTGGACATTAAATGCTAAAAATGCAAACGATGCCTATTTTTGTAATTTTTAATTTTTATAAAACAAATTTAATTACTAACAATTGTAGAATTAAATCCTACATGCAAAATGCGACATATTTTTGTATTTTTTATTAATTTAGCAAATAAACACGCACAGACAAATACAAATAATTATTCAAAATATCACAAAATATCACAAAATTGCACACCAAAGAAAAATCATTTTATTTTTGAATTTTTTGGGAGTAATTCTCATATAGGGCAAAAATCACGTGCTTACAACTGCCCCTCTTTGCCCGAAGACACGAAGGGTTTTCGTGCAAAGATAAAGCGAGCGATTTTTGCCCATCCGAGTACTCCGTGTGAAGCATTTTTTGAAAAAGATTTGACCGAACCTTTGCTTCAAAGGTTTCCTACATATCCTGGGCTAAACAGGAATCAGGTCAATATAGTTCGGGAAATTTTGGTCGCTGGGACTACCGTGGGACTGCAGTGTTACTGTTGTTGCATGCTATTACCACTTCTTACCGATCTCCTTGTTACACCATGCTTAAAAGAAAACAAGAAGCTAGGCTAGAGTACAATTTGTTTTTGTTGCCTTGTTTCCTTGTCTGCTTGCATTTCTTCTGGTGCTTTTCTTCTTTTGACACATGTACTTGAGTTTGTACTGTGACCTCTTGTTGCAACCTTCTGTTTCCCGGTGCCGGAGAATTTTATTGTTTCCTGCTGGGGATTCCTATTGTAACCCTCTGCTTTATTGTCCTCTGACTTGATCTTGAAATGTATGCCTCTGTTATCTGGGCGGGCTCCCAACTTCAATACTTGAAAATTAAGGACTTGAAATGTATGCCTCTGTTATCTGGGCGGGCTCCCAACTTCAACGCTTGAAATGTAAAGACTGAAATGTATGCCTCTGTTATCTGGGCGGGCTCCCAACTTTAACGCTCGAAATATAAATACTGAAATGTATGCCTCTGTTATCTGGGCGGGCTCCCAACTTCAATGCTTGAAATGTAAAGACTGAAATGTATGCCTCTGTTATCTGGGCGGGCTCCCAACTTCAACAACAACTTTTAAAAATAAACGCCATTCCTCTCTTCAGGCGGGCTCCTGATTTCAACAACAACTTTGAAAATAATCGTCATTCCTCTCTTCAGGCGGGCTCCTGACTTCATCAACAACTTTTAAAATAAAACATCTTTCCTCTCTTCAGGCGGGCTCCTGACTTCAATAAAAAACTTGGAAAATAAACGTCATTCTGTTCTTCAGGGGGGCTCCTGACTTCAACCAATAATCGTCATTCTGTTCATCAGGGGGGCTCCTGACTTCAACCGATAAATCGCCATTCTGTTCTTCAGGGGGCTCCTGACTTCAACAACAACTTCTAAAGTAAAATGTCTTTCCTCTCTTCAGGCGGGCTCCTGACTTCAAATACACAACTTTAAAAATAAACGCCATTCCTCTCTTCAGGCGGGCTCCTGACTTCAACCAATAAATCGCCATTCTATTCTTCAGGGGGGCTCCTGACTTCAACCAATAAATCGTCATTCTATTCTTCAAGGGGGCTCCTGACTTTAACCAATAAATCGCCATTCTATTCTTCAGGGGGCTCCTGACTTCAACCGATAAATCGCCATTCTATTCTTCAGGGGGCTCCTGACTTCAACCAATACATCATAATTCTGTTCTTCAGGGGGGCTCCTGACTTCAACCAATACATCGCCATTCCTTTCTTTAGGTTGGCAAGATTTCAACAACTTTTAAAAACGCCTTTCCTCTCTTCAGGCGGGCTCCTGACTTCAACAACAACTTTAAAAATGCCATTGTTGGCGAGATTTAAACAACTTTAAAAATAAAATCCTATTCGAGGGCGGATGAACCCAAAATATCCTATTCGAGGGCAGATGAACCCAAAATATCCTATTCGAGGGCGGATGAACCCAAAATATCCTATTCGAGGGCGGATGAACCCAAAATATCCTATTCGAGGGCGGATGAACCCAAAATATCCTATTCGAAGGCGGATGAACCCAAAATATCCTATTCGAGGGCGGATGAACCCAAAATATCCTATTCGAGGGCGGATGAACCCAAAATATCCTATTCGAGGGCGGATGATCCCATTATATCCTATTCGAGGGCGGATGAACCCATTATATCCTATTCGAGGGCGGATGAACCCAAAATATCCTATTCGAGGGCGGATGAACCCAACAATATCCTATTCGAGGGCGGATGAACCCAAAATATCATATTCGAGGGCGGATGAACCCAAAATATCTTATTCGAGGGTGGATGAACCCAAAAATATCCCATTCGAGGGCGGATGAACCCAAAATATTCTATTCGAGGGCGGATGATCCCATTATATCCTATTCGAGGGCGGATGAACCCATTATATCCTATTCGAGGGCGGATGAACCCACAATATCCTATTCGAGGGCGGATGAACCCAAAATATCCTATTCGAGGGCGGATGAACCCAAAATATCCTATTCGAGGGCGGATGAACCCAAAAATATCCTATTCGAGGGCGGATGAACCCAAAATATCCTATTCGAGGGCGGATGATCCCATTATATCCTATTCGAGGGCGGATGAACCCATTATATCATATTCGAGGGTTGATGAACCCACAATATCCTATTCGAGGGCGGATGAACCCAAAATATCCTATTCGAGGGCGGATGAACCCAAAATATCCTATTCGAGGGCGGATGAACCCAACAATATCCTATTTGAGGGCGGATGAACCCAAAATATCCTATTCGAGGGCGGATGAACCCAAAAATATCCTATTCGAGGGCGGATGAACCCAAAATATCCTATTCGAGGGCGGATGATCCCATTATATCCTATTCGAGGGCGGATGAACCCATTATATCCTATTCGAGGGCGGATGAACCCAAAATATCCTATTCGAGGGCGGATGAACCCAACAATATCCTATTCGAGGGCGGATGAACCCAAAATATCCTATTCAAGGGCGGATGAACCCAAAATATCCTATTCGAGGGCGGATGAACCCAAAAATATCCTATTCGAGGGCGGATGAACCCAAAATATCCTATTCAAGGGCGGATGATCCCATTATATCCTATTCGAGGGCGGATGAACCCATTATATCCTATTCGAGGGCGGATGAACCCAAAAATATCCTATTCGAGGGCGGATGAACCCAAAATATCCTATTCGAGAGCGGATGATCCCATTATATCCTATTCGAGGGCGGATGAACCCATTATATCCTATTCGAGGGCGGATGAACCCACAATATCCTATTCGAGGGCGGATGAACCCAAAATATCCTATTCGAGGGCGGATGAACCCAAAAGATCCTATTCGAGGGCGGATGAACCCAAAATATCCTATTCGAGGGCGGATGAACTCAAAATATCCTATTCGAGGGCGGATGAACCCAAAATATCCTGGAATTGTCTTACCTCCGACTTTTTTTCTTCGAATCCTGTTGTCTTGCTATCTCTTAAAACTTGAATTGATTTCCTCGTTCTTCCGAGAAAATTTTCGACTATGGCAGAAAACCTTCTGCCCCAGTTTTGGTGCTTTTCCTTGTTCTCCAGGTGGACGCCTGACTGCTTCTTCAATTTCTCTTCCTTGTTCTCCAGGTGGACGCCTGACTTCTGATATTTCATTGCTCTTCCTTGTTCTCCAGGTGGACACCTGACTGCTATTTCAATTCTTCATCCTTGTTCTCCAGGTGGATGCCTGATTGCTATTTCTTTTCTTCTTCCTTCATGCTGCTTTGTTCTTGCTTGCTAGGGATAATACCACTGTGGGAGTCTCCTTTCTTCCCCTCCTTCAAATTCAATTTTTTTTTTTTGGTTTTTTTTTTTATTATTTATTTTCTCTCAACACTGTTGGGGATAAAAGTGTTATCTTCTTGGGATAACGTTGTTGAGAATAACGTTGCTAGGGAATTTTATCCCTTCAAATCGATGCTTCATTCTTCTGGAAGCTGCTGGGGATGATAATGGCTTTTGCTTTTTCTAAACACCAATTTCATCTCCTTGGTTCTGTCTGTTGGGGATCAACTTCCTCCATTGGAAACTTATTATGTTGGGGGCAACCCTGCTACAAAGACCACTTCCTTGGTGCTATCTTTATTCTTCCCCAAATGGGTTCCTGATTTCCAGAAAATTTTCTAACTGAAAAGAAAATTTTCTGCCCCAGTTTGACAATCTTTCTTGTGGCATGCATTTCCGTTATGAATGCCATTTCTTTTACCTGTTTCAAATCAAACAAAATTCGTTAGTTTAAAATGCGGTGGTTGGTTGTGATACGCCTACTGGGATGGCTTTTCCCTTTCTCCTTCCTTGCTCTGCGTCCCACAACTTGTTGGGGATGATATTATTTGCTGGGGATAATCCTTTTCTACTGGGGATATCCCTCTTCTTTCGTGGCATGGCTCGGAAACTTGCATTTTCCCGACCTTTTAGTCTCGCATGAATTTCCCAAATCATGCTTATTGCTCTCCTTGTTTGTCCACGGGCTCTGGTCTTGAGGTTTAATAACCTTTGATTTCGGCAAGGATATCCCTCTTGACACTCGTCAAACCTTTTGTCAATTCCCTCTTGCTGGGGATATCTTTCTTGATACTGGCCTCGCCCTTGTTCCTTGCTGACTATATCATTTGTATGTACTTGTCAGATCTTATCTTGGAAAGCTGATGGCCTATTTTGAAGTCATTTCCTACTGGTTCTGACCAAACAGATTCTACTGGGGAATTTTCTATGAAAGGAGAAAGATAAAAAGGAACAGAATAAAAGACAAAGGAAAAAATGACTCTTCAACAAAAGAAACTATAAATAAAAACCTATCAAACGCAGACACCGACTCTAATGGTCATGACATGCATATGTGGCCTATCCTCCGTCGTCAATCGTCTTTCAAGATCTTCCTTTGACGATTCCCCATCTGATTCCCAATCTTATTCGACTTGTAGTGCCCAAAAGGTTTTCACCATCAAGTCTCTCTCATTTGGTTTTTCTCTCAGCTTTCATCGCCTTATGGTGTCCGTGAAGATTTTCACCGATAAGACTCTCTCCTTTGTATCACTTTCCAGCTGGGGATTTTGGAGTGTTGCCGGTATGACTCTCTCTGCTGGAGATTAGAGTCCTTTCTGCTGTAGAACAGAATATTATTTTCGCCGGTAAGACTCTCATTTGTATGACTTGGCATCTTTTGCAGACTGGTCAGAAGGTCTTTCTTTGGACCGTAATGTGGGTTTTTGGACAGGCTAGAAAGAAAGGGTATTAAAGGCTCAAAAACAAAATAAACTTGGGGTTTAAAATTACAACATTCGGAACCAATTTTTGCTTCCCACAAGCGCAACCCTTGCCCCAGTTTCTTGCTTGGAGATTATTTATTTATAATTAATTAATTAATTAATTTTTTTATTACACCATGCACACCATGCACACTATGCACACTGTGCACCCTATGACCGAGCCGTGAAGCGCCTACGTATCCTCTTTGAGGAATCAGGTCAAACGTAGTTCCCAATTCCTTTTTTTTCTTCTGACTTTCTTTTGTTTCTTTTGTTTTTTTTGTTTTTTTTTGTTTTTTTTTTGTTTTTTTTGTTATCATTTTTCTTTTCTTTTACCTTCCAGGCTCGTATTTCCTAGTCGTTGCTATTGATTCCGAACGAGGGGTATGAAAGAAAATAAAATAAGGCTCAAAAGGGGTAACGAAGGATAAAGTGCTTAGGTAGCCGAACAAAATGCCTTCGTCATTCCAGTCTTTAAAACATGCCAAGTGCAAACAACATAATTGAACATAGATTTATAGTCTCTTCCGATGGTGTTGGACTTGACAATTGTGTTAAACACTGGCCTTTTCAATTGTCATTTCTAAAGCACTGCTGGGCGATACTCTCATTCTCATGGACGACCCTCATGCCAATTTGGTGAATCTTGCATCTAACGGTTTTCTTTATGTTTTACTTGCCCAGTTCCACATGACTCGGGCTTCAAATAATCTCAAACCGTTCTTATTTCCTTTAAATGCTTTGATCACCTTCCCAGGGTTTTATGATTAACTTTATAGACTAGGCCCAAACCGTGTGCGCATGTCATGTCACTAGAATCGGCGCTGATCAAAAATGATAAAAGGACTAAACAAAAGATGACTGGAATAATAAAAGACCGGCTTTTGTATTAGACTATTGGCGAAATGGTTTGAATAATAAAACAAACAAAATAACCAGAATAAAATCCTAACACAACCTCGACAAAACTTAAACAAACTGATATGACAAACTGGAAAGATTAGAAGGTTTGACACAAGACAATATCTGGATTACAACCTTAAGAATAATCCGGACAACAGAAATGACAACAAAATAAACCACCAAAAGCTTCTCTCTTGCTAACCAAGGAAGAGAGCGTCCTCCCATTTTATCAAAATCGGCATCTCAGCCACTGAGCTTCGCATCAGTATTGCCCAGACCATTGCCAACTTCAATATCATCAACTTTAGTCAACAAGTCCCAATAGGATTCGAGTGCTTCTGTTATCAGGCCTGATCCCCGCAAAGTGTGCTTCTGGGTCTTGTATTTCCGGCTTACCACAAACCAACCACCTTAACTTTCTTTGTGATTCAAAGCGAAACAGGTTAGAATGGACTCCGTCGGTCCCCATTATTAATAACATCTTTTCCTCTTTTTTTCATTTTTTTTTTCATTTTTTTTTCTTTCTTTTTTTCGATTTTTTTTTCATTTTTTTTTTCTTTTTTTTTTTCGATTTATTTTCATTTTTTTTTCATTTTTTGTTGTGGTCGAATCTTATGGAGATTGCCTACGTATCATGACCCCGCATGAATCAGACCTTGCGTAGTTCGGACCAATAAAAGGTAACAACAATGAAATATTTTTTTTTGAATTATCAATTTTCATAATAAAACTGGGTTTCAAAGGTTTAAAAATGACCTTCAAACTTGAAAATCAAACGACCCACATATTCTAATCAAAAGTTTTACAAACTCCAAAAACAAACGGCCAGCTTCCTTTCTCCGTTTGACAAATGCAACCAAACAATTATTTTTGCAAATGTGGCCCCTTCCAAATTAGGCCGGAGGGGATTATTTTATGACACTTTACAAACTTGTCCGTTCTTTTACGAAAATAGCCTTTCGACAACTGAAAGATACTCTAAGGCTATTTCGGCAAGAACGGTTTAAGACGCGGCCGAAGCTGGCTTGACTTATTTTGACCAAATATCCAAACGGTATTCACCTGACCGTTGACTCTTTGTTTTTTTTTTCAAATTATAATAAAAACCGGGTGTTGCAAACACGGCCCTTCAGCGCCTCGGGGACGAAGATTTTTACGGCTGTGTGGGTCAACTGGACCAAAATCCTAAACATGACCCAAAAGGTGGCTGTTTATGCAAAGTCAGCCTTCTGGCGTCCCTTTCGGGAACATTCGGCTATGTCTTGATAAAACAGCGTCACCCGACTTTTCTATGACAAAACTAAAATTTGACATATTTTTTTTTTGGTTATTTTGTTTTAGTAAAAAGTGGAGGCTGGACACTGCCCGACTTATTTATGAAAAAATTAAAATTTTGACATGTTTTTTATTTATTTATTGGTTTTTGGCTATTTTAACAAAAAAAGGGGAAAGGGGGGGTTGGACCCGATGAGGGTTGCCTACGTATCTCACATCCGGTGAGAATCAAACCAGCGTAGTTCGGGCTGATCAAGAATAAGTAAATAAACTAATTTTAAATTATTATTATTTTTTTTTGAATTTGTAAAAGAACTGCTTTAAAAGAAGAAAGGAAGTATATATATTTTTTGGATTTTTGATTGATTTTCTTTTTGAAAGAAAGACTTCTAAGAATTCCTTTTCTTTTGATTTGAACTTGGAGAATTTCAAAAGTAAAAGGAAGATATTTTTTTTTCTTATTCTAAGAAGAAAGAAAATATATTTTTTTTTTGGAATTTTACCTTTAATAAAAGAAATGCTTTCTAAAAAAAATATTTTTTAAATTTTGAATTTTCTTTCAATTTTTAAAGAAGAAGGAAAATATTTTCGAATTTGTTTTATTTTATTATATATATATTTTATTTTTTTTATAATTAAAAAGACTCTCTAAAGAAGTCTATAATGGAAAATATTTTTGGATTTTTTGTTTTGAAAATTGGGAGTCTAAAAAAACCTTTTCTAGACTTTTTGGCAGGACAAATATTTTTGCAACAAATAAAGATATATATACATTTTTGGAAATAAAGAAAAACTTTTTGGATTTTTATATATATATATATATTTGCGCAACAAATAATAAAATCACTTTCAACGCGACTCTTTTTATTTTATTATTTTTATTTTTATTTTGGCATCTAAACAAATAAATAAATAAAAACCCATTTTAAAAACAAGACTCTTTTTCATTTTCATTTTTATGGCAAGACAAACTATTTTTTTTTAATTTTTAAAAACAAGACAAAACAACAACACTTTTTTTTCTTTCTATTTTTCTTTGCTTTTATTAAAACAAACTAATAAACATTTTTTTTTCATTCTCAAAATTTCGGCAGAGTTTTGACAATATTTTGGCATTGGTTTTTTTTTCAAAAATAAACAATCAATTCCCTAACCGCTATTTCTTTTTTTTTTTTTTCAATTTCAAAATATTATTCCTGATATTCAAAAGTCAGTCAACACACAAATCCGAATCAAATAAATGCGCAAATAGTAGCAAGTAAGATGCATCAGGATGGTCGTTTTCATTTTTTGGTACACCTGTCCTAGACAGACCCAACCCCTATGTTGAGCCTCCAAAGTCAAATGCACGTGATGCAAACAAACGTTCCTACTAGGGATCCGGCATGTAGCTGAGTTATTCTAAGTGAAAAACCTGAGGCATATTGCTCTAGCCCTGGCTTACCCAAGTGGACAGCTTGAGCCGAAATGGGGGCAACGTACCGGGAGCACGAAAGTCTGCCCGACCTAGTTACTTGTCCCAACTTCGTCTTATTTGGTATGACTTCTAACAGAAAGGTGGGCCACGCGCACGTGTACACCATAAATTTAGAAGACTCAGAAAGAAGAAGGGTTTCGTAGCAGTTTTATATACACAATTCAGATAATATTAAAGCGGTAAAAGCATCATTTAGCACATTAAGCATATATCATGTAAAAATCAGATAATAAATAAAGCCAACTATAACAGTTATTTTAAGCTCGAATTCTTGAACCCTGAACCAGTGGTTCTGGGTCTCTAATCCCCAGCAGAGTCGCCAGAGCTGTCACACCTCCTTTTTCCGCCCCCGCGAGGGGCGTAGGGAGTTTTTTCCAATTAAAGGACAGTCGAAATGGGATTTATTTGTTTATTTCAGAGTCGCCACTTGGGAGATTTAGGGTGTCCCAAGTCACCTATTTTAATCCCGAATCGAGGAAAAGAATGACTCTGTATTATAGTCTGCGCATCAGAAATCCGGATAAGGAATTCTGTTAACCCGGGAGAAGGTGTTAGGCATTCCCGAGTTCCGTGGTTCTAGCACGGTCGCTCAACTGTTATATTTGGCTTGATTATCTGATTTTATACAAATATGGACTCATGTGCAAGTTTTATCTTTTTACCGCTTTTATTATTATATTTTTTAAATAATGTGAACATCGTTTAAAAACATGTCTTTGGATTGGGTCACATAAAATGCATCCACGATCCGAAACGTATTTTTATTCAATGTTTTGGGATTTGGATTTGGGTCGCATAAATGCATACCCGTGTTTAAGAATGTATTATTATTATATCGCGCCTAAAGCAATTAGCGATTTATTACTTTGGGGTAGGGCCGTAAAATTTGCTAAAACGACTCCTCCTTAATTCTAAGCAATTAAATGTACATTTATTGAGGGCCCTGCAATCTATACATTTTATTAAGCGAGGCTCATCTCATTTATTTTTAAATGGATAAATCTTAAAGCGACTACATTTTGCTATTTAAAATTAGTCTCTAAAATGAATAGAGAAAATCCTAATTAATTACGTTTTTTTAATATTATTATTATTAAGAAAACATGACACGCTAATTGCTTGATTAATACAAATATTGATGAAAAAAAGAATTTTATTCTTAATTTCGAAAATTATAAATAAAATAAAAGTTCAACAACTAATATTCAAAATAAACAAATATAGCTAGATTAAAACTCAGCATTGTTATTTTAAAAAAAATATTATTGAGATTAATTATTCACAATCATTTGAAACTAGATTTAACCATATTTACTAAAGCTTATTAGAAAGTTTATTAGACTTAAACGTTCTTCTAATCTTACTTAAGCTTAAGTCATGCCTTAATGCCTAATTTACGATATTTAATTTAAATTCGTGTGTTAGCTAAATTTAGCTACTTGTTCATGATCAACCTATAATCTTGAAACCTTCATAACTAGTGAATTAACCTGTTTTGCCGAACTGATTTATTACAGACTAACTTATGATATTATTTTCTTATTCCAGTTATTATTTAGTAATTCATGAAATAGCTTAAATAAAATCAACAAAAGGAACAAAGAAAAACGAAATTAAAACTTCAAATTTTCATTCTTCATATGTATTCATGCTTCATATTTCGGATTACAATAACCAGCTTTTCAGTTGTGTACCTGATATTGGAAGCAAAAGAAAATGAATATGAGAATCAGCAGCAGCAGTAAAATCAGTACAACACAGCAACAATAGCCCAACAACAGTAACAACCCAGGAAAAGAGTTTGCAAACCAGTAGAGCAGTAGTCCCAAAAACAAAAGCTTCAAGCTTTGAATGAAACAACAACAATTAATACTGATTTCAAACAAAGAAAGCAGAAGATTTTTTTTAATCTTTTATTTTATTTTGAAAGCTTAAATATTTTCGGAATTTTTCTTTCTCTTAAATGTTCAGCCCTTTTTTCTCTCTATTTCTGTATTCTCTGTCCGTTTTTTCTCTCTATCTGTATGTGTATTTTTTCTTCTCTCGTATCTCCCTCTGTCCTCTTTGATTTCAAGACTTCTTATATAACCCATCCCATAAATCTTTCAATTAATTAAAATCAATACTTTTTCTCTACCCAACCCATTATCTTCCCACTCATCCCCATTACATTAAATAAACATATCACACCACCCCATTATATTTTGTCCCCCATGCCTAACATAAAATAATGCAAGATTCCCCCACTAAATTTTGTCTTGTCCCCCCTTTATATTAAATAAACATATCACAACCCACCCCATTTTATTTTGTCCCCCATGCTTCATATAAACAATTACAAAATGTACAATTCCTAAACTACCCCTCCGACCTTACTGAAATTACCAAACTACCCCTGAACGTACTACAAATTACCAAACTACCCATCAGCTATAACACATCATTTAATCAAACTTAACCAAAATATAGACAATATGATTAATTTCTAACAATGTTCAAACACCAAATTTCATGAACATGATTTCAACAACATTTCAACAACAAATCACATGAACACAAATTGAACAACAAAGAACAACTAAAATTTGATTGAACAATATTTTAGCAACAAACAATCCTATTTTCGGATTCAACAACTACAACAAACAAGTATATTTAGATTTCTAACTTCAATCATATTGAACTTAAAATCAATTCTAACAACATTACAACCAACAATTCCTATATTAAACTTTATGAGACAAATTCAAGAAATAATCACAAATGGTAAACAAGAAATCAAACTATACAAAATTCGGATTCAAGATCATCCAAACAAAGTATGAACATGAATGAATCTATTTTAACACAACAAACATGACGGATTAAACGATTAAATCAATATATTTCCTTTAACACAACTAAATTCTTTTTAGACAAATAACAAGATCGACGAATAAACAATTATAAACTTAAGCTTGAACTTAACAATATTAACAATTTCTAACAATACATAAACACATGAAACAAATTGAAGAAACAATTAATTAAACTTCAATTTGTATCTAACAAACATTAAACTAACAAATATTCACTTAAACAACAATACAAACATGAAATAAACATGGAAAATAACTAATTAATCTTTCATTTGAAATCTGAAAAATTAATTTAACAAACAACACATGAGCATGAACTAAAAATTAATTCAAACGATAAACAAAACAAACATTTGCCGATTTTAGATTCGAAAATATCAAAGCAAAATACGGACAAAATAAAACTCAAAAACTACTAACCGGATCGAAATGAAATATGTACGGACTGTTTCGACGAACCTCGAATGGGAATGAATCTGTCCGGATTCGACGACGAACTCAACGACGAACTCACCTTCCTTGTAAACTTTGACGAACTCAAAACGACGCTCGACGACCTCGACTAAAACTCAACCGAGCAGCTCGTCTGAAGATACAACAGCTGGAACGAAGGAGAAGTGATGAACGGAAGCAGCTGGAGGTGAAGAAGAAGGTGGAACGGGAAGCAGCAGCAGCAGCTTGGACGCCATGGACGTGAAGCAGAAACAGCAGCTCGGAGATAGCTTCCATGGAGACGCTCAAGCTGAAGAAGACGAAGAAGAACAGCAGCAGCTGAGGCTTGTTTTGGCCTCAAGCTGCTCGACGGAAGCAGCTGGTCGACGCTCATCCATGGCGGAATGAGCTGGACGACGAGGGCAGCGACGGGGGGGTCCGGCGGTTCAGGCGTCCATGGTCGTTTGTTTAGGGTAGTGTTGACGACGGACAATGACGACGAGGGAGGGGACTGTTTGGTCGAAGGTCTGGACGACGCCATGGGAGGCAGCCATGGTTATCTTGAGGAAGAAGAAGAAGATAGGAGGGGTGGCGGATTGGTTTAGTGTTTTTAGGGTTTTCTTCTTTTAATTTTTGTTTTGTTTTGTAAAATGTAAGACAAAGGGGTTTGGGTCTTTTGGGTTATGGACTGGGTCGACCCAGTTCGAAATGGACTGGGTCGTAGGGAAGATTGGGCCATTTTTTGGGCCTGTGGCTTGAAATTGAAGAAGAGGCCCAATTCCGACTTTCCTTATATTTTCGCTCTCTTTTCTTCTTTTATTTCTCTAAAACTAAATTATAAAAATACTTAAACTATTATTAAGAATTAAATTAAGTTATAAAAGCGCAAATTAACTCCCAATAACAATTAACGCACAATTAAGTAATAATTAAGCATAAAATTGTATATTTGGACATTAAATGCTAAAAATGCAAACGATGCCTATTTTTGTAATTTTTAATTTTTGTAAAACAAATTTAATTACTAAAAATTGTAGAATTAAATCCTACATGCAAAATGCGACATATTTTTGTATTTTTTATTAATTTAGCAAATAAACACGCACAGACAAATACAAATAATTATTCAAAATATCACAAAATTGCACACCAAAGAAAAATTATTTTATTTTTGAATTTTTTGGGAGTAATTCTCATATAGGGCAAAAATCACGTGCTTACAAGTATCTCCAGTGATTTGGAGATTCCTTTCTGGATGTCCTGGAGGGGTGGTGAGTTGCTCTTTCGTTTTGGAGCAGAAGATGACGGGTTGGTTGGTCTTTTCATTTAGAGATGGAAGGGATAGGAGATAGGGCACTCGATTGTTGTTGGTGACTGTTGGGATTTCTCCATTAGAGGATGTTGTAGTAGATTTGGTAGGGAAATCATAGGTTTGTGTGTTTGGGTGGGGAGTTGGCCTGTCAGTGGTGCCCATGGTGGAGTCCCCGTTTGGAGATAAGGAACCGACCCCATTAGGTGTTTCACCAAGTGTGGTGATTGAGGCATTGGGGTTTGGGCTAGAGGCCCCTTGAGAACTGGGCTCATGATTTGAGCTGGTGGGGTCATCGGATGTTGGCCCCGCTTTTCGTTTGGCTCCCGTATTGGGCTGCTCTCTTGGGCCTGTATGCTGCCCGTGTTTGGACGTATCTTGTGCACCAGTAGAGAGTCTGTTTGGGCCAATTAGCCTCCTTTGGTTTTTTTGTACACTGTTTATTAATATTTTTGAATTATAATGAAGAGTTTGAGTTTGTAAGAATTTTCCTGAATTGGCATCAAACATGTTTACCTATATCTCTTCCGTCTGTGGAGCATGTTGTGGTTTATGCATTTTGCCGTCACTGCTATGTATTGTTTTTGCTTGTCCCTGTTTAGTCTGCGTGGGAAGGTGACAGTTTTCCATTCACTTTCCTCTGGGAATGGTTCCTTTTGATGAACTTCTTGTGGTTCTTTGAATGTTGTGGATGTGTGTATTTTATAGTTGCATTTAAGAGTAGTGTGCCCTATCCTGCCACAAATGGTGCATAGGGTTCCTTCACTTCATAAATCACAGCCTGTTTATGATCTCCTATGATTACTATTGTTTCCACTGGAGTTTCCAGTGGCACTTGGATACAGATGCGTGCATATCTCTCCCTTAGAGTAGAGGATGTACATTGGTCTATCTTGAGGAGTTTGCCTAGCTTCCTCCCAACTTTTTCTAATATATCCTTGTCACAAAATTCTGTTGGCAGTTGGGGTAGCCGGATCCAAATGGCAGTAGAGGTGAGGGTGGCTTCTTGAGGAACAAATTTTGGTTCCCATTTCCTTACAAATAAGAAGTTTCCAGAGATAAACCAAGGTCCTAGGTGTAGAGCCCTCACCATGCTTTCCTCTAAGCTAAACTTTACTATGTAGAAGTCCCACCCTAGGTCAATCAAGATTAACTGGTCGGATGGCTTCCATAGGTCGTTTAACTTAGATCGAAGCATATGGTGTGACATCTTTCTTTTGAATATTTTGATGATTACCGAGTATCTCCATGGTAAATGAAGGCGTTCTTTGTCTTCTTGTGAGAGGGGAATTGAGCCCTCAATATGCTTCCCTTTGTCCAGTTCTGAAATTGATTGGTTATCCATGTCGTAGTAGTTGGTTTGGTTGTTCACTTGTTTATCTAGGAGCATTTCCTTATAGGAGTGTTGAGGTAACTCTACCTCCATTTGGTTGTGTTTATCCGATAGTTCCGGTGGGATTGGTGGCTTAATCGGTGGAGGTTCCATGTTGTTGGGAGATGCTTTTAGGCTAGAGTTGGAGAGAGAATTAGATCACGATGACAAGTCACAAAATTTAATCAAGGACCTTATTATATTAATCAAGCAATTAATAATAACTATGATAAAAGAATATCAAATACAATATATATTTTATATCAAACGACGTTCGCCAAAATATGTTCAAATCATCAAACATGATATTTGATCTAGGGCATATCTACTATATCGCTAACAACCCTTGTTACAAATCAAGTATTTTTACATATAATATGTTTACAAAATTATTTGTTCCAAAGATTTTTCTTGGAAAGAGGTAGCTAGTAATTGTACCATTTCTTGCAACAGTATGGAGGAGATTCTTGATCGATATGAAAGATACTCATATGCAGAGAGACGCTTTCTTGCGAGCAATTCTGAATCATCATCAGTATGACTATCAGCTTTTTCTTTCCTTCAATTAATAGGGGTACGTACCTGCAAATACGAGGTTTTCTAGTATCAATGTACTAAGTATGAATTAGATAAGTCTTGCAGGAGAATTGGAGCTTGGAATACACAAAACTCAAGGCTAAGATTGATCTTCTGCAAAGGAACCACAAGTAAGAGCATAATTGCTTCCATGAAATCTTTTGGGAGAGTTTAACTTATATACACCCAGTGATGGACAGTGTAAAGAAACTTTGTATTTTACATGTTTTATAAGGTCATTTCCTTTGCTTTGTTGGTTTCCCATCATGTTTAATTACAACTCTAGAAGTTATAACATGACTTTTAAATGATTTGGTAATAATGGCTGATACATTAGAATTTTTTCTCATGTCAAGGGGATTTCGTTCCTTATATATAACAAAAATATGTTCGTTTTTACCCAATGTGTATGGTATAAGTTTTTGATGAACCGCCTTCCTTCCACTTAGTTCCGTCATTATTTGATAGTGTAAAAATTATTTACACTATCAGTATTTCTTTTTGAAAATGTAGCGTAGAGTGATTCAATGTTCATTTTTCTTTATACTTTTCCAGGCATTATTTGGGAGAAGATCTGGAGTCGTTGAGCTTGAAGGATCTCCAGAACTTGGAGCAACAGCTTGACAGCGCTCTTAAAGCTATTCGATCCAGAAAGGTAAAGGGTCTTTTTTTCTCCATTCAAATTTTGGGCTTTCTTTTTTTTGATTTTTTATCCGGTGTCCATTACCCGCTTTAATATCTTGATTAGTCTGAATTCGTACCGTGTAAGATTTATTAAAGGGAGAAGCTCCTACTAAGATTTTCCATTCTTATAACTCGAATTCGGAACCTTTAATTAAGGATAAAAGGGTCTTGTTTATCCTACCACAATTCTTGGTGGTTTAAGGCCTATTAAAAAGGAAAGCACTACCGACCAAGATTCAAATTTTGGGCTTTCACTAATATGCAACATTTGACTGCTGTTTTCTTGCAGAATCAACTCATGCATGAATCTATCTCTGAGCTACAAAAGAAGGTTTGCTTCTGTTGAATTTGGCAAATTTTGTCCCACATCGGTGGGCTCTTAAGTTTTGGGGGGATTTTCCCCATATAAAAGAAGGTCTAATGTTTAGGATTTAAACACACCTCTCATTTGCCTTCTCATCTGTTTAAGACATTTGTATCTTCTCTCTTTAGTATTATTTCACTTGTATTTTTGGAGTGAAATAAAATATTGGTTGTGTCCGAGGAGTATGCAAAATTAGCCGAACCTCGTAAATTCTGGTGTTCCCTTTATTGTTGTTTTATTGTCTTATTTATTATTTGGTGGCTGTCATAATTTTTGGTATAGTAGTTGTGACTTATTCACACTATATACATTTGGCTTCCGCAACAATTGGTATCAGAGCCAAGGTACTGTCTAAGTATGCTCTGTGGTTGCAGCATAGTCTGATCTTCCACATCAGAAAAGATTTATCTTGGTAACTGAGTCAAGGTTCTGTCTGAGTATGCTCTGTAGTTGCAGCTTAGTCCGATCTTCTACATCAGAAAGGAAATAATCTTGATTTGTGTCGTCAGCTATTAAATAATATTTGTGTCAAAGATGGGAGACAATAAACAAGAAGAATCTACATCAAGTGTCAACAATACATCATCATTGACATCTTCACTTATGACAAGAATTGTGTCAAATGCGAAATTTGCGGTCGAAATTTTTGACGGGTCCGGACATTTTGAGATGTGGCAAGGCGAGGTTCTAGATGTCCTTTTTCAACAAGGGCTAGATCTGGCCATTGAAGAAAAGAAACCAGATGTTATTGGAGAAGAAGATTGGAGAATTATCAACCGTGTTGCTTGCGGTACCATTCGATCCTACCTTGCTAGAGAGCAGAAATATCCATACACAAAGGAAACTTCTGCAAGTAAATTATGGAAAGCACTGAAGGATAAATTTTTGAAGAAAAACAGTCAAAATTAATTGTACATGAAGAAGAGACTGTTTCACTTCACCTATGTTCCTGGTACCACGATGAATGAACATATCACCAGTTTCAATAAGTTGGTCACAAATTTGCAAAATATGGATACAACTTATGATGATGGTGACTTGGCCTTGATGTTGTTGGCGTCACTTCCTGATGAGTACGAGCACCTTGAAACTACTCTACTCCATGGAAATGACGAAGTTTCTCTCAGAGAAGTTTGTTCGGCTTTGTACAGCTATGAACAAAGAAAGCGAGAAAAATAGAAGGGCGGAGAAGGAGAAGCACTATTTGTGAGGGGTCGTCCTCAAAGTCAAACGAGGACAAATAAGGGAAGATCCAAGTCAAGATCCAGACCCAGCAAAGATGAATGTGCCTTTTGTCGAGAAAAAGGGCACTGGAAGAAAGACTGTCCGAAGTTGAAGAATAAGGCCAAACATAACAATGGAAAGGCCATTATGGATTCAAATGTAGCTGATTGTGATGATTCAGACTTCTCATTAGTTACAACAGAGTCATCAACATCATCAGACATATGGTTGATGGACTCGGCTTGTAGCTATCATATGTGTCCCAATAGGGACTGGTTCGTGGAATTTCAAGAAGGAGAATATGGAGTCGTCCACACAGCGGATAACAGCCCTCTTACCTCATATGGCATTGGTTCAATACGATTAAGGAACCATGATGGAATGATCAGAACATTAACAGATGTTCGATATATACCGGATTTGAAGAAGAATCTCATCTCTGTGGGAGCCCTAGAATCAAAAGGGTTCAAAATCATTGCAGAAAATGGAGTGATGAGAGTATGCTCCGGTGCACTAGTGGTAATGAAGGCTAATCGGAAGAATAATAATATGTACCGCTATCGTGGCAGTACAATTATTGGGACAGCGACAGTGACATCCAGTGACGACAAAGAGGCAGAAGCAACCAAGCTATGGCACATGCGCTTGGGACATGCTGGAGGAAAATCCTTGAAAACTTTATCAGATCAAGGATTGTTAAAAGGAGTCAAGGCTTGCAACTTGGAGTTTTGTGAGCATTGTGTCAAAGGGAAACAGACAAGGGTTAAATTTGGTACAACGATCCATAATACTAAAGGCATTTTGGATTATGTCACTCTGATGTTTGGGGTCCTTCCAAAACACCTTCATTGGGTGGGAAACACTATTTTGTAACCTTTGTTGATGATTTTTCTCGAAGAGTATGGGTGTATACAATGAAGAGCAAAGATGAAGTGTTGGGAATTTTTCTCAAATGGAAGACGATGGTGGAGAATCAGACAGGCAGGAGGATCAAGTGTATTCGCACAGACAATGGAGGTGAATACAAAAATGATCATTTCAATAAGGTCTGTGAAAATGATGGCATCGTCCGACACTTCACTGTTAGACATACACCACAACAGAATGGAGTGGCAGAACATATGAACCGGACCTTGCTGGAGAAGGTACGGTGTATGTTGTCCAATGCTGGCTTGGGCAAAGAATTTTGGGCTGAGGCAATTACATATGCATTCCACCTCATTAATCGTCTACCATCTGCTGCTATTGATGGCAAGACACCATTTGAAAAATGGTACGGAAAACCTGCTGTAGATTATAACTCTTTGCATGTGTTTGGCTCAACTGCATATTATCATGTGACGGAGTCAAAATTGGATCCAAGGGCAAAGAAGGCTATTTTTATGGGAATTACTTCTGAAGTCAAAGGATATCGCTTATGGTGTCCTATGACAAAGAAAGTAATATTCAGCAGAGATGTTACCTTTGATGAATCTGCTATGGTAAATAAGGTAACAGAAGACACCAAACAAAATAAAGGTGCTTCTAAGCAGGTGGAGTTTGAGGAAAAATTTATTTTTCCTACACAAGAAGCAGAGGAGGAAACAAATGAAGATTACCCTCTGGAAGGAGAGCCAGTAGAGGAGATTCCAACTCAGGAACCTCAACAACAACTTGAATCAATAGCAACCAGCAGGCCAAAAAGAACAATAACGAAACCTGTTCGTCTCATTGAGACGGTTGCTTGTGCAACCTCAATTGTAGCTGATGATGTTCCTACCACTTATAAAGACGTTGTCCAAAGTTCAGAAGAAGATAAGTGGAGGATTGCCATGAATGATGAAATACAGTCCCTTCATCAGAATCATACATAGAGATTGGCCAATCTCCCGAAGGGAAAGAAAGCAATTGGGTGCAAATGGGTATTTGCAAAGAAGGAAGGATTTCCTAACCAAGTAGATGTTCGCTACAAAGCAAGATTGGTGGCCAAAGGATATGCTCAAAAGGAGGGAATTGATTACAATGAAGTATTTTCTCCAGTTGTAAAACATTCCTCCATTAGAATTATGTTGGCTTTGGTAGCACAATTGGATTTGGAACTAGTTCAGATGGATGTAAAAACTGCGTTTTTACATGGAAACTTGGAGGAGGAAATCTACATGACTCAGCCAGAAGGATTCAAAGTTGCTGGAAAAGAAAATGTGGTGTGCAAACTTGAAAAGTCGTTGTACGGATTGAAACAATCTTCTAGACAATGGTACAAGCGATTTGACGAGTTTATGTTGCGGCAAGGGTACAAAAGAAGCAAATACGATCATTGTGTGTATTTGCACAAGCTTAAAGATGGTTCCTTTGTATATCTTCTCCTATATGTTGATGATATGTTGATAGCTTCCAAGAATTCGGAAGAAATTGATAAGTTGAAAATTCAACTGAAGAAGGAGTTCGAGATGAAGGATTTGGGTGAGGCAAAGAAAATTCTTGGCATGGAGATAATTAGAGATAGACGTTCAAAGAAACTCTGTTTATCTCAGAAAGAATATTTGAAGAGAGTACTACAACGTTTTGGCATAGATGACAAGACTAAGCCAGTTAGTACTCCACTTGCTCCCCATTTTAAGCTAAGTACTACTATGTCGCCAATGGATGAAGCTGAACGAGAGTATATGTCAAAGGTACCATACGCAAATGCTGTTGGTAGCTTGATGTATGCAATGGTTTGCACAAGGCCTGACATTTCACAAGCTGTTGGAGTTATTAGCAGATATATGCACAATCCAGGGAAGGAGCATTGGCAAGCTGTGAAGTGGATTCTACGGTATATTCATAATACTGTAGATGTCGCGTTAGTTTTTGAGCAGGAAGACAATCAGTCTGTAGTTGGATATTGTGACTCAGATTTTGCGGGTGATCTGGACAAACGAAGATCAACTACTGGTTATGTGTTTACTTTTGCAAAGGCACCAGTTAGTTGGAAGTCTACTTTACAGTCAACAGTTGCTTTGTCTACAACAGAGGCAGAGTACATGGCTATTACAGATGCTGTGAAAGAGGAAATTTGGCTTCAAGGATTGCTAAAGGAGCTTGGTGTTGAACAAAAAGGTATCACAATTTTTTGTGATAGTCAAAGTGCTATTCAATTAGTGAAGAACCAAGTTTATCATGCAAGGACGAAGCACATTGATGTTCGGTATCATTTCGTACGAGAAATCATAGAAGAAGGTGGAGTCACAGTGAAGAAAATTCATACTACGGAGAATCCTGCTGATATGCTGACAAAGGTGGTGACTGCGGTCAAGTTTCAACATTGTTTGGATTTGATCAACATTGTTGAAAACTGAAGATTGAAGATGAAGACACAATCAAAATTTGTTATTGAGAGAAAATTGAAGATGTGGAATTTTGCCAAGGTGGAGATTTGTTGAATTTGGCAAATTTTGTCCCACATCGGTGGGCTCTTAAGTTTTGGGGGGATTTTTCCCTATAAAAGAAGGCCTAATGTTTAGGATTTAAACACACCTCTCATTTGCCTTCTCATCTGTTTAAGGCATTTGTATCTTCTCTCTTTAGTATTATTTCACTTGTATTTTTGGAGTGAAATAAAATATTGGTTGTGTCCGAAGAGTAGGCAAAATTAGCCGAACCTCGTAAATTCTGGTGTTCCCTTTATTGTTGTTTTATTGTCTTATTTATTATTTGGTGGCTGTCATAATTTTTGGTATAGTAGTTGTGACTTATTCACACTATATACATTTAGCTTCCGCAACAGCTTCCTCGTGGAAATTTTGCATTTGATGTACTAGCATTTGTTATTGGAAAAAGTTAGCTAGAGCAAAAGTTATTTTTCAAGAAATATTTTTTTATGAGAAAGTTGTTATTTGGTGTTCGGTTACAAAAAATTAACAGGGAAAAATAACTTTCCTCACTTATATGCATAAGTCATTTTCCTTACAACTATTAATTTCATATTACTTGATCCAACTAAAATTTAGACGTTATAATTAATTAGTACTAAAGATTTCATCAGAACACTTCCAATTTGTCGAACTTATTTATCGTCAATACATTATGTATTTTCTTCAAAAAATATTTGCACTAACTCACCCATAAAAATTATGTCGTTTACCATGCCAATCATAATCTTAATTGAAAAATGGTTCATCATTGATATCTTAAGAATTAGTTCTGCTATTTTACAGGAAAAGGCAATACGGGAGGAAAATAACACGCTAACGAAGAAGGTGAAACTACTTCTGTTAATTGCCGTAAAATTTTCATGAAGTCGCAACTCTTGATGAACATTTTACCATTTCTCGATTTGTGCATGCTAATCTTCGCTTATTGTTCCGATTTATCAGATGTCCCCGAAAGGGACTCTTTCCACTTCGTTATCTCTAAGTTATTAAGTAGGCTCATTTTATTTGCATTGTTTGTTCCACTATTTGCTGAACAGATCAAAGATAAGGAGAAGAGAATAGGACAGCAGGCTGAATGGGAAGAGCAAAATGATCATGTCCCTACTTCAACGTCTTTTCTCTTCCCACAAACAATTCCATGCCTAAACATCAGGTAATTAATTACTACTTATCTGCCAAAATAAATGAATGAATAAACAAAATTTATCAGCATTTTATTCTTGGAAAGTGGTACGTCTTAAAAATCGTGTCAAACTTCCGATTTCTATTTGAATGGTATATGAAGTTGGGATTGACCACGAGAAAAGGTTCAAATTAAAGACAAAAATGTTATATAATTTATTCTTATCTATCTAAGCCTTGGTAAATAGACTTCCACGAAACCTGTGCTTCTAGGTAGGATTGTTTACGAAAAGCTGAAGAATCAAACAAATTGAAAATCAAATTAAACCGACAACAAAAAAAACAATAGTTTTTGGTTTCATTTGGTTTTAGTTTTAAATTTAAAAAATCAACAATTATGGTTTGGCTTTGGTTTTAAGCAAAAAATAACCTAAACTATCAAACCAAACCGACAAAAGTATATTTATAAAACTTATTATATATTACACATACATATATTTAAAATTTTATGGTACATATTAATCATTTGCACTCTTTGTTTATGGTCTAGTTCTTTGCCTTAACAGTAATGTAGTTCTTTACCTTTACTTTCTATTTGATTGATAGTCTTTATTTTTCTAAGTCTAAGAATCTTGTCACAATAAAAATATCTTGTCTTTAATTAAGTCCTTAAGTTATTCATCACTATTTAATATATTGTCATCAAGATATCTTGCTAAATGACATATTTTCTCAGAAAGTAATTGCTTTGATAGAGTTATGTTGGAATATAATCTTCACAATATGTGTTTCACAGGCCACTGCACCCGTCCTACTTCTAATGATACATTGGAAAAGGTGGGAGAGGGGCTTAGGGTATGTCTCATATTTAAATAAACCCTGACAAAAATTGAAAAGCCAAAATAAATAAATATATATTGATAGACCAACAAAAACCAAAGCTATATTTAATTGGTTCTATTTGATGTCGATATATGAAAATTTGACTTTTAATTGGTTATGGTTTTTAGGGGAAAATCTATCAAAATTGAACCATAGATATTTTTATTTGTAGGAAGTATTAGAGACCTTGTAGATTAGTCAAGGTGCATGAAAACTGACCAAAATACCAGTGATATTAATTTTTTGTTGAATGGCATTGTGTTTCTCTTAAAATATTGAATGTTCGCTACGTATTTTTGTCATAGTTAGACTATGTTTATGTTGACCATCAACTTAACGCGACCACCTTTTCTTTTATCCCACGTTGAACATGCTTTTCGAAACTTGGATAAAGAAGGTTGATTGAGTGCTATTTGAGAGTCTTGATTAAATTTGGTGTGCGCTAATTATGAATGCAGAGGCAATTACCAAGGGGGAGAAGTAGAGGCAAGGAGGAATGAGCTTGACCTAAATCTTGATTCTTTATATCCAAGCCATCTTGGATGCTTTGCTGCTTGACAATGACGAAAAGGGTGATTTTCAGAAGAACTCTGCTGTTGAATTCTAGTTTTCCAAGTCCGTGTGAACATCTGGATTAAATTGTGTGAAAATAAGAAATTACTTTACTTTTGGAAGTTGGATTCTTTGTAACTTTGCAATGAGTGTGAAGAGAGCTAGTTACATCACATTTGCAACTGAAAGGAAAGTGTAATTCTCTATGGCAATATTTCACACCTTTGATTGTGAATTAACGTGCTGCTATCACACGTGTTTGTTGAGTAATTAGAGTGAATTCTTCACTAATTCAATAATTTGTCTAATTTACTGGTAATACACTTGGCAATTGTCAGCATTCAAGTGAGAATTTCTTTTTGTTCTTAATGGTTGTGTAAGTCTGCTACGAAGGTAGGCAATAAGTGTGTCCTTGGATTATGACGTTCAAGGTGTCATTTCTAATGTTTCTCGGAAATACTTTTCCTCAAAACTTCATTTATGCAAAATTTTATGTGTTGTATCAATGCTAAACAGTCCCTTTTTCAAAAAAAAAAAAAAAAGAAAAAGAAAAAAGAAAAACTGCTTTCGGATTGGATGTTTGCTTTAGAACTGAATGTTAACCTGTTACTTTACTAATCTTCATGTCACGACTCAAATCGGAGGTCCGCGACAGGTACCCGGTACTTTACTCAATCGAGTACCAACGTAACTTATTTTTCTTATCATACCATCATGGGTAAATGGGCCGGAAGGGCCGTGATGATATAACCAGAATAAAACATAAGGGAATACTTGACATAGGACGCACTACTAGAAATCCGGAAAAAAGCGACCAAAATTTAGCGACCAAAATTGGTCTGTGGGAAAAAGCGACCAAAGTTGGTCGATAAACTAGCGAAAATAATAAAATAAATAAAAGAAACAAAATAGCGACCAAGGTTGGTCGCTACTTGGTTGCTATATTAGTCAAAATGTTGACTGGACTGGTCAGACTTTCTTGGTCAAACATTTACTGAGATTAGTGACCAATGTTGGTCGCTAAAGTGGGACCCACCTACAAAATTTTAATAATTATATTATTATTTTAAAAAAATTATAAAATATAAATATATATAATATAAAAATGGCGACCAACGTTGGTCGCTACTTAAAGGGTAGGCAGATACCGACCAACTTTGGTCGCTTAAATGGGGCCCAGTTATACAATTTTAATAATTATATTATTAATTTAAATATTATATGAAATATAATTAAATCTGATTTAAATATAGCGACCAACTTTGGTCGCTAAACTAAATTCTTGAATAAATAGCGACCAAAGTTGGTCTCTATTCAGGTCAACAATGGTCAAAATTAAAAATCACTTTTGTATTTACTATCTAAATAATATAAATATAAGCCGTTAATACTTTTGTAATACAAGGGATGAATAGTACTATGAATCGTGCGTGTCTCTCTCTCTCTCTCTCTCTCTCTCTCTATATATATATATATATATATATATATATATATATATATATATATATATATATATATATATAATATACTTACGCTATATTATGCACTGAGTATAAGTCTATTAGGTAATATTATATCGAATATAGCTTACATATATAATATATATACTTACGCTATACTATGCACTAAGTATAAGTGTATTAGGTAATACTGTATCGAATATAGCTTATATATATACTTACGCTATACTATGCACTAAGTATAAGTGTATTAGGTAATACTGTATCGAATATAGCTTTTATATATATATATATATAATGTACTTACGCTATACTATGCACTAACTATAAGTGTATTAGGTAATACTGTATCGAATATAGCTTATATATATAATATATATATACTTACGCTATACTATGCACTGCGTATAAGTGTATTAGGTAATACTGTATCGAATATAGCTTATATATATATATATAATATATATACTTACGCTATATTATGCACTGAGTATAAGTCTATTAGGTAATATTATATCGAATATAGCTTACATATATAATATATATACTTACGCTATACTATGCACTAAGTATAAGTGTATTAGGTAATACTGTATCGAATATAGCTTATATATATAATATATACATACTTACGCTATACTATGCACTGCGTATAAGTGTATTAGGTAATACTGTATCGAATATAGCTTATATATATATATATATAATATATACTTACGCTATACTATGCACTAAGTATAAGTGTATTAGGTAATACTGTATCGAATATAGCTTATATATATACTTACGCTATACTATGCACTAAGTATAAGTGTATTAGGTAATACTGTATCGAATATAGCTTATATATATAATATATATATACTTACGCTATACTATGCACTGAGTATAAGTGTATTAGGTCATACTGTATCGAATATAGCTTATATATATTTAATATATATATACTTACGCTATACTATGCATTGCGTATAAGTGTATTAGGTAATACAGTATCGAATATAGCTTTATATATAGCTTATATATATATATATATAATATATGTACTTACGCTATACTATGCACTAAGTATAAGTGTATTAGGTAATACTGTATCGAATATAGCTTATATATATACTATATATACTTACGCTATACTATGCACTAAGTATAAGTGTATTAGGTAGTATTATATCGAATATAACTTATATATATATAATATATATACTTACGCTATACTATGCACTGAGTATAAGTGTATTAGGTCATACTGTATAGAATATAGCTTATATATATATATATATTATATATAATATATATACTTACGCTATACTATGCACTGAGTATAAGTGTATTAGGTCATACTGTATCGAATATAGCTTATATATATATATATATATATATATATATATATATATATATATATATATATATACTTACGCTATACTATGCACTAAGTATAAGTGTATTAGGTAATACTGTATCGAATATAGCTTATATATATATATAATATATATATAATATATATATATACTATGCACTAAGTATAAGTGTATTAGGTAGTATTATATCGAATATATATATATATATATAGCTTAAATTGAATTAAAATCCTAAATTTATACTACATATGTACATAATTTTAAATTGTATTATACACACACACACACACACACACATATATATAGCTTAAATTGAATTAAAATCCTAAATTTATACTACATATATATATAATTTTAAATTGAATTAAGAGTAATATAATTTTTTTTAGAAATAGCGTCCAACTTTGGTCGCTATTTCTAAAAATTCAAAACTGATTTACCTACCAAAATAGCGACCAACTGTGGTCACTATTTTTAATTCTAGAGTGTCAAAACAGGGATCCCCTCCCATTCTTTCTAAAAATTTCCCAAAATCTCTCTTTTATCTCTCACACTCAAACCCCCCCTTCTAACTCCCAGCTCCAGATGCCCCACCCACGCCACCAACAACCACCGCCCAGCTGCCGTCGCCCCGTCGCCGTCGCCTCTGCCGCCGCTGCGTCTCTCTCCTTCTCCACCTCCTAAAAATTCTAGGTTATAATTACAATTTATATCTTTTGTGTAAGCTTATAATGTTTTGTTTATTAGCTATGAATTATTTTTAAATGACTAGTGTTTCAATTAATTGTTTAAAATTGTATTTTATAGAAATCTAGGGTTTAGGTTGTATTTATCATTATTTAACATTTTATAAAAATCTAGGGTTTATAGAAATCTAGGATATAAATTGAAACTTTTAGGATATGAGTTGAATTTTTAGGATATGAATTGAAACTTTTAGGATATGAGTTGAATTTTTGGGATATAAATAGAAATTTTAGGATATGACTTAAACTTTTGTAGATATGAATTGAACCTTTAGGATATAAATTGAACTTTTAGTTTATGTTTAAACTCGTAGGATAAGAATTGATGAACTTTTAGTTTTTAGGTTTTGTTCTTGTGAATTGAACTTGTACGATATAAATTGAAGCTTTTATGTATGACTTAAACTTTTTACGATATGAGTTGAAACTTTTAGGATATGAGTTGAACTTTTAGGAAATAAATTGAACTTTTAGGATATGTATTGAACCTTTAGGATATGACTTGAAGTTTTAGTTTATGTTTAAACTCGTAAGATATGAATATAACTTTAAGTTTTTAGGTTTTGTTCTTGTGAATTGAACTTGTAGGATATAAATTGAAGCTTTTAGGATATGAGTTGAATTTTTAGGATATGAATTGAAACTTTTAGGATATGAGTTGAACTTTTAGGAAATAAATTGAACCTTTAGCATATGTATTGAACCTTTAGGATATGACTTGAACTTTTAGTTTATGTTTAAACTCATTGGATATGAATATAACTTTTAGTTTTAGGTCTTGTTCTTGTGAATTGAACTTGTAGGATATAAATTGAAGCTTTTATGTATGACTTGAACTTTTTAGGATATGAATTGAAACTTTTAGGATATGAGTTGAAATTTTAGGAAATAAATTGAACCTTTAGCATATGTATTGAACCTTTAGGATATGACTTGAACTTTTAGTTTATGTTTAAACTAGTAGGATATGAATATAACTTTTAGTTTTTAGGTTTTGTTCTTGTGAATTGAATTTTTAGGATATGAATTGAAACCTTTAGGATATGAGTTGAATTTTTAGGATATAAATAGAAATTTTAGGATATGACTTGAACTTTTGTGGATATAAATTGAACCTTTAGGATATAAATTGAACTTTGAGTTTATGTTTAAACTCGTAGGATAAGAATTGATGAACTTTTAGTTTTAAGGTTTTGTTCTTGTGAATTGAACTTGTACGATATAAATTGAAGCTTTTATATATGACTTGAACTTTTTATGATATGAGTTGAAACTTTTAGGATATGAGTTAAACTTTTAGGAAATAAATTGAACGTTTAGGATATGACTTGAACTTTTATTTTATGTTTAAACTCGTAAGATATGAATATAACTTTTAGTTTTTAGGTTTTGTTCTTGTGAATTGAACTTGTAGGATATAAATTGAAGCTTTTATGTATGACTTGAACTTTTTAGGATATGAATTAAAACTTTTAGGATATGAGTTGAACTTTTAGGAAATAAATTGAACCTTTAGCATATGTATTGAACCTTTAGGATATGACTTGAACTTTAGTTTATGTTTAAACTCGTAGGATATGAATATAACTTTTAATTTTTATGTTTTGTTCTTGTGAATTGAACTTGTAGGATATAAATTGAAACTTTTAGGATATGAGTTGAATTTTTAGGATATAAATAGAATTTTTAGGATATGACTTGAACTTTTGTGGATATGAATTAAACCTTTAGGATATAAATTGAACTTTTAGTTTATGTTTAAACTCGTAGGATAAGAATTGATGAACTTTTAGTTTTTAGGTTTTGTTCTTGTGAATTGAACTTGTACGATATAAATTGAAACTTTACGATATGACTTGAACTTTTTATGATATGAGTTGAACCTTTAGGATATGACTTGAACTTTTGTGGATATGAATTGAAGGTTTAGGATATGAATTGAACTTTTAGTTTATGTTTTGGAATTTTAGATTGCCGAAGGATTATTAGAAGAGGTTGATGACGTTATTAGACATGCAATAGAACTTCCACCAAGAATAATTAAGATCCAGTACCTCGCAAAGTGTGCCTTTAATTGTTCTTCTCATTAGCGACAATGATGATGAGAAGGCAATGGCATGTGTTTCAAATAGTGATGGTGCAGGTAGGAATTTAGTATTTTCTAAGTAGATAAAAGAAGAGCTTATAGAGTAATTCTGTACTTCATTTTCCATGAGGAAAAGAAGTTTAATTGAGAGTGACAAGGTTGATGAAGACGGAATGTGTTCCGTTGGTCATGGCAGTTCCCATAGAATGGGGATCATAAGACTCTATGATGACAGAGATTATAAGAAGTTTTGTTCTAAATTTTCTTTCAAGTCTGATCCGTACAAGCTTAATGTGATATTGGTGATATTTCTTCGGATTCAGACAATGATTTGACCGACAAAAGTATGGAGATTCTCTTAAAAAGAATTAAAGGTAAAATCTTTTCAGCATCCTTCTCTACCAAGAAAAACATTTTACCTTTAATTCTTTTTAAGAGCATTTCCATACTTTTGTCGGTCAAATCATTGTCTGAATCCGAAGAAATATCACCAATATCATATTAAGCTTGTACGGATCAGACTTGGAAGAAAGTTTAGAACAAAACTTCCTATAATCTTTGTCATCATAGAGTCTTATGATCCCCGCTTTATGGGAACTGCCATGACCAACGGAAAACATTCCGTCTTCATCAACGTTGTCACTATCAATCAAACTTCTTTTCCTCTTGGAAAGTGAAGTAGAGAATTCCTCTATAACCTCTTTTATCTACTTAGGAAATGTTAAATCCTACCTATACCATCACTATTTTGAAACACATGTCGTTGCCTTCTCATTATCATTGTAGCTATAGAGATCAACAATTGATCAAAGACACACCCTGTCAGGTACTGTATCCAAGTTATTCTCTGTATCCAAGTTCATCCCGAGTAATAGTACCACGAGGATAATCACCAAAGCCACCAGACAACTTTATGATGCCAATGAAGCAATATGAGCTATTCAATGAAACTCGTATTGTAAAGAAGAAGAAAGAGACTGATTCAGAAAAGAGGGTCGAGCCTCGACTATATACATGTAAGTTTTTTACTTTTCATTAAGTATTTTGATTTACTTTTATATAAATTTTGAAATACTAATTCAATATATATAATTTTTCATATAGGTTCGCTTCACATGCAGCTGACGTGGGGGAATTCATACGCAGTCAACCACCTAATGAATCGGGCGAGGCAATCCAACTTTCGGACGAGGATGCTGAAAGAACACTCCTTGAGTACTTTATATACTTTGAACTAGACAAAAAAATTTAGTTCTATTGTGTTAGTTCTATTGATTGTTGCTTTTAATTGTTGTTGTTGTTGTTGTTGTTGGCCTGTTTAGGATGTTTGGTAAGCTGGCAGGTGGTGTAGCTGCCAAAACAGGCAGTTTCTGCCAAAAATATACCAAGAAAAGCGACCAACTTTGGTCTCTATTTGGTCGCATTTCACTATAAAAATAATAATTTTCTGGGCAATAGCGACCAACCTTGGTCGCTATCTGCCCAGATTTCTATTTAAAAAAATACAATTTCTGGAAATATAGAGACCAATGTTGGTCGCTTATCTTTAAAAAAAAAATTAAATTCTTGAATTTAGCGACCAACTTTGGTCTCTATTGTCCAGATTTTAAAATATAATATTTGGATTAGAGACCAAAGTTGGTCTCTTTCTAATGATTAATGATTTAAAAACAACGTATTTCATATGTAGAGACCAACTTTGGTTGCCAAATTTATATTATTAAATTAATATAGCGACCAAAGTTGGTCACTAAAGTCAAAATCAGAATATTTAGTCCTTTTACCTTAGAGACCAAAGTTGGTCGCTAATTAGCGACCAACTTTGGTCCCTAAAATAAAGGGACCAACAATATTGCGACCAGGCATGTTTGGTCGCTTTTTGGTTGCTTTTAGGCCTATAAGCGACCAACTTTGGTCGCTTTTTGTGGTCGCTTTTTAACGGATTTCTAGTAGTGACGACCCAATATGTAATACAAACTTATACATGTGACATACGGTCCTACAAGACCAAAATGAACACTCGTACACTGAACATAGGCCGACAAAACCATACAATCTTTCATATACATGACATCTATCTACAAGCCTCTAAGAGTACATACACATCATAAAGGTCGGGACAGGACCCCGTCATACCAATCAATACATGTCCAAATCATACTGACCAAATAGGCAACTCTGGAGCAAGTGGAGTGCACGAACACCTTCCGCTGAGCTGATAGCCTACTAGGAGGAATGTCAACCTGTCTATCGGGACCTGCGGGCATGAAACGCAACGTCCCTAGGCAAAAGGGACGTCAGTACAAATAAAGTACCGAGTATGTAAGGTAGAAAAGCATAAACAAGAGCAGTAATGTAAAGAGAGATAGATGAGATACAACCTGTAACATCTGAGTGCCTCTAGGGGCTACTGACATGAAATGCATAATACATATATATACATAAACTTTTAAAAACATACGCCTTTGTGGGCATCATCATCATCATATCATACCCGGCCTCAAAGAGGACTCGGTAAAAATGTACCCGGCCATCATAAGGCTCGGTAGAATCGTACCCGGCCACGTGGAGCTCGATAAACCCATGATCAGTGGTTGCACAATAGGTGTCGTACCCGACCAACTATAGTGCGACTCAGTAGAGTAAAATAGATACATATATAATGCATGCTAGACTCATGGAATAACGTTCTAAAACTTTCGGAGTGACGTAAGGTCGTTCCACCTTCGATTAACATTATGGACATCAAACCATCAATATGAATTTCTGTAGGATTCAAGGATCATACATACTTGCTTAGAATAATTTTATAAGGAAAAAACAACATGGGCAACCTTAGTTGCTAGGAGTAGATCCGTTATGAAACAACGTATTCATTTCACTTTAGATCATGCCAAAAGAAAGAAGGGAGTGCCTTAACATACCTTAAACCTGTTGAGTCCTTAATCCTTTCCAAGCAACTCTTCAAACAAGTAAACTCAATCTATCATAGTATAAGGATATTCAAAATCAGTGCTGAGCAAAGGCTAAGTCTGTAACTTAAGCTAGTAGCTCATTTATATAAACTCGGGCAACATCTCCCCGGTAACGAGAGCCTCCTCCAATGCCATATACAACAACAACCAGAGAAATCCATCAATATATAAATATAAATTACAAGACATCATATAACAACAACAAGTCACAACTACTTCACAACGAGCGCCGAGTTTATCAGCTGTGCATCCAGTGTTTCATGTGTCCATGCTTCAGAAGTATCACAGCTTCCATCCCACGTGTTAGATTTCAGCACTGTCCAGTTGGAAAAGGACTTGTCCTATGAGGAGGAGCCGATAGCTATTCTAGACCGGCAGGTTCGTCAGTTGAGATCGAAGAGTTTCCCTTCTGTTCGTGTTCAGTGGAGAGGTCAGCCTGCTGAGGCATTGACCTGGGAGTCTGAGTCCTTTATGCGGAGCCGTTATCCCCATCTTTTCTCCGACTCAGGTACTTCCTTCTTATGTCCGTTCGAGGACGAACATTTGTTTTAGAGGTGGGGAATATGATGACCCAAAAGGTCATCACTTGTTTTAGAACTAAATTTTGTGATTCGAGGCCACAAAACCTCATTTTTCCTCACCTCGATTTGCGTGTACAGTTCGGGCGTATATCCGAAACACTTTTATGTGGAAATTTGATAAAAATATTAATTTGGCCTTTAAAATTTAATTTGAGTTGACTTGGTCAACATTTTGGGTAGACGGACCCGAACCCAGACCCGTGATTTGACTGTCTCGGAGGGTCCGTAGGAAAATATGTGACTTGGGCGTATGCTCGGAATTGAATTCAGTGGTTCTAAGCCCGAGAAATGAATTTTTGAAGAAAATTATTTAACTGAAATTTTAAGAGTTTTTAAAAATTTGGATGTATTTGAAATTGATGGTATCAGGCCTGTATCTTGGTTTCAGATCCCGGTACAGGTCTTATATGGTGTTTAGATTGATCCTATAAAATTTGGTAAGAAACGGACTTTAAATGACGTGAATCGGGCCCTCGGTTGTGAAATTTGAAACTTAAGTGTTCTTGAGATTTTTATTTGATTTTGATGCTAAATTCTTTGTTAAAGCTGTTAATTTGATGATTTGATCGCATGAGTAAGTCCATATGATGTTTTTGAGTTAGTATGCATGTTTGGTTTGGAGCCCCGAGGGCTCGTGTGAGTTTCGGATAGTTTTCGGAAGGTTTTTAAACTTAGAAATGTTGTAGGTTTTCAGTTTCTGGTTTTCTGGAGTTTTGTTCTTCGCGTTCGCGGAAGGACTCTCGCGAACGCGAAGGGTAAGTTAGGCTGAAGGACAATTCCTTCTACGTGAACGCGAGAAACAAGACGCGAACGCGAAGCCTTGGGGGTGCTACCCTTCGCGAATGCAGACCTGCTATCGCGAACGCGAAGGCCTTTTGGCCGGGACAGGGGGAAAGGGATTTTGTTCTACGCGAACGCGGCCACTGGCCCGCGAACGTGATGGCTTGAGGAGCTAAAGCTCAGCAAACGCGAGCCACTAAACGCGAATGCGAAGGCAACTGGGCCTGACCCTTCACGAACGTGAAGAAGGACCGTCCATTAAATTAAAAACAATAGCAAAAAATCGAATTGAGTCCATAACTTCATATTTTCAAAACTAGAGAGCATTGAGGCGATTTTCAAAGAAATAAGATCTTCCTCAAAGCATTGGTATATGATTCTAAACCTTTTCCTTTCGATTACCCATTGCATTTCATCAATTTTCATCCAAAAATCTAGGGTTTTTATGGTAGAAATTAGGAATTTGGGTAGAGTTAGGGCTTTTTGAATAATTGGAATTTAGACCTCGTTTTGGGGTCAGATTTTGAAACAAATTGCATATTTGGGCTCGTAGGTGAATGGGTGATCGGGTTTTGGTCCGAACCTCGAGTTTCGACCAAGCGGGCCCGGGGTTGATTTTTGACTTTTTGGGAAAAATTCTAGAAAACCTATAATTAAGCATTAGGTATGAATTCTTTAGCATATGTTGATGTTAAATTAATTTAGGCTAGATACAAGTGATTTGGGGGCGAATTTTAAAGAAAAAACGGTGTTTGATGCTTGAGTTAGCCGTGGAAGTTTGAGGTAAGTGTTTGGTCTAACCTTAGCTTGAGGAATTAGGAGTTGTTTCTTATTTTCTATGTGTTAATTGTGGAGTACGACGTTGGCATGGTGACGAGTATCTATACGTCGTTGTCAAGCATGCCCGTGAGTCTAGTATTGTAATTGTTGTGACTCCGTTGTGATTTATTCATGCCTAATATGATGATTATCATTGTTGGTTCCCTTGCCGAGATGTTATTGTTTATGATATTGTCTCCCTTGCCGGGATGTTGTTGTTATACTCTTGTTCCCTTGCCGGGATTCTTTATGACTGATGTTGAATTGAAATAGGAGCGGGTTGCACGCCTGCAACAAGATATATGAAATGGGAGCGGGTTGCACGTCTACAACAAAATATATGAAATGGGAGAGGGTTGCACGCCTGCAACGGGATATATGAGATGGGATCGGGTTGCACGCCTGCAACGAGGTATATGAGATGGGATCGGGTTGCACACCTGCAACAAGATATGAAGTGAAAGTGAATTCTGTGTTTGTTTTCCTTATCCTTGTTAGTATTTGGATTTTGGTTTCTTTATATTCCTCATTTGTATTCTGTTGTTATCTGTTATTATCCGCAGCATGTTTCCCCCTCCCATTCTTAACTGTACATTCCTACTTTTATTTTTCACTGTATATGATTTAACTGCACAGGTTTATTTGGTAGTCTGGTCCTAGCCTCGTCACTACTTCGCCGAGGTTAGGCTAGGCACTTACCAACACATGGGGTCGGTTGTACGATACTACACTCTGCACTGTGTGCAGATCTTGGTACCGGAGCGTTTGGACCGCAGTGAGGTTGCTGCCTTCAGTCCAACAGGCGACCCGAGGTAGTCCTGCAGGCGTCCGTGGGCCTTGGTGTCTCCTTCTATCATTTCTTTTCTATTTTTACTTATTCAGAGACAGATTCGTGTATTTCTATTCATACCTTATTTGTAGTATTCTTTAGTAATATTTAGATGGTTATATTCTATTCTCCCACTTATTAAATTTCGCTGTTTACATAATGTTGATTCTTAATTGTTAATGGATTAAAATGGAAAAAGGGTAATGAATTTATAATACTCGGGTTGCCTAGCTTTCACGAGTAGGCTCCATCACGACTCCCAAGGGTGGAAAATCCGGGTCGTGACATCAGCTCTCTTGTTTTGATGGGTTTAATCCCGAGGAAATACCTATTCTTGTCGTCTTCTCACTCATCTTTTTTTATCCTTACTCCTATCTACCTAAAACCTTGTCACTCTATGATACTTTAGCTTGCGACCTATATATCTATTTATACTATTTGCAACCTTCCTTTAACTTGCTAGCACCATAGGTTTCCTTTCATGTCTTTTCAGTTGCCTTTAAACATATGCAATTACTTTTTCCTGTCGTTCTGCCACTTGCTGCATGAATGCTTGGCTTATCTTAGTGCCCGCGAATACTGGAATTTCCTATAACTCATATGATCTCAAATATCAGCTTTTGATTTTTACTTCCCGTTCATTAGCCACGATAGGTACCAATTTCTTATGGAGTATATACAATGTTGTAGTGAGACTATTGTTACAAGACCATTTCTTCTTCAAGTTACTATACTTAGGTTGAAGCCTTCTTCCTTTTTCCTCAGCTAGTCTTTTAGTGTAGTACTTAAGGGAGATCATCTGACTCCTATAAAACTACGAGCTGATTACGTGGTATACCCAAAGGAATTTTTGATGTTCTTACTTGCTTATAATTATCCTTAGTTACCTACCTCTGAGCCCTTGGACTTGTAGGGTTGCTTTAGAGCTGAAATTTTGGCTATCTCCCTGGTGGAACTTTCTTTTATCTCTGTAACACTTATACAGTAATTTTAACTACCCCAAATCCTATCCAAATATTTCTCAAGGATCACGATGTCATTATATCTGCAAGACCGAATTCACTACGTTGGGGTTCACTACGTTTACCTTGCACAATCTGCATGATTTGTCTGTATCCTCTTATTTAGCCATAACTAGGCTCTTCCCGAATCAACTACTAACTACTCGTTGGTCCATTCTCATATTTATATTCCGCATAATCTCTCTTGGGTTATTTTCTTTATCTTAACTTACCACTCGTACTGGCTCCTTATATATCAAGTGTTCATTCACACTTATTTATCAATAACATCCGGTGTGGGAACCCTTACTGCCTCTCCCCGGTGGCGTGCTTGCATAATGTTCTAGAGTCGTAACATATCTGTAGGGTATGAATAAATGCAATCTCATTCCTTTCACCTTTCTACCATATTCTTCCTTTATTATTCTATAGTTACCTAAACCAATAACTCCGACTTAATACTATATTACACCATCTTCCCCCCTTTAGGAGAGTACTAAGACTTAGTGCTATGAAGATCTACCTATAAATGTTTTACCTCTTCATCCTTGGCGTCTTTCCACATCATCAATGACCCTTACTCGCCTTATGGAAACCCTTCTGTACCAGGGATAATTGAATTTCTTACGCACGAAGGTTACACCTAGTGCAACTGGCACACTTAGTCCCTTAAGATTAACTCTAGTCAGAGTGCTTTCTTTAGGGAAGCGTCTTCCTAAATGACCTTTCAAGGTTATTTGTCTGTTGTCTATTCTATTATTGTTGTAACACAATCTCTGAAATTCTCACGATGCCGACTATTACCAATTCCTTTGATCCCTAAATCATGTTCGATTTTTTTATCTTGTTTACTATCCCATACTAAATTCTATTACTACGGGGGTCTAATTTTTCCTTCTGGTAATCATGTTTGAGTCACCAACTCAATTCTCGAATGAGGATATATCCTTTGGCCTATATTCTTTTATTGTCTTGAGGCTTGTCACCTCTTGTCTTTTCCTTTACTTGACTATAGACTCTATCATTCTGTCATATTTTGATTTACCATTATCATTCATTTATCACATCTTACTCATAATGCTTCAATTACTCTCTTCTTATTCTCCGGCTAATATTTCTGTCTATCACTTTATTCTGATAACTTCAACAAAATATTCTTTCACTTTTAGCTCCCCTTGCTTTATCTCACTGGCTCTTCAGATCACCTAGCATTCTCTCTTTACTAGGAATGGGCGCCATACAAAGTTAAATATTTATCCCTTCTAGGATTCCAGTGCCATTCTTCTAAATTTTCCAGACATTCTAGTATTCATATCTAAATATACTATTCTAGATTACACCATCGGGGTGTCTCACAAGGAGAACTATTACCACATTTGCAATACCCTTCGGAAATGTTAGCTAATGATAATAATCCACCTACCATTTTGGGTTACTCTAACCATAATTGGATCTTGCTATCCCCTTCTTCTCTTAAACTATATTTGTCAACTATCGTAGGGCATAACTGAGATGGGTGTGGCCAATTATACAGACCTTTGTTACTATTGAAAGTAACTCAAAATGCTTATATTTCTCTTCCTGAATTGCAAATAATGATAATCTTCATTAGCTGGGTACCTCGTACTCTTTTTCAAGTTGCTTCTTTTACTTATTGAAACTTGTATCCACCTCCTGATTCTCTTGTCGCTCTTTACCATATGGGTGGATAGATATTCATGCCTTGGGGCTCCTTATCAAGAAGCTCACACATCTTAGTATACACATGATCTGCTGAAGACCTAACATTTACGCATCATAATCACGATGCAAAATCAAGTTCTTCTGATCAACTCTTCCACAGCCACATTCAATCTCTTACTAACTATCTTTGTGGATATAGGTATCCTTGTATTATGAATAAAATAGAATATAGGAGCTTCGATCCTTACAACTAAGCTCTACCACACGATCTAAAGCAAGAAGAAAGAGTGACAGACCTAAATGCCCTGTAGCCTCCTGCTTATAAGTGTGGTGCACAACACACCAATAAACAAGACTCTACTAGACACGTCTTGTAGACTCCCTAGGATAGAACTGCTCTGATACCACTTTTGTCACGACCCATATTGGAGGGTCGTGACCACCACCCGGTACTTTACTCAATCTAGTACCAATGCAACGTATCTTTCTTATCATTCCATCATGGGTAAATGGCCGGAAGGGCCGTCATGATATAACCCGAATAAAACATAAGGGAATACTTGACAGAGGATGACCGAACATGTAATACAAAATTATACATGTGACATATAGTCCTATAAGACCAAAATGAACACTCGTACGCTGAACATAGGCTGACAAGGCCATATAATCTTTCATATACATGACATATGTCTACAAGCCTCTAAGAGTAGATACATATCATAATAGTCAGGATAGGGCCCCGCCATACCAATCAATACATGTCCAAATCATACTGTCCACATAGGCAACTCCGGAGCAAGTGGAGTGCACCAACACCTTCCGCTGAGCTGATAGCCTACTAGGAGGAATGTCAACCTGTCTATCAGGACCTGCGGGCATGAAACACAGTGTCCCTAGGCAAAAAGGACATCAGTACAAATAAAGTACCGAGTATGTAAGGCAAAAAAGCATAAACAAAAACAGTAATGTAAAGAGAGATAGAGAAGATACAACCCATAGCATCTGAGTGCCTTTGGGGGCTACTGACATGAAATGCATAATACATATATATACATAAAATTTTAAAAACATACGCCTCTGTGGGAATCATCATCATATCGTACCCGGACTCAAATAGGACTCGGTAAAAATGTACCCGACCGTCATAAGGATCCGTAGAATCGTACTTGGCCACGTGGAGCTTGGTAAACTCAACTGATCAGTGGTTTCACAATAGGTGCCGTACCTGGCCGACTATAGCGTGGCTCTCTAGAGTAAAATAGATACATATATAATGCATGCTAGACTCATGGAATCACATTCTAAACCTATCGGAGTGACGTAAGGTCATTTCGTTGCACCTTCGATTAACATTATGGACATCATACCATCAATATGAACTTCTATAATATTCAAGGATCATACATACTTGCTTAGAATAACTATATAAGGAAAGAACAACATGGGAAACCTTAGTTGCTAGGAGTAGATCTGTTACAAAATAGCGTATTAATTTCACTTTAGATCATGCCAAAAGAAAGAAGGAAGTGCCTTAAAATATTTTAAACCAGTTGAGTCCTTAATCCCTTCCAAGTAACTCTTCAAATAAGTCAACTAAATCTCTCATAGCATAAGGAGATTCAAAATCAGTGCTGAGCAAAGTCTAAGTCTGTAACATAAGCTAGTAGCTCATTTACGTATATTTGAGCAGCATCGCCACTGTAACAAGGCATCCTCCAATACCATATACAACAAAAAAAACCAAATAAATCCATCAACATATAAATATCAATAACAAGACACCATATAACAACAACAAGTCACAACTACTTCACGACGAGTGGAAAGCTCCGATTGGAATCCGTATAACCCATATCAGTCCTTATAGACTTCTTACATTAACATAGCCGTATAATTAACATGATAATAAAGTCATTCATCAATGATTCCATCCTTATACCATATATTTATAACAAAGGAAACAATCCCCAACTCCAACTATCTTCAATTAGTAACTTTATTCACTAGTTCATGTCTACTCCATCCATTTAACTTAATCAACATCAAGATAACTTTAAGCACATGCAAGAACACAATACACATATCTCCTACAATAACTTCAAGTTGAAATCCAAGTTATATTTAGCTTACAACAACCCTCAATGGCAATACAACACCATAGAAGTGACTTAAGATAATCCAAGTATTATCTTGTAGTTTATCATCCTAACAATATAACTAATATACAAGCAAGCTTAAGCACAATTTGTAGGCTATTATACTCACCTTATCCAGTAGCAACAACTTTGAATTTCACAAACACAACACACAATAATCCTCAATGATAACACAACCTCAAAGAGGTGATGTTCTTCACTAGAACTATGTTTTGATGTTGAAATATGGTGTAATCACTTTGGAATCGCTTCAAACCCTTGTGTTATCTATTTAGAAGGGTTAGAAGAAGTTTGGATATGAAGTTTAGTTGAAAATGAGTTAAAAATAGGCTTCCAAATCGTTTATAAAGTGAAGTAGATCGACCACCGCCTAAGTGGGTCCCATTGGGAGCTGCTTGCGCGGTCTCGCAAAAACGTGAATATCTCTGTACTCCGATGTCGTATCAATAAACGATTTAATAAGTTAGAAACTAGACTCGTATATCTTCAATTTGGTAGGTAGATAACCACTTAATTCCAAGTATACTTTGAGAAAATCTCAGTTACATTTGACCTAATTTTCAGCACATTTATGAATGTAACTTGTGATGACCTTTGCCAACTTTTGTTCCACAACTTGCTTGCCTTCAAAACATAGCAAATGACTCTCATAAAACTAAAATAACTCATAGAATAACCTTCTTATCATGTTAATAACCCTAGCCTCACCGCAAAGTACATGTTATAATATTCCAAACTTGTCGACTTTCGATGAAACTTATTTTCTTCAATTGGTTTAGCTTCTAACCTTTCCAACCCTCTTAGTACTCATTATTCATGATCTTAAATATTTGTAACCTCCAAGGTAACATGATTAACTTACTTTATTTGCTTCCAAATATAATCTTATTTCTGAGCTTACATCAATTGACTTACGACGTACTCTCACCTATGAAAAAATGGGGTTTAAAACTTCAATCAAATTCCCAAGTTATTAAATTGGTCTTCATCACAAAATTATCTCTAATACCCCTAAAGTTGCATTAGAGCCACATAATAAAAATTGATCTTCATTATGCAAGTTTGTACCTCATCTAGGTAATAGTAGTAAGATACAAGGACAACAACAACAACAACAACGACCCAATATAATCCCATAAGTGGGGTCTGCGGAGGGTAGTATATACGCAGACCTTACCTCTACCTCGAGGGGGTATAGAGGCTATTTCCTATAGACACTCAGCTCAAGAAGACGAAAAGAGACAATATATCAATACCATCAACAAAAACCATAGAAATAATAACAACACAAGAAAAAGTAAATAGATGAAAAGCAAAATAATAACTAGTAAATAAGGCCCGACGTTATGAAAACGTAAGAGTTGTGTGAACACAATATTAACTACTAGCAGTCAAGACAAAAATCCTATCAGCCTAGCCTACACTGGTACGAATTAGAAATATGCTCAACTACCTCCTAACCTAAAACCTTAATGCTCGACCTCCACAACTTCCTATCGAGGGCCATATCCTCGGAGATATGAATCCTAGCCATATCCCGCATGATCGCCTCTCCCCAATACTTCTTAGTCTGCCTTCTACCTCTCCTCATACCCACCAATGCCAACCGTTCATTCCTCCTTATCGGGGCATCTGCGCTTCTCCTCTGTACGTGCCCAAACTATCTGAGCCTCGTTTTCTGCATCTTCTCATCCATGGGAGCCACGCCTACATTCTCCCGAATATCTTCATTCCTAATCTTATCCATCCTAGTGTGTCCATGCATCCACCTCAACATCCTCATTTCTTCTACATTCATCTTCTAGATATGTTAGTTTTTAACTGGTCAACACTCAGCCCTATACAACATGGCCGGTCTAATCACCACTCTATAAAACTTACCTTTGAGTAGTGGTGACACTTTCTTGTCACATAGGACTATAGATGCTAACCTCCATTTCATCCACCCCATCCCTATACGGTGTGTGGCATCCTCCTCGATATCTCCATCCTCCTTAACCGACCCAAGGTACTTGAAACCGCTTCTCTTAGGAATAACCTGTGATCCAAGCCTCATGTCCATGCCCGATTCCCTTGGCTCGACACTGAGATTACACTCAAGATATTTCGTTTTCGTCCTGTTCAACTCGAAACCCTTAGACTCAAGCTCCAAAACTCCAGACTCTCGTTAACATTATTCCAGGTCTCGTCAATAAGAATAATGTTATCAGCAAATAACATACACCATGACACCTCCCCTTGAATATGGTGTGTTAGTGCGTCCATCACCAAGGCAAGTAATAATGGGCTGAGCGCAGATCCTTGGTGTAACCCATAATGACCAAAAATGCTTAGAGTAGCTCCCACTCTCCTAACCTGAGTCTTAGTTCCATCATACATGTCCTTAATCACCCTAATGTAAGCAACTGGCATACCTTTATCCTCTAGGAATCTCCAAAGAACCTCTCTAGGAACCTTGTCATACGCTTTCTCCAGATCAATAAATACCATGTGAAGATCATTCTTCCTATCCTTGTACTGTTCCACCAACCTCCTAATAAGGTAGATAGCTTCCATAGTAGAACGACCTGACATGGACCCAAACTGGATGTCAGATATAGACACCGCCTTCTTCACCCTCGCTTCTTCTACCCTCTAAATAACTTTCATGGTATGACTCAGTAATTTGATACCCCTATAATTGTTACAACTCTAGATATCACCTTTGTTTTGTAAAATGGAACCACCATACTCCACCTACACTCATCCGACATTCTCTTCATCCTAAAAATAACATTAAACAACCTAATCAGTCACAACCTGCTCTACCCACACACCTCCAAAATTCTACTAGAATCTTGTCAGGCTCGGTAGCTGTACTCCTGCTCGTCTTACGCATAGCTCCCATGACGTCCTCAGCCTTGATGCTCCTACAATACCCAAAGTCATAGTGACTCTCAGAATGCTCCAACTCGCTTAGCACAATATCCCGATCCCCATCTTCATTCAGATGTTTATAAATGTATGTCTTCCATCTCCTCTTAAACTGGGCCTCTCCCATCAATACTCTACCGTCCTCGTCATTGATCCCAAGACTTACTCTCTCTCGCCTTGGCCAGCCGGAATAATTTTTTCTCCCTGCCTTTGGCCCCTAGTTCCTCATATAGATGACCAAAAGCTCCAGTCTTAGCCTCTGTGATAGCTAGCTTCGCCTCCTTCCTAGCTACTTTATACCTCTCTCTGTTCTCTCTCCTCTCATCCTCGCATGTGCTCTCTACTAACTTCACGTGCACCGCCTTCTTCGCTTCCACTTTATCTTGGACTAATTCATTCTACCACCAGTCGCCTTTGTGCCTGCTAGAGTAACCCTTCGAGACTCCCAACACCTCGCTCACCGGATCCCTTATACAATCTGCCGTTGTCGACCACCTATCGCTTGCGTCCCCACTACTTATCAAGTCTCCCACAACCGATAACCTCCCTTCCAACTCCTGAGCTTTATCCTTAGTCTATTGGATGACTTTGCAATCCTTACATAGCCCTCAAACTCACCTCCCAAGGATAAGATAATCTATCTGAGTCTTCGGCACCGTACTCTGAAAAGTAACCAAACGCTCCTCCCTCTTTGGAAAACTAGAGTTCACAATCACCAACTCAAATGCCTTAGCGAAATCAAACAACGAAGTACCTCACGTGTTACTATCCCCAAAACCGAAGCCGCCATGTACCTCGCCATAACTGCCTACAGTCGCCCCAATATGTCCATTGAAATCCCCTCCAATAAATAACCTCTCATCAGGCGGAATATTATGCACAATCTCATCCAAACCCTTCCAAAAGCGCCTCTTAACCTCCTCATTCAAGCCCGCTTACGACTCATAAGTGCTAATGGTATTTAGGGTGCACTTTCCAACTACCAACTTAATATACATTAACCTGTCATTCACACACCTAACCTCTACCACAAACTTTCTAAGTTCCCTATCCACCAAAATACCCACACCATTCTTACCCTTCAGGACTCTATAGTACCACAACTTATACTTGTCCGCATCCCTCACTTTTGATCCTACCCACCTAGTCTCCTTGACATATGCTATATTGACCTTCCTCTTCTGGATGACCTTTGCCATCTCTATATACTTATCCGTCAATGTACCTATGTTTCTCAACCTATAGGCTCCCTTGTTCCCTTTACCTCCCTTGCCTCCGGTCACCCCATGTCCCCTGCCGCCCTACCCCACCCCCTCACTCCCTAAGGACATGACCTTACTCTACCATCCCAGACTACAACCACTATACCTATAATAGACTAAGGAGAATCTCTAACACACAATAGGTAAAAAGACCAGACTAGGAGAAAATAAGTTGTAACTACATGCACGCTAATTGTATGATTTAAACTAATGTGAACAAAAAAGTAACAGTTTAACTGAAACAAGGAAGAGAAAATAGAAAAGCGGGAGGTACCAACTCCCAGGAATAGAACCTGGAAATTATCTTGATGTATACGACGTTGTTACAACACCTGGCGCGTTCATGTCCAACTTTCCACCGCCCCTTGCTTCTACTCACCCTAGAAGCTCTCCTATGTTTGCGCGCGCGCTCCTCACTCATATCCAATAGCCACCGCGTATTACCTGAAAGACACACAGAAAACCCAAGAACCAAAAAAGGGTTTACCTCCGCTACCACTGGTGAATTCCCAACAGAAGCAAATAAAAGAAAAACAAGAGAAAAGAAGGGGGAAAAACAGTGGGGGGGGAGGGGGGAGGGTAGTGTCCAAATAGTCTAACACACAAGTAAAAAGAAGAGGAAAAGAAGAAGGAAGGAATGGAGAGAAGAAGACGGGGAAGGGACAGTAGAGGGGAGGGGACTATAGCAGCCAAAATACAAGTCATTGACGGGACAACAATCATCAGAGAAGACAACTACTATGTAGGTTGGAGGTAGAGAAGAGGGGAGAGAAGGAGGAAGGAAGAAATAATGGAGAGAATTGAGTGATATAAGAGAGAGGAGAGAGGGAGGTGAGGGGTGGTCGAAAATCTTACCTGGTTTACATCATCGGTGCCGGTAGGGTTCCGACAGAATATGACCGTTAAGGGTTGGGGTTGGGCTACTGTCGTAGAGAGAAGGAGAGTCAGGGAGAGAGAAAATAACCAAGTAGTATGATAATTTCATATTTGACTAAAAAAAATAAGATGAAAAGAGTTGCAAAAAAGTTTTAAATACTTCATGCAAAATGATAACATTGAAAAACTATGGTATATTTTAAGTTTTACTTTACCACCGCATTGCAAAACATATACCAACTGATAGCCTAACAAGAGCTCATTGTGACAAAGAAAAAGAAGATTACCAAGAGTTCAACTAGTAGTTGAAACTCGAATTTGTTAGTGCTGATATGAGCATGTTTAGCATAAATTAAATTTTTATGATTAACAAATGTATTGAAAAAATCAGGGTTTATTAATGTTAGTTTTTATGCTACTAACTGGTGTCAAGAGATGACATTCAGATGATGAAAGAACCAGGTCTGTAGTAGAATGAAACAGAATGGTAAATACATTGATAAGAAATGATAGAAAGTTTATTACAAGCCGGATACCAAAAAAAGTCAATTCATACGCTATACGAAAAATATTAGGAGGAATTTGTGTCCAAAAGGATTTTATAAATTATAAAAAAACTTGCATTGAAGAAAAGGTTGAATAGTTGGAAACAAATAATAAAACCAAGTCTAATAAGGAAAAGTTTTTCTATATCGAAATATTATATGTTTTGGTGCATTAGTCGGAGAAGAATTTCAGCCAACCTCACAACTATGTAAAGAGCCTTAGTGCTGCTACTCAAATCTCATGCTATTCGCACAGTTTCAAGGAATCACTCTTGGCAATAGCAATCTCAAGCAGGAAGGTGATCTTACAGACTCAAACTGCTCAACCAAAAGAACTAGATTTCGAAGAGGTAGCTGCCTAGTTCTTTAGTTTTTAGGTTGAGTCATTGTTCTTGAATTGTAACGTAAAAGGGAAATCCAGTGCATTAAGCTTCTGCTATGCACGGGGTTTAGGGAAGGGCCGGACCACAAGGGTCTATTGTACACAGCCTTATCCTCCACTTCGGCAAGAGGTTATTTTCACGGATCGAACCTATGAACTCCCGGACACTTGAGAACAACCTTACTCGCTAGCTCCCCTTGTTTAACCAAAAAGTGGAATTTCGGTCAAAGCTTTATTTTAGAAGAACTCGGGTTACTGATAATCAAAAAATATATAAGAGAAAGTAATTTAGCTAGCAATAAGACAATTAGAAGAAGATAAAGTAAACTAATGTATTTAGATAGTCTTTCGTGTCTTTACAATTGACCTATTCTTTCCCTTTTATATCTATCTTGGAAATATGCGTTTTGCCTTTGTTATAATAAGGCCATTATAGATAATTAAAGACATTAAATACTACGTTACATAATCATTGTATTTTAAGTATCCGCTTGTGCCTCCTCTTATGCCTCTGATCGTATCTGTTGCAACTCGTGCCTCTTTTCCAATCATAACTCTTTCACCAGTCTACGTGTCATGACACGTCATCTTCCAATCACTTTAATATGTAAACTCAATTTTTCCCAATACAAATAGTCCCCCCACTTGCCATTTATTCATCAATTGAATATTTAGGAAGTGGAATTCATTAAAATAGGAATTTTGTCACCATTAATGCTATAGCAGAATCAACGCTTCATTTGTCACTTCCATTTAACGCTCTTCACGCGTGGCACCCCTTTTACTGGTTCTGCAACTTTGCAGCGCTTTTTAGGGATTTTTCGCGGTTTTACTAACCACGAAGCGTCAGTTCTCATTATGACTTTTCCATCATTGCACCTTTTCCTTTGACGGTTGCTTCGCAGTATAAATATAGTTTTCTTCTTTGTCTTTATCACATAAAGTTCTCAAAATATTCAGTTCTTGAATCTTTGTTTGTTTCTTCCTTGTACTATCATGTCTTCATTAAACCCTAACCCTAGAAGGGTCCCCATAGTTGATAACTTCCCTAATTCCCCCAGTAGGAGCAGAAGAGGAGGTAGTCTTCGTAATTTAGGATCTTCATCCTTGTGTGGTTCGTCTCTTCCTTCGCCTAGTTCTAGCCCTTCTTTTAGAACTAGAGGTTTTCTTTCACACAGATCTTCTTCTAGAGGTAAGGAATCTTCTGAACCACTTCGTGAACCTCTAGTAGAGGAGATAGTGAACTATCTTTCTATAATGACATATAATCTCTTAGAAATCAAGTATCTTCTTTAGATCGTGCTGATATCTATCCCACTCAAATCACTGAAGGTTTGATTTCTTTAGTTCGTAGAGACTGCCATTGGATTCATGACTTTCCTATCATTATTCCCAATCCGAATCAAAGAATTACCTCTTACTTAACCGGGGTTTCCTTTGTCTATACGTACCCTTTCATATTAGGATTCAAACCTGCTATTGATCATGTTATTCTCGAGTTCAGTCATTTCTTTGATGTTTGCTTAGGTCAAATTGGACCAATAATATAAAGGGTTGTTGCTTGTTTGAGGCATTTGACCAACATAGCTAGTGTGCCTTTTACTTTCCCACATCTAATTCATCTTTACTCCCCTAGACTCTTTCGCAATGGTGTTTTTACACTAGTAGCCAGGAGCAAAAAAGTTCTAGTTAGCCTTGAAGATGACAAAGACCGTGGTTGGTATGCCAGGTTTGTTTCTACCCCCACTGTTGGTTTAATGGGTGATGAGAACGTTCCCTTCTCTGAGAAGTGGAATTTTACACGTGAGTCTTCTAACTTTCTCATATCTTTTTCTTCAATTTTGTTGATTTTTCTAATTTTACTTTTCTTTTCTAGCAACCATGGTAGTTGTGGAAGATGTTCCCAATTTCCGTGATTGGGTAGGAAAGCTGTTGAGTATTGCACCAATTGATGGTAGATCTTGGAAGACCCTTTCCCAACGTTTTGGTTGGAAAGTAAAAACTCATGGTAAGAGCTTTTATTTTATTTTACATATTGTTTTTTCCTGAACATATCTCAATCCTTCTTTCTATCTGGATTTGCTATTCGAGGAGTTACTGCTGAGGCGGTTGCGGCTTCTCGTATCTCTTTGGAAAGGGCTCAAGAAATAATTCTGGGTTTTTCATCGAAAAGAAAAGCCGTTGATAGCCAAGATTCCGAAGAAGAGGAAGACGAGGGTTCCTTGCTAACAAGGCCACGGGCTCGTAGACGCATTATTTCCGATGATGAAGCAGAAGCATCCCCCCGCCGTTCTATTCATCTTACCGAATCTATTGAAGCCCCGATAGTGATCCCTGATGATGTTGATGATGCTCCCGCTGCTGCTCATGATTCTGTTGAGCAGCTTTTTGACCGCGGGTTTGGTAGTGAAAGTTTAGGTCCCATTTCTGATTAAGCTACCTTGGTTTCTTTTTCTCCTCCCGTGCCTGTGACTCCTACTTTGCCGATTATGGCTGCTTCCATTCCTCCCCAGGCTGTTTTTACTACTTCTATTGTTCCTCATTCAAAAATTCCTCCTCCACCTACTCACCATGCTGAGGTTGGCTCCTCAAGTAGGAGTGGTGCTATGAGGCGAGTGATTATTGAAGTCTCTGCTGAGGGCAACCTTTTAAGGAAATTGGGTGAAGTAGATGTGTGGCTAAAGCCTTTAATTGGTCCTGTTGAGAGAGCCAAGCTAGAGAGCCATAGTTCTTTGACTTTGATGAATGACATTGTGCATGCTTCTTTAAAGCTATTCCCTTTTTCTAACTTTTACTTTGTCATTTTTCTATCTTTGGGATTCTCATTTCCTTCCCTTTCCCTCCTTTTTAGGCCAATCTCATTGGCACGGAGATGATGAAAAGGGTTACCCTCTCAGAGCATTTAGTGCATGATTACTAATTGGAGGCATATAATTGGAAGGAACAGTATGAAAGTCTTCAGATCGACGTGGAGTACTTAGAAGAAAGCAAAAGTACCTTGGAGCAGCAGGTACGAGCTTTGACTTCGGAATTGGCAGTTGAAAAGGCTTCCTCCAGTCAAGCAGACAAGGAAAGGGCTCGTTTTGAAACTTCTTTTTCCGAGCAACTTTCCAAGGCAAGTGAAAAATATTAGAGAGTTGAAGGCTCTCTTCGATGCAACAGAAGCCTATGCTGGTGAACTCGTGCAGAATTTGACTCAAGACCAAGAAGACCTCCGGGTTTCTTCTGATAAGGTTTGTTCCTTAGAAAATTTCCACGCCTCTCTTCAAGCTTCTTATGAATCTGCCTTGGCTGAAAATGAAAAGACAGAGAATGAAATTGCTGACTGGGAAAGAGATTATGAGATCCTTGAAGATATGTCTGCCATTGAAGTGAGTTGGGCATTTTTGAATTCTCGCTGTGATACCCTTGTTGAAGCTAGCCAAGAGAATTTTAACTTGGAATCTGAGTTAGCTAAGATCAATGAAACTATTGAGAAGACTTAGAAGAACCAAGAATTTCCTTCTCCTGTGGTCGAAGCTTCCGCAAATGTTGAAGATGATACGGGTATCCCCACTCCTTCAAGCCAAGTTGAACCTGCTGCTGTTGATGTACCTGCTTTAGTTCCTTCATCTTCTCAGTGACAAGTTTAAGTTGTTTGAATTCCTTTGTGTCTCTTTTTTCTTTTTGGAAAATTGTGGTTAAAACCCTTGGTCTCATTTGAGGGTTTGTTTTGGAAACTTAAGTCCCCAGACCTTTTATGGGGCAATATGTATAAATAATTTTCAGTTTATGACCAAGTTCATACTTAGTCTAAGATGTTTAATATTAAGAAGATTTTGTTACTATTTGTACTTCTGTTTTGTTTATTCTTGCCTTTATTTCTAAGGACTTACTGAATAACTTGCATTTTTACTCTTCAAAAAATGCTTCTGTTAACTTCATGAATACTTAAATTAATCATGAATTTTATAAAAGAGGGCCCTTTTATATTCTACATTTAATGAAGAAGACGTCTCAACTTCATAACGGTGTTAATATACGATAAAAGAAATAGGAATACACATGTTTCTTGAAATAACTTTGACAAGTTTTTATTTGAACTTTGTCTAGTTTTGAATAACACTTTACATGTATTTTAATTACATCTATAACTTTCTCGTAACTGTTTTTCTTATAACAGATTTAAAAAAGAAAAATAAACATGAGGTTTTTATTTATAACCCGTTTCAGTACATTGCTTTTACCCTAGCTATGGTAAGGTCTTTCTTTAGGCTTAGCTCATGACTTTGCTCTGTACTTGACTCATTCATTGAGTGAACTTTTCAGGCTTGATCTTTGATTATTTCCCAATCTTCTTTGCCTTCTTTATACACATGCCTGCGTATATTATATAGTCCCCCAAGTGTTTGAGCGTTGAAGTATGAAGCCTCAAGCACTTGATTGTTCCTCTCATTTGGTCCTTTCCCTGAAAAGGAAAAACATACGGGACTCGGAGGTGCGATTATAGATGAAGACTGCTTAGCCCGTTTGAATTTCTATCAGAATAATTGTAACCCTAGACTGGGAAGTTTAATTTAGTCCACGTGCCTTGCAGGTCGTGACTCGTTATTTAGTATGGGCTAGCTTTTTGCCTATCATCTACAATTGTTAGTAAAATTTAACAATTCAAAAATTAAATTTTAAAATACGGATACCTAACCGTGGGTATTTCTTAGAAATAATATCTCTTCAGGTTAACAACATTCCAATGTGAAGGTAGAATCTTGCCATCCATTGTTTCCAGCTCGTATGCTCCTTTACCTGCAATATCATGAATCCTATAGGGTCCTTCCCATGTTGGACTTAATTTTCCTACATTAGCTACCTTCATAGATTGAAAAACCTTTTTGAGCACGAAGTCCCCAATTTTGACGAATCTTAGGTGTGCTTTTCGGTTGTAGTATCGTTCTATGACCTGCTTTTGTGCTACCATTCTTATCAGTGCAACTTTCTTTTTTCCTTCAAGTAGTCAAGATTTATGCGCATTTCTTCGTTATTAGACTCGTCTAACGCTTGTGTAAATCTTGTACTTGGCTCTCCTATCTCAACTGGAATTAAAGCTTCAGCTCTGTAAACCAATAAAAATGGTGTTTCTCATGTACTTGTTTTTGTTGTTGTGCGGTATGCCCATAAAACACCAGGTAACACTTCTGGCCAATTACCTTTGGACTCCTCTAAACGTTTCTTTAAATTGTTGATCATGATTTTCTTTTTTGACTCAGCTTGCCCATTACCCACCGGATGATAAGGTGTGGATGTAATTCTTTTGATCTGCCAACTTTGAAAGAACTCTGTGATTTGCGTGCCTATAAATTGAGGGCCATTGTCGCATATGATTTCCTTTGGTACACCAAATCGGCATATGATATTCCGCTAAATGAAATCATTAACTTCTTTTTCACGCACCTGTTTGAATGCTCCTGCTTCCACCCATTTAGTAAAATAGTCAGTGAGTACGAGCAAAAATTTTACTTGTCTTTTTACTTGTGGTAGTGGACCCACGATATCCATCCCTCATTTCATAAACGGCCACGGTGCAGTGACCGGATGTAGCAACTCTGCAGACCTATGCATATTATTACCGTACCTTTGGCATTTATCCCATTTAGCCACGAAACTTTCCGCTTCTTCTTCCATTTTGGGCCAATAATAACCTGTCCTGATTAGGGTTCTTACCAGTGATCTTCCTCTTGCGGGATTCCCACAATGCCCCTCGTGTATTTCTCTCATTACGTGTTCTATTTGAGAAGGTCCGAGGTATCTTGCTAAGGGACCACCGAACATTTTCCGATAAAGATTGCCTTGCTTTAAGCAATATCGAGCTACCTTTTTTCGAAGCGCGTGAGCTTTCCTCTTGTCTTCAGGAACGATACCATTCTACAAAAAGGCAACAATCTCGTTCCTCCAATCCTAGGTTAAGTTATTAAAATTTACCTCATTTTTATCTGGATCGAGCACTGAATAAAACAAATGTATTACAGAAGCATTTTCATTGCTTGCCACGTCTGCTGCAGATGCAGGATTAGCTAAGGAATCCGCCTCAACATTTTCATCTCTTGGTATTAGCGTAACCTTCCAGGTTTGGAATTGCCTAATTAGATCCCGTACCTTCTCTAAATACTGTTGCATTTGTGCTTCCCTGGTGGTATAAGTCCCCAGCATTTGGTTAACCACGAGCTGCGAATCGCTCTTGATTACAATCTGGTTAATGCCAAGTTCTCGTGCCAGTTCTAAACCTGCAATCACCACCTCATACTCTTCCTCATTATTAGTTAAAGAATGTCATTTAATGGCTTGTTGAATGGTTTTACCCGTAGGTGGTACCAAAATGATCCCTAAGCCTGCACCCTTTATGTTAGATGAACGATCAGTAAATAAGGTCCAAATTCCTGGGTTAGCTCCGTTGAGCACCTGCAATTCTTTTTCTACTTCTAATTGCATCCCTTGGATAAAATTAGCCACGAAATCAGCTAACACTTGAGATTTTATAGCAGTTCTAGATTGGTATGTGATATCATATTCACTTAATTTTATAGGCCACTTGGCTAACCTACCTGACAACTCATGCTTGTGTAATATATTGTGTAATGGATAAGTAGTTACTACAACAATACAATGACATTGAAAATAAGGCCTTAATTTTCTAGATGCCATGATTAATGCAAGTGCAAGCTTTTCTAATTGAGGATACCGCGTCTCCGCATCTAATAAAGATTTGCTGACATAATAGATCAGAGATTGTTTACCTTGGTCCTCACGGACTAAAACAACACTTACCGCTACTTCTGAGACAGCAAGGTAGATGAGTAGTCTTTCCCCAACCTTTGGTTTTGCAAAAAGTGGCGGATTTGATACGTATGTCTTCAAATTTTTAAGTGCCTGTTGACATTCCTTATTCCATTCGAAATGATCTTGCTTTTTAAGAGTTGAAAAGAATTTAAAGCACTTTTCTAATCATTTAGAAATGAATCTTCCCAATGCTACAATTCTTCATGTCAACCTCTGCACTTCTTTTTTACTTGTAAGTACATCAGGGATTTCTTCAATGGCCTTAATCTATGTGGGATTCACTTCAATACCACGGTTAGAGACAAGAAAACCTAAAAACTTACCTGATGCAACACCAAATGCACACTTCTCAGGATTTAATTTCATATTAAATTTTCACAAAATCTAAAATGCATCAGACAAGTGTGATATATGATCCCTTGAATGTTGAGTTTTGACGAGCATGTCGTCTATATAGACTTCCATAGTTTTCCCCAAATGTTCTTGAAACATTTTACTCATTAGTCTTTGATATGTTGCACTAGCAATTTTGAGACTAAAAGGCATTACTTTATAACAGTAAGTCCCCTTGTTAGTTATGAAGGAAGTTTTTTCTTCATCTATTGGATCCATTTTGATCTGATTGTATCCTGAATACGCATCTAAAAAACTTAATAATTCATTTCTTGCAGTAGCATCAATTAGTTGATCTATATGTGGTAGTGAAAAAAAATCTTTAGGACAGGCTTTGTTAAGGTCTGTGTAATATACACAAACTCGCCACTTACCATTCTTCTTCGGTACCACAACAGTATTGGCTAACCAATTAGGCTACTTTACCTCACGGATAGACCTAATCTTTAGTAATTTTTGAAGCTCATGTTGAATCACCTGATTTTGAAAGTTCCTTGCTTTCTCTACTTTTGTTTGGAAGGAGGATACGATGGGTCTTCATTTAATTTGTGAGTCATTACCTCCGGTAGTATTCCTATCATATCAGAGTGGGACCAAGCAAAACAATCCACGTTAGTTTTCAAAAATTCAATCAACTTAACTTCATGTCCTTGCTTAGATTGGCCCCTACGTAGACTTTCCTATCAGGCCATTGTGCAAATAATACCATAGCCTCTAATTCTTTAATTGTTGTCTTGATATTTTTGTTTTCCTCTGGTTCTTGAATGGTATCTGGGCTTTAGTCCACATTTGTTCGCCCTTGTTCAGTTGAGGTTTGTGTTGTGGTACCCTCAACTGGATTCTGTGATTGCTATTTTTGTTCATTTCTCGTACTTGAATCCGCTATAGAGTTGCTGTTCCTGGATGTATGGTTGTCCCTACGGATTTGACATATTCCCCATGGTGATGAAAATTTAATAATTTGATGCAAGGTTGACGGAACAACATCCATCTCGTGGATCCATGGTCTACCAAGGATCATAAGCCATCTCCATACTACTACCTGAAACTTTGTATATTTGAGAACTCCCTCTGCGAATGTAGTAAGTATTACCTCTCCTTTCGTCACGACACTGGAATTGTCGAATCCAGATAGAGTATGCGCCTTTGATATTAATTTATCTTCATCTTGCATCTCACGTAATACTCTTAACAGAATAATGTTCACGGAACTACCTGGATCAATCAAAACTCGTTTTACATTAGTACTATGTACAAGTAGAGATATTACCAGTGCATCGTTATGAGGAGATAATACGCCATCCGCATATGCATTATCAAACGTAATGCTTTCTTCCTCTAAGACATGTCGCACCCGTTTCCCTTGGGTAATTGTGACTTTGGAAATTTTATTGGCTGTTGTGTACGTCACACCATTGATGTCTTCACCTCCACTTATAACGTTGACAGTCCTTTTAGGAGAAGGTGGTTTAGGGGGATCCTGCCTATTCTTCATGTATGCTTGCTTACCTTTCTCACTGAATAACTCGGTGAGATAACCCTGTTTTAATAAATGATCAACTTCACTTTGTAAAAACGTACAGTCTGTCGTTTTATGCCCGTGATCGTTGTGAAATTCGCACCAATGATCAGGATTGTGCCTATTTGGATTTCTATCTCATCTTGTTTGGCCATCGTACCTTGTCACCCATGCTTCTCAAAACAACTACGAGTTCGGAAGTGCTCACATTGAAATTATAACCGCCAAACCTCACCTTCAAGTTTCTATCATCATCTCGTGACTCACACGTGTTTTGATTATTCCCAAATCTTGATGACGAGCCCGACTCTCTATTCCTCGACCTGTGATCGTACCTTTGATTGTTCTGTTTTGACCATGAGTCTTTTCCCGCTGGTCCCATGTATGGTTCGTGCCTGGTTTTACCGGACCTTTTTTCGATTTCCGCCCGTCTCGAACTTACCTTTTCTTCTTTTTGAGACCGTGAGATAATATCTTCCTCTATCCTCAACTTCATGCTATACCTGTTGTAAACATCATTCCATGTTGTAGCTGGGAATTCACGAAGACTTTCCTTGAGTTACCTCATAGCTTCTGAGCTTTTTTCATTTAAATTACTTGTGAAGGCTATAACTGCCCAATTGTCAGGTACACGTGGTAATGTCATTCTTTTACGTTGGAATCTGTCCACGAACTCTTTAAGCAATTCTGAGTCCCCTTGCTTGATTTTGAAAATATCTTCCATTCGTTTTTCAACTTTTTGGGCTCTCGAGTGTGCTTTGATGAAAGAATCTGCAAGCTCAGCAAAAGAATTTATGGAATTTTCGGGTAAAAGAGAATATCATGTTAGTGCACCCTTAGTGAGTGTTTCACCGAATTTCTTGACCAATATTGATTCGATCTCCTGTTTGGTCAAGTCGTTGCCTTTTAGGCCTGTTGTGAATGCAGTCACGTGGTCTCGTGGATCAGTTGTTCCATAGTATTTTGGAATATCGGACATTTTGAATTTCTTTGGAATTGGTAGGGGAGCAGCAATTGGCTTGTAGGGTTGTTGCGAATATTTATCCATATCTATCCCTTTGATTACGGGCGGCACCCCGGGTATTTACTCAATGCTATCACTTTGCTCCTTGAGCTATTTCTGCAATGTTAGTACTAACTTTTGTAAATCAGATTTGACTAAATTACCTGGTACTCCCTCTTGTGATTCGCTGGGGGTTCCACCACTACCTGAATTAACAAGACCAAAGCGAGGGTTCTCGAAAGTGTTGTTATTTGGAGTGGGTGTGGGTGGTGCTGCTGGTAACTAGCTAGAAAAAGCCTCAAGAGCTTTATTGACCTGTTCAGCAATTAGTTTTTGCAAAGCTTCATCGATAGCTTCAACATTTTCAAATTGAGCGTTTCCATTTGCATGAGATCCATCAGGAGTGCCTTCTTGAGACCACCGAGGAGAGCTTAGTGGAGAAGGGACCAGGATGTGATTATCCTGTAGATTTCCCTGAAGTTGTTGGTTTCCTTGGTTTCCTTGAATGTTGTCATTATTGTTCGACATGGTTGATGCAACAAGGAAAGTTAAACTAAAAAAGAATAGATTATCAGATTCCCGACAACAGAACCAATTTGTTTAACCAAAAAGTAAAATTTTGGTCAAAACTTTAATTTAGAAGAACTCGGGTTACTAATAATCAAAAAATGTATAGGAGAAAGTAATTTGGCTAGCAATAAGATAATTAGAAGAAGATAAAGTAAACAAATGTATTCAGATGGTTTTTCGTGTCTTTACAATTGACCCATTCTTTCTGTTTTATAGTTATCTTGGAAATATGCGTTTTGTCTTTGTCATAATAAGGCCATTATAGACAATTAAAGACATTAAATGCTACGTTACATAATCATTGTATTTTAATAAAGATTCTCTAATGTTTTTAGCATTTAATGCTTATTAAATACTGTATCTGTACTCTCTTGTGCTGTCAGATTCATTCTCCTTGATTCTTGGACTTAAATAGGTACGGGCGTTGAATCTTTTGAGTATCTGATCGTGCCTCCTCTTATGTCTCTTCTCGTATCTGTTGCAACTCGTGCCTCTTTGCCAATCATAACTCTTTGAACAGTCAACGTGTCATGACACGTCATCTTCCAATCACTTTAATATGTAAACTCAATTTTTCCCAATACACCCCTGTTCTTGAATTGTAGCCTATTTGCTTTTAAAGAAGTGTAATCATAGGTTAATATAAACTTTGAGTTTTTTTTTCGCTTTCTAGACTAGTGTTAGTATGGTAAGAAGTAGCTACAATTGAGTTGATTGTAGGGAATGGGTACTAGAGTTAGCCCCCCTGTTTATTGCGTTATAACCTAAAAACTCCTCTTTGAAGTTACTTTGAAAGAAAATCGTGTACCGATAGGTCGTATTGTTTACTTCATTGAGTAAGGAGTTTGTCCGCGTAAAATTAATGTGTATTTAAATTTCATATTTAGCTAGTTGTTTGTGTCTATTAAGTAAAAGAACCAGCTTTTTTAATTTACAAAAATCGAGTAATACATAATTTACCCTCCCCCCTGTTGTGTTACAATGAAATCTATGAATAATAATCTATATTAGACTAGGCTCTTTCAGCAAAGACTAACTCCTGGAAAGAATCTACGATGGTTGCATTCCCCAAACGCTCAAGAAGAAAAATCAACTGTTTGCCACCATTGTTCACCAAAAATATTATGGATGGCGGAAAGAAAGTATGCCTGATTTTCTAGAAGGTGAAGACTTAGAACTTTGGAATATATTTCAGAAAGGTCCTAAGATTTCAATGGCTATGGATGATAGGGACAATTCTACTGGACCCAAAAAATACTCCAACTTGTCATGACCCAAAATCCCACTAAATTGTGATGACACCTAAGCCAACTCGCTAGGTAAGCCCAACAGTATAAGTCACTACTATGATAAGAAACCAACAGAGATAATGAATGAAATAGTCAAAAGAGTTTAATACAACTATCCCAAGGACTGGTAGTACAAGTCACGAGCCAGTATAATTAAGTGTACAACTTCAGTTTGAGGAAATATACATCATATGTTTGAAATTTACATAAACAGAAATATAAATCCTAAACTACCACGAAAAAATGGTAGGTTGTATCCGGAATGTTAGTACGTCTTTAGTGCTGGGCCCTCGAACTCTTTAGCCACCCATCGCCGAATATCTGCACGCAAGGTATAGAAGTATAATATGAATACAACCGACCCCATGTACTCAGTAAGTATCTTGACTAACCTCCGTAAAGTAGTAACGAGGGTTTTAAGACAAACGATACTCACTAATATAATCTGTGTAGTTAAATTAGCAATAGAGACAAAACTAGAATAGCAGAGTAGATTACGTGAACAAATATGAGAAGTAGTATATGATTAAATAAAAGAAATAACGATCAGGTTCCTCAATATCACAATCAATCCTTTTCTAACTGCTTAAGTCACGAGATTAAAGCAATAACCACCAAAACAACATAGTAAACCCGCAAATCTTCGTAATAAGAGGAATATGTTCAAGATATCAAATCAAATGGCATGACAACACCCTTCGAGAATTTACCTTATCCGCACCAAACATGTGTATGTATATCAAATCAAATGTCACGGCAACACCATTCGTGCATTTATCTCATCCTCACCAAACATATGTATAATAGTACAAACCAGGTAGGCGGAATGCCAATAACAGTAACAAAGAAGTAGAAAGTACACATGCAACAATAACAATCAAGGTAGGAGCATACAGATAACAGTAACAGACAAGGCGGGAGGCACAAAATTAATGATAGCAAATAAGGCAGGAGAACATAGATTTCAATAAATAGCAAGGTAGAAGGTTTAGATAAAACAACAGCAAACGAGAAAAAGGCATAGATGTAAATATAACAAACAAGAAGGCTGGCATGAATATAACAATAATATAAAGGCATGGATTGGATAATAATAAATAAGGTAGAAAGCAAAGGCGTAATGACAACAAGCAGTAGAGATAACATATGTGCAACAATAAAAACTCAGGATAAAGGCATGAATGTAAATGTAAGGGAAATACAATACAACATAATGCATGTCTCTCATCCTCCTGCACAAAAACACCCTTCGTGCCAGGAACACTTGTCATCATATTTTAATGTAAAATAATTTTACAGCATCACCCTTTGTGATTTTACTCTCCTCCTCACATAATAAAGTAAAAACAACGGCATGATATCGCCCATCATGCTTTTACTCTCATTCTCACATAATAATGTAAAAATAATGGCACGACATCACTCTTCGTGCTTTTACTCTCATCCTCACATAATAATGTAAAAATATAATGTCACGAAATCACCCTTCGTGGTTTTACTCTCTTCCTCACCAATCATATATACATCAACGCCAAACAAGGTAGGAAGCATGGGTAACATCAAGAGGAGTGATAAAGCATAATACACACGTGAACAATACTCATAACTTTTGCACCAATAAACAAGTTAATAAACTTCTAGAACCCCATTATTCAAGTATCTCAACAAAGCTCAAACATGATCATCAACGTAAGTGTGGAACCCAAATATCTCAAGAATTATGAATATAAACATGTGTTCGTGATTTAGGTATAGTCATAATCAATAGTCTCACAAAGAGTGCATCATACTTAATCAAGTTGTAATAAGTTGAAGCGCGGACTTCAACATTAATATTTGTACTCATATTATTATAGGAATCAAGTAAATCATGAGGCAAGAATATCACAAGGTTCAATAAAGCACAAAGAATCATATAATCTACCCCAAGCATAGATAACCCTAGCAAGTCCTAGCAAGCTTCTACTAAGACTTATGACTCTTAGTCTATTGTCTTAGGTAGCCACCTAAAGTTAAGTACATAATTACACTTAAGTATAAGACTTATACAAGTTGGTTTCCTTTATAGAAAGCTTGATTTTTATTTGATTTCATTTTATACAACCTTTCCTCCTAATACAAAATCCTTCAGAAACAGATGCTTGGTTTTGTTTATACAAAGCTTAGTTTCATTTGATTTCATTTTATACAACCTATCTTCCTAATACAAAATTCTTCATAAATAGACGCTAAAACTTAAATCTAACGAGCTTCCAACCAAAATTCTCGAGACAAAATCAATTCCAGCGAGAAATTATTAGCACCTTAGCAACTTAAAATTTTACGGTACTAAAGGAGTACAGTGCAATCTTTTCCAAAAATACTATATGGAGTTTTCCCTACTCCAGGTATGTTAAGACCATCCCTTCTTTCTTTTTGGCATGATCCAAATTATACAAAAGAAACGAGCAAACGCACGATTTTCATAAATTACTTTACTCATAGAAATACTATATTCTTGATTTCCCATGTGAATTATTATTATCTTCTGTTCATAGGTCCCAGAAAAATACATATTTAATAATGTTTATCCGAAAGGCATATTGAATTTTATGGCGTTCCGAGAAAATTTTATTAACATATTTCTTATGCATTCCATGCATTTATACATGCACATTAACCCATGACCAGATGACGTTATATACGCGTATATATGTATATTATATTTATATGGGATACGGGAAAAAGGTTACGGCGTTATATACGCACCACCACCCGATCAGCTGGTATACTTTGACGATTTGCCCAAAGTGGCCGAGATGATATGATGGGATACCCTTAGAGGCTTGATGAAGTTATGTACACTCATACCTATGCATGGCACAATATTTGTATGCGGCGAAATCAGAGGATTTAATTTCTTGCTATAAAGCCACTTCAGAAGAATATCTCGATACCCCGAGAACGTGGAGTTGCGACTGAGTCCCCTCCATTGGGGCTCGTCGAGGCCCAACTCAAAGAAGATGAAGATCGAGTCTAGAGCAAAAGGGGGAGTTCCCAAAGCATGCGGCTAAGTCTGACAGAGCCAGCCTACCCAGGGCCTGTGTCGAGGCATCATGTCTAGCCGTCCTATCTCCATGATTTTATAATTAATGTATGTTGTACTATAACCGGATACCCCTCCTATATAAATTTAATCAACACCACTTTGTAATGGGCTGCTGTTGCTCCAACTATTCTACACAAGATCAATAATATCTCTCTCTCTTTCTTCTCTCTAACTTACTCGCTCGAGGCCACCCTTAGCATTTATTGCCTTCATACTTGTTCTTCATTTATTTCTTGGTATTAGCTATAAAGAACCTTATTTAATTATGTTCTAACTATTATCCCATTCTCGACTACCCCCGATAGCTCGAACTAGAGCCAGATATCGACCCCGAGGCCCTTCATCGACCAGTCCGAAGCCCGGGCAGCAAACCCCTTAGTTTGATTACTGCCCTATTTTAGCTTGTATCTCATCGTTAAATTTCATACTCCTAGCATTAGCTGCTCTAACAACTAGCATAAAAATAGATGACGTATTTTTAGAGTCCTATTTACAAATTTAATTGTTGTTACCATTTTCACAGTAAACTGTTTGGCGCCCACTGTGGGGATAAAAATAATAGTGATTATTTTCTTGTTGGTTTCATTGCAAAAATGCAAGTTATCTTTCACACTTTTTCTTGTCCAAGATCTCTTGATTTTAAGTCGAAATGTCTGGCTCGATAAACAGGGTTGAGAACGATTATCTCAAAAATCGCGGCGAAAACGGTGTGGCTGTTCCAGTAGATGCCTATACGAGTGCAGTTTTCGAAAACGTGTGTGAGGTTTCGTCGACCCAAAAGACGTTGAGATGAAGTCCATTTTATTGAAGAGGTTCGGGGAAACACTCTCGAAAGGGGCCATGATGTGGCATCATAACCTAGCGCCCAACCCTATAAACTCACTTACCATACCGGTAGATTCCTCCATAAAGGCACAAGCCGGTGCCATCAAAGCAACGATGAGAAAGCCTGACACATCCAGGACCGAGCAAAGGGAGAATGAAATGCTGCGAGAATTCGCATCTCATTCCCAGATGGAACGAACAAGATTACCTCCAGTCTCGGATGACTGGGTGGTACATGCCTTCACTCAAAGCCTAAACAAAACAAGCCCGACAATATCAAGGCAGTTAAAACAAAACATGATCAGGTACCCAGCTAAGATCTGGTCGGATGCTCATATCCAGCAACAGTCACAAACCAGGGTCGTGGATGGCCATGCAGGAGCCCCCTCGGGCTAAGTATATCCAAGTAGGCTCCTAGAAAAGAAGCCAATGCCAAACAGAGAAAGGTACCACCTGTATGCCGCAAATAGGAGGAACGCCCTGAGACACAATCTACCTCGCAATGATCATGGATTGAGGACAATATCATCGAGGAATCATTAATAGTTCCAGATTCGATAGGGACACAATACCAACGAGGGTCCTCGCTCATCAAGATACAATTTCAACATCGCTATACCAAACTTCGTGTTCACCATTAGCGATACCAGGGACGTCCAATGGCTCAGACCAATTCGATCGAATCCCTCTCAGAGGAATCACAACCTGGTGCGGGAACTATATAACATGCACGGCTGCGGGGCCAAAGATGGCCACCAGCTCCGAAGGAAAAAAGCCAAGCCACTCAACAAAAATCACTGCCGAGAACTGACGAGCAACCGAATTCAAGTTCAGTCTCGAGTAAGGAAGATGGCTAGGAAGAACGAAGCAAATAGGCCATAGCGTATTACTACGATAGTGGAGGAGCGACAACACTTTCCAAGAACTCGTAAAAAGGCAAGCAAAAATTCTCGTCAGCAGAGAAAGGAGGATCTGGGGATATATTCCCGAGGATGCCCTCACATTCAACAAAGAGGGCACCGAGACCTTGTCTCGACCTCATACTGACGCACTAGTAACCTTATTCCGAACTCGATCCATTTTAAATAAAACATGTGCTCATGAAATCATGTGGCTTGATCAACGCTGTCAGACTGATAATGATAGGGTGGTTTAGACAGCTGGGTCAAAACACGACAACCTCTTGAATCTTTGGCGGATTCCAAACGGCGATCGCAACAACAAGGAGAAAGACCATTCTCTTAGTACAACATGATTGGCCCTGACCGGAGCGCCGAGTTTCATATCATCAAAGGAGGTGCAAGGCACAGACGCCTTCAGACGACCGCGGACGCACCGCCTGAAGGCAGTGCCATCCCCCCTTCGCCAAAAGGATGAAATTCCATGCAAGGGACAGAACTAAAACCATTGGTGGAAAGCAATACGCGGCAAGGAGAAAGTCCGCATCACATAACGCATCGCCGGTACCAATATCTCCACTCTCGAAAGAGTCAAAGGGTAAGTGAACCATGTTTTCAGGCGATCCCGATTGAACACAGCGGAGGGCTGTACTAGAGTCCTCGCTCCAAAATGGCTGGGACATATCGGACCTCGAAATATCACCTGCGCACCCCGCAATAAGGTAAAACTACCCCCTCCTTCGTTATTTTACACTAACCTATATGCAGACACCCGGAAGGGGCGTCCAGAAGTGTTAACTCTACTTGAAGATCCTAAGGCCTTAACAACACCCGTCACACTCTTTCCCCTCGGCCGGACATCCGCCCCGAAGAGGGTCTCGCCAGCGAGGTTTTTAACGGAGCGACGTGCCTCCTAGGAAGGATTCAACAAGCCTACCAGACTTTCTTCGTAATCAACCCCGTACGGGGAACTAACAAATGATTTCCCAATGGGAAATGATGTATGGGCCAAACGGTCAAAGGAGCCATGCCCGCGTGGGCCGAGCTCACGACAACGAAACAATATGTATTTACGCCACGCAATTAAAGAATATCTTTCAACATCTCGTACTCCAAAAAAGAAAAATTCGGCATGCTCGCGGCAAAGATTCCCCCCCATCGAGTACATCCCGAAATACTCGGAGACTTAGCGTCAATGATTTAACAGCTACATGTCCTCACGGTCAGAACTATGTGCTCAAGGCCCCAATGAGGCAATTCCGAGCTCACGAATAACGGCCTTCGAGCCTAAGAAAACTCGATGACTCGGAGACTATCATCAATCACCACACACTGGAGAACCCGAGGCCGTAAGACCCCGAGCGAGCAGACTCGGTCTAGCCAAATCTATTTTACATAGCAACAAACACTATAAGACATCAACAGGCATGACAAACTATAAGACCTCAACAGGCATGGTAATCTGTAAGACCTTAACATGCATGAAAAACTGTAAGACCTCAACAGGCATGAAAAACTGTAAGACCAAAACAGACATGACAAACTGTAAGACCTCAATAGGCATGAAAAACTGTAAGACCTCAATAGGCATGAAAATTTTGTAAGATCTTACTACAAGCATAAAACTCAATCCCAAAGTTTCGGCTATATGTCGCATTTGTAAGACTCCCGAAAGGGCATAACCTCGATGTAGACACCTAAACTATCACTTGGGATAAAAAATGTCTCCGTCCAAACACATATGACTATGATCAATATGGCGGCACCAGCCAAATTAACGCGACTCGGGGATGCCCGACCGTTGCTAACAAAATCATAGGCCATTACTTCTAATCTACTTCGAAAAGAACCGGTTAAAACAGGCTACCCTCAATAGGCAAACGAGCTTCGACCATGTCAGCTCCAAATCACAAGGCTTCGAGCTACTCAGCCTATGAGCTAAACCTTTCGAAGTGCTCGAGCATCACCACTAATGACTTGAAATTGAGGTTCTTCCCAAACCGATGACGGGTCAGGCAAAATTATTTCAAAAAGACCTTAACGAGAGGAAAACAAAGCCTACATATGCCCACAGGCAAAGCGTAAAAGCCATTGTCGCCAGCCAAACGAGCCTCAGGGCCACACACTAAAAGCTCTCAACGACCAAAAGTGTAAGAGCCACTGCCGCCAACTAAAATATTGGAAACTTGAGGATTAAAATGAGGTCGAGTTGTAACCCAATTCGGAGACCGGATCCAAAATAGTTAACTATACATACCTAAGGGCACAATGTAAGAGCCATCGTCGCCAGCTTCACGAGCCTCAGGGACACATATCTAAAAGGTCGCTTCGACCCAAGGCAAATAAAAGCCATTTTCATCTGCCCATGCAGGCACAAAAACTTGAGGGTCAATTAAGCTCAAGTCACAACACAACTCGGAGACTGAACCCAAAATAGTTAAAATACAAATGCCCAAGGGCAAGGAATAAGAACCGTTATCGTCCGCCCGTGCAGGCACTGGAGATTGAAGGTCAGGTAAGCTCGAGTCAAAGCCTGACTCGGAGACTAAACCTAACAGCTAGGCAAAGCACAAAAGCTCTAACGCCTACTCGTGTTAAAAATTGCAGTTTACCGAGCATGAAAGAGCCTCTGGGCCTATCTAATGAGCTCCGGATCCATAGGGCACCCGCCAAACACCGAAACTAGCCCGCCTGGTTGAAAGCAATGCAAAAAGAGATACAAAAGAGATAAATGTTCAAGTTTTCTTTTATTTACATACGCAAAAGGTGCGTTCTCCATCTATAAACATGCTCTACGAAAGTCAAATACAAAATGGCAAAATGGCAAAATCTACGCTCCGCTCCAGAAGGCTACGACCTACCAGCCCCAGCTTCACTCTCTGTGACATCGGTAAGAAGTGACCGAGCATCACGCTTATCCGCCCTCGCACGAGCCAACTCTCTCGAGAGAACAAAACCCTTGGCGCCGATCTCTTCGAGTACCTCTCTTCGAGATTTGCAACGAACATATTCTTCGATCCTCTTTTCACGATTGAGGGCCCACTTCAACTTATCTTGGGAATCAGTAGTGTCCTTCAAATGAATCGCCATCTCCTGATCAGCCTTAGTCCGACTCAATGTTGCCTCTGCCCTGACCTTCGGGAGATCGGCCTCGAGCTTCGCGATCATATCCACTTGAACTGAAGAGTTGTCACGAGCCAAGCGGAGTTGGGCCTCAAAGGCCGGAACTTTAGCCAAGGCACCCTTCTCCTCTAAATCTTGAGCCTGCACATGAGCCCTCAGTTAACCACAAGCATTCCTAACTCGCTCGGCTTCGCCCCTAAGGTACTCCAGAGCCACCATCTTTTTCTACAACTAAGATAGGTAAAAGGATTAACCTTAAGGGTAAAAAAGGCAAAACACGTACTACGAGAGGTTACCTGGTCCATCAAATAGCTCTCGTAATTCGAGCTCCGGTACGTCTCATATCGCCAGTGCATCAACTCAACCTCCTTTTCCTCGCTGAGGAAACTAAGGGACTCACCCTCATCCAGAGCTTTCCGAAGCCTAGCCCCATGACGCAGCAGCTCAGACCTAAGCCTATCAAAGACCTGCAGAAGAAAAACTCGATAAGAAAAGGAAGGGGCAAAATACAGAAGGACTACGCCAAAACTCACCACGAAGTGAAGCCAGCGGACTTCCTCGAAGGCCAAACACACTCCTGTTGGTCCATCCCTTTCAGCACTGGAAGAACCAACCTCGGTCGAGGCATAATCACTCGGAGGAACCACCGCTCTAGAACTAAATACTTCGGCAACAACAGGCTCGGGTGATGTTTTCTCCTAGAAGACACGGGCCCGTTTAGCCCCGCTAAAAGCTCCATCGCACTGCAAGTGCAAATCCCGTTTATCGCCGTCATCCCGTAGCTTGGAGGCCAATGATTCCTCCCCCTCTCTGGGGGAACACGGCCTTACCCCAGGGAACTGCCCGATACCTGCAACAACAAAGCCAGTACAAAAGAAAGAGGAAAAGGTCATCTCAAACATACAAAGACCAAGGTAAAAGCAGCATATGCGCATACCTTGGTGTTTCTCTTCCCATCTACCTCGGGACACAGCTCGCTACCTATGCTCATTGCAAGTCGAATGGGTTGCCAACCTCCGAACCTAGCCGGGCAAATCGGGAACCTCGCCCGATGTCTATGAAGTTGCTGCAGAAAAGAAGGAAACACAATTACTCAACCGGCTTTTGCTATAAGTAAATCTAACAAAGCACGAGACACTCCACTCACGCGCGTATTTCCATCCCTCGGGAAATAGCATGAGCTCCACGAGGATAATGTCAACCATCTGAACCCACACAAATTGGCTGACCCACTCTTGATCCTTATATTCCTCATCATCAATAACAAAGGGTGTGGGCGAACGACACCGTAGGGTTATCAGGCCTCGATGGTGGAAGGGCCGGTACAACCTGACGAGGTGACTAAGCGTGAATTCAAGCCCACCCTTATCCGCAAAGAATATCATCATCAACACCACTCGCCAAAACGACGAATGTATCTGCGCCAAAGTAGCCCGATACTTCTGGCAGAAATCAAGCATGACCCTATCAAGGGGCTTAGTGCGAAAGGGTATAAGTATACGTTCAGGAATCCATCAGCGGAGTCCATAATACTCTCATCCGGGGAAAACACCTGCAGCGCTACCCCCTCGCCCCATCCACAGTACCTTCTCACCATATCCAGATATTCCTCTCTTATGAAAGATAGAGTTTTCAGGGTAAACTCCCGCAGATCCTGAGCACTGGGAGTGGAACTCTCCCCTCCCTGCTAGCTCAGCCCTAAAGTAGCTGCCATTGCTATTGTAGAATTGGCAGACTGAAGTAGGGGCCTACACCAACACTTTTGCGCTTATGGCAATGAAGGACCTAATGCCAAGGCAGTGTGAGCACGTGATTTTTGCCCTATATGAATTACTCCAACATATTCAAAACAAAATAATTTCTTTCAGTATTTGCAATTTTGTTGGATTTCGTGGCATTTTCTGTTAATTATTTGCATTTGTCTGTGCACGTTTATTTTATTTAATTCATGAAAAATAAAAAAAATATGTTGCATCTGCAGTTAGGATTTAATTTTATATTTTTATATTAATTAGTAAATTAGTTTGTTTTATAAAAAATGAAAATCACAAAAATAATTCATTTTGCATTTTTACTTTTAAATTTTGAATTGTATAGTTTTTCTTTAAATTTAGGATTTAATTAATTATTGTAAATATCATGATGAGTGATTAATATAATTGGGTAGGTTAATTTTTTTTAGAAATTATTAATTAATTTAGGTTTTATTTCAATTTTGAAAAGAAAAGAATTTGAAAAAGAAATTAGGAAAAAAATCAAAGGAAAATAAAAAGAGTTGAAAACCCTGATTTGGGCCATTTGAGTTCAAAACCCCCAGGCCCAAGTCCCCCAAACCCCCTCACCCGGCCCAACCACTCTAACCCGGTCCGGTGTCCCCCCCAAACTAAACGACGTCGTTTCAATAAGTATTGATCTGAGCCGTTGATCTCGCCTTGATCAAACGGCTCAGAACTGAAGCCCCAGGGGTATTTAAGTGTCCGAAAACCCTTTCCCCCCCTCAGAATCCCTTCTGCTCACCACCCTCACCAGAAACACCCCGAAACCCTAGCTAAACCGCCCCCAAATCCCCGGCCTTCGGTGGCGGCGCAACCTCCAAACGCCACCAAAATCACACCACCGAACCACCCTGACCCTCTCGTTCCAAATCCCCACTCCGTTTCCCTCGAATGTAGCCCAATATTCTCGAATATTAGATCAGAAGATGAACCATAAAATCCCCAGGTCTCAAATTAAGGTTTCATTGAAGATTTTAAGGCTCAGTTCGACTTTAATCGCATGTTTTTGACAAAGAACATACGATTAATCTCGGATTGGGCCTGAAATTGAAGATTTCAAAGCGTACATGCTATTTCTTGTTTGTCCGAGATCCCTAGGTATTCTTCTTTCCCCTTTGGTATTTTGTTTCCTCATCCTCACCTTCTTCTACTCTTTCTCTTATTTTCTGATTTTTATTCTGTTTCTTTTTATTTATCATTCTTCTTTATTTCCGTACCTGCATGTTAGATTTAGGATGTGTGTGATTGTAAGTTGGGTCTTGTGTTCAAGTTCGGATAGTTTGAATTTGCATTGTCTTTTAGGCTTAACTTTGTTCCGAGTCTTCAGGGTCTTAATTTGAACGTTTGGGTTTTGGGGTTTTTCTGAGTATTGATTGGGTTCACAAGATTAAAAAGCCCAATTGAGAGTTGAACTAGGTTTTCAGTAGACCCATCGAATTGGGTCAACTTGACCCAATTAGCTTGACCAGTTGACCCGGGTGGTTCTGGGGTAGTTTTAGAGTCTTTAAAGGGTAGTCTAGGGAATTGGCTTAAGGGAATCTTGCTATAACAGACTAGGAAGCTGGGAAGGGGTTGGTTCTGATTTTTGATTTTTTATAAGTGTATCTAAGCTATAATAAAAATTAAAAAGGGGACAAAGTGCAAAACTAAGTCTGCCCTAATAGCTTGCCTATAAAGGCAGCTTTTCTTGCCTTTCAAGGCAGAGAAAAAGGGCTAAAAAAGAAGAAAAGCTCAGAAAAATACAAAAATGGCAGGAATTTTACTGTTTCATTGAATTTCAGTGATTGTTGATTCCTTTTCAACTTCTGAAACTATTTTTTCTCATCCGAGTGGGAAAGGGACTGAACTTGGTCGCCAAAAGTTGGGTCTAAAGTTTTGTTGGGCTGCCGTGTGTTTGAGTTTGTTATATTGAGCTGCTATACATCATTTCTGGGTTGGGACTGGTTTGCTGGCTTTTTCAGTGCTGATTCTTGTTGCTGCTCCTATTGATTTTTCATTTCTTGTCTTTGTTCATTCCCAGGTACACATCTCTACACTCTATTCGAATGTAAAGCTTGATGTGGGAATCAAAAAATGGAATCTGGAGCCTTGAGTTGTATTCAGTTTGAGTTTAAATTAAGACTATAGCATGCTTGTCTACTCTGTTTTTCTGGAAATTCCACTTACTGCCTTTCAACTATGAACAATGGGATCAACCTTTAACCTCTGAATGTCGTACGACATGGTAGCCTAGTCTGAATGTCTACCTCAGTATAAGTTCTTTATATGTAGTCATTTTAATATTTGTTTGTCTCGAGGTCACTAGTTGGACTGATTTAGATACGGTTGACTCAAGATTGTTTGTTTCACAGACTGTTAGATCTGAATGAAATTGGTATTTACGTTTAAATTGCCTGAGTTTTGTATCACATTTTCTGGTACAGTTTTAGAATTCGAGCAAGTTGTTTGCTCTCGAAGAACTGTGATTCAGACTATGAATTTACAGTTCGACGAGTCCCAAATCTGGTAAAATACCATCAGGATTCAAGTTCCATGTAATATGTTGATGATGTAGTTTGGGACTTGAATTTTCATTATGCCATTTGGTCCAATATGGTTGCTGCATTTTATGGCAGAAATGGGTTTAACAATGCATGAAAAGTATTACTAGAAGTTGAGTTCTGCATTTTTCTTTCACATCCCAGGTCAGTGATCTAGGTATCGTGTGAATACTGGTAGTCGAAGCTTGATAGTTAGGTCATTCAAATTGAGTAACTTAGTTAATTGCCGGAGCGGTGTGACTTTATCATTATCAGAATAAATTGTGGATGCAGATTTAGCATGTAACAAAGATTAACCTTGGATTTGTATTTGCTTGTAAATAGATGCGAATTTGAGTTAGCAATCTGGACGTATGTTAGTTCATGTATGACTATCTTTATGGAATTACTTAAAGGAATTGGGCCCGGTTGGACAACATGGGTCAACTTGCTAGGAAAGGGCCTTCATATTTGTATTGCATTCCCCCTTACTCCAAATGCTTCAAGTGATATTGGGCCTATAGTCAGCCCAAAACCATCTCAGGCTATGTGAATGCTTGTTCTATCCCATTCAGACTTTTGGCTAATAAAAGTAACCGAACTTCAATTTTAGGGTATGTTTAATGTCGTGGCCCGAGTTAATTAATTACCGTCCCTCAATGGGTTTGTGGTGTAATATCAACCAATATATGGCCCTCACATGTTTTAATTAGACAATAAGACAAATATTCGTAGAGAAACCTTTAGGGCCGTCTAAAATACTATCGTGGTTGTGGACACATTCGCGTGACACAGTTACGATTTCTTAAAAAATAAATCAGAGTATACGTTCGAGTAACTTCAGCTATACTTTCTTAATAATAATAAGCGTTATTAATTGTGGACACGTACGCGTGACATAATTTTTACGCGCCAAAAATGGGTACACGTACGCGTGACCCGTTTCAAGATAATTTTTAATTTAAAGGCGGTTAAGAGGTGAAAGCACATAGGTTTCAAAATGAGTAGGTAAAAAATTTAGTAATCCAAGTATTATCAAAAGCAACCGTGCTAGAACCTCGGAACTCGGGAGTACCTAATACCTTCTCCCGGGTTAATAGAATTTCTTACTCGGATTTCTATGTTCGCAGACCGTGAATAGAGTCAACTTTCCTTGATTCGGGATTTTAAACTGGTGACTTGGGACACCATAAATTATCCAAAGTGGTGACTCTGATTTTTAATAAATAAAAAATCTCGTTTCGATTGTCCTTTAATTGAAAAAACTCCCTTGTATTTATACCGTTTATGGGGTATAGTAAAAGGAGGTGTGACAGGCGGAAGGATAGCTATCTAAAATAATGGGATATTCCAAAGAAGCAAGAGACACCCCACATATATGTGGGAAACAATAACGATTCGCCTATCCAGGTAAGCCTCGGGAGGCCAATGGCCTCGGTACAGATCCCGGGGTGGTACCCGACCTCGAGGACCTCCATAAAAAAGAAGTCAAGCTTCGGAAAGCCTTCAGCACCATCATAGAGCTCGAGGCGGTACCTGATCTCATGGTTTTCCTTTCTAAAAAGAAAAATAAGCACTTCAAGCTCCGCCCACGAGGGCTCGACCTCAGGAAGTCACCTAAGTACGAACAACCCTTCCTCAGAAACATGCCTACAAACACCTTAAAAGGTTATCTACATCAAAACTCAAAAGTAAAAGCTCCAAGTGACCGAAATTGATTTTCACTTCAATGCTCTATCTCCACGAGGATCGAGGGCCCCGACGATCCAAAATTACAGAACCGTTTCAGGCCTGATCCTAGGAACAACAATGAGCTCGAAGGAGAGCCATTTCTGCTGACCAAAGGCCAAAAGGAATATTGACGATCCCCAACCGAAGCATACATTCAAATCTCCGCAAATGCACTAGAATATACAATGATAGGGCAAGCATCAAAGACAGAAAGCAAGAGAGTATCTCTATATTCGTGCATATTCGTTTACAACGACCCTCGAGGAGCACTTTCATATGGTTACAAAAGCCTACGGAGGAATCTCTACACAAAACAAAGAAGCAGAAGGATGTACATATGATGAAAACCTAAGAACCCAATCTGTCCTAGAATGTTCATATCCGGTGGCAGCATATCCGATCACTGCCTCCTTGAGCCCGCATCCTCGAAGGCAACTCCCTCGAGCGCCACCTCCTCTAGGCTTCCAGCTCAATCCCACGGAAGGTCCTCGCCGAGGGAAAAGATGAAGAAAAGGAAAAAGAAGGGTTGCAGAGGAGGTACAGAAGAGAGACATAGCCTACCGAAGCCAAAGGTTAAAGATTCGGCGGGACCTAGCCTCAATGACCGATGGTGCCATTTTATCCCTTGGGAAAGGAAAAAACCCAAGGGATGAAGTGCCACACTAGGCCTGGGTAGTAGAGTGAGTAGCGGTGCATAGTCCGAATGACTGTATACAAAAGGGGAAAATCGATTCCCCATTTATTGTCATCTCGGGCCAATGGGGACAGTGGCAACAGACGCAATAACAACCGCAGTAGCAACGGAACAGCATAGTCGAGCTCCGGTAAAGCGCCACGACACGGCCTATCGAAATAATGCCAAACGACATTGAGGCCGTAGACTTCAAACATGGTGATCAACAATAGAGGAAGATGATAAGGAGAAATGGGCGAATGAGAAGATTAAGGTACTTGGATAGAAAAACAATACCAGAGCGCCCCCATTTATAAGGGGTAACGACACGGTCATTGAGGCTTTAAAAGACTAACCGTCGGATACAATTACTTCATTTTTTGAAGAACCGAATCGACGGTGGTATTTTCACCTTGGAGAACGGGAATTGACAGTGCATTGAATGATGTCAAATACACAAGTCCATGGGACATCCCGGTTGTCGCAAAGGCTCGCGCCATAGGTTGCATCATTGGTATAATATCAACGCAAGAAGCTTGTAGAGTCAGATGTCAGAATAATTTCCCATCGCTTCATTCTGGGAAACATGGAGACTGTCTGTATGCAATGCAATCAGAGGGTTTAATTTCTTTCTATCAAACCATTTCAGAAGAATATCTCGAGACCCCAATGATGTGGAGTTGCGACCGAGTTCCTTCCCTTGGGGCTTGTCGAGGCTCGACTCAAAGAAGACGAAGATCGAGTATAGATCAAAAAGGGGTGTTACCAAAGCACGCGGATAAGTCTGACAGAGTCAGCGTACCCACAGCCTGTGTCGAGTCGTCATGTCTAGCCGTCCCATCTCCATGCTTTTATAATTAATGTATGTTGTACTATAACCGGATCCCCCTCCTATATAAAGGGAATCCACACCACTTTGTAAGGGGCTGCTGTTCCTCCAACTATTCTACACAATATCAGTAATATCTCTCTCTCTTTCTTCTCTCTAACTTACTCACTCAAGGCCACCCTTAAAATTTATTGCCTTCATACTTGTTCTTCATTTATTGCTTGGTATTGGCCACAAAGATCCTTCTTTAATTATGTTCTAACTGTTATCCCATTTCTGACTACCCCCGATAGCTCGAACTCGAGCCGAATATCGACCCCGTGGCCCTTCATTGACCAGTCCGAAGCCCGGGCAACAAGCGCCTCGGTTTGATTACTACACCATTTTAGCTTGTATCTCATCGTTAAATTTCATACTCCTAGCATCAACTTCTCTAACAACTTGCATAAAAATAGATCACTTATATTTATAGTCCCATTTACAAATTTAATTGTTACCATTTTCACGGTAAACAATATTTATATGCACATGCATGACATTATATATGTTTCAAAATTTACAAAGTTATTCAGGTTTACAGATGGATTTATTTATTCCATGTTTCATCTATGTCTTTTACGTACTGGTTTTCATGCCTTACATACTCAGTACATTTTTTGTACTGATGCCCTATTTCACGGGGCTTGTTTTCATGCTTGTAGGTGTAGGTAGGCAAGCTAACGGTTCCCCTTCTTAGGATCCTTGATCAGCGAGAGTTGGCATGCTCCACTTGATCCGGAGCGACTTTTGATTTGGTATGATATGCTTGTATATATACATGTGTATGACGTGGCTCAGTCCCGTCTTTGTATAGTTGTATTTCTATTAGAGGTCTATAGACAGTTATGCATAGTTGGATAGTATGTGGCCTTGTTGGCTTTCAGTTATGGGTATACAGTTGTTTATAGCAGCCTTGCCGGCTCACCCACTATATTCCGCATGTATACATACATATGCCTTTTTGGCAGGTTTTCTTCATGTATGTTATTCTCGAAATTAAGCAGACGTCATTTAGTTATATGTTAGATGCATGCTTAAGGGTGTTCGATAGGTAGGACTCGGGCACTCGTCGCGGCCCATCAGTTTGGGTCATGACAAAAGTGGTATCAGAGCATTTCTGTCCTAGTGTTGTCTATAGATCGTGTCTAGTAGAGTCTTGTTTATGGGTGTGTCGTGCACCACACTTATAGACAAGAGGTTACAAGACATATAGGATGTTATCTATCCTTTTATTTTAGATCGTGCGATATAAAAATTCATGTTCCTAACGATATGCTATATTTTCAGCTATGCCTCCAAAGACTACAGCCACCCATAAAGGAAAGTCCGTGGTTGGTGAGATTACTAGTTGAGTGCCATGAGTTACCAGGGCTTGAGGAGAGTCTCATAGTGAGATTCCATCTTATACTTCACATACCCCGCTCTTTCTAGAAGAGGTCCGAGGGGCACCAGCTCCAACACTCTCCCCTGTACGTTCAACCCCTCAGCCAAATGCATCAGTTCAGGAGATAAGAGATGCTATTCAACTATTAACTTAATTTGTAGCCGTACAAGATCGATGTCAGGAAGTATCTATTGGTTATACAGATAGGTCTATCAGTGCGACGGTTACTTCATTAATTTAGACCCTCCGATATTCACTGGGGCATATCAAAACAAAAATCCTCAGGTATTTATTGATAGAATGCAAAGGACGTTAAGGGTAATGAAGACCACTACGACTGAGGCAGTTGAGCTTTCTTTCTATAGACTCCGAGATGTTGCAGTTAATTGGTACGAGTCTTGGGAAATGTTCAGAGGTGAGGATGCCCCTCCAGTAGTATGGCCGGAGTTTACAGAAGCTTTTCTTTGTCATTATCTACCCCCGGAGCTTAGACGGGACATAGTTGATCAATTCTTGACCCTTCGGTGGGGTAACATGAGTGTTCGGGAGTACAATCTTCAGTTTGATTTACTGGCTAGGTATGCTCCCACTATTGTATCTAAGATGGAGGATTGAGTTCCCATGTTCGTGATGGGATTAGAGCCACACTTGCTTAACGATTGTATGTCGGTCTCACTTCAGCCAGACATGGATATTTTTCGTATTCATGCATACACTCATGGTGTAGAGGAATGTAAGCAGAAGCAGATGATGGATCGTGAGCATGATAGGGCCCAGAATAAGAAAGTAAGGTATTCGGGTCCTTCTGGTGAGTTTTGAGGTGGTTAGAGGCAAAAATATCCGAGGTATCCATCCCGGCCATTGGCTAGCGCACCCCTCAGTTTGGCAGTAAGAGATTTGATCTACACATATTCAGGGCCTGGTAAGCCTTCCAGGGCCTCAGGTTCTCAGTATAGGGATGATTCAAGTCAGATGAGGCCGCCCTTGCCACGATGTGCTCAGTGTGGTAAGCAACATGCCGGGTAGTGCTGTATGGGGTTGGGTGTTTGTTATACTTGTGGTTATCCGGGCCATGCTATGAGGAATTGTCTGACGAGAGGTGATTCAAGCATAGCTCAGCCAGCGGGATATGTACCTGGTTCGCCATCATTAGTACACCCCCCTGGGAAAGGTTCAAAAGCACCAATGAGTCGTGGTAGATGCAGAGGCGGAGCATCTAGCTCAAGCGGTCCTCAGAACCGCATTTATTCATTGGCAGGACGGCAGGATCATGAGTCATCACCTGATGTTGTTACAGGTATATTATCAGTCTTCTCATATGATGTGTATGCACTGATTGAGCCAGGCTCCACCTTATCATATGTTACTCTGTTAGCCGCTAGTAAGTTTGGAATAAAACCTAAATTGGTTGAACCTTTTGAGGTGTCTACACCTGTTGGGGACTCAGTGATAGCAAAGCAAGCATATAGAGATTGTATAATAGTAGTTCATGGTCAATCTACCATAGCGGACCTAATCAAGTTAGATATGGTAGAATTTCATGTTATAATGGGTATGGATTGGTTGTCTTCTAATCATGCCAACATTGATTGTAGATCAAAGATAGTCCGATTTCAATTTCTAGGGGAGCCTATTTTGGAGTGAAAAGGTAAAACAGCATTGCCAAGAGGTAGATTTATTTCCTATCTCAAGGCAAGGAAGATGATCGGAAAGGGCTGGATTTATCACTTAGTCTGGGTTCAAGATATGGAAGTAGATTCACCAACTATGTTACATCCCATGTTTTCGTACGTGAGAGTACGTCGTAAGGCAATTGATGTAAGCTCGAAAAAGAGATCATTTTTTAAACTACATAGTGTAAGTTTATAATGTTATCTTGGAGGTTACAAATCTTTATGATCATCAATAACAAGTACCAAAAGGGTTGGAAAGCTTAAACGCTAAACGAATTGAAGAAAATAAGTTTCGTCGAAAGTCGACAAGTTTGGAATGTTATAACATATGCTTTTTGGGTGAGACTAAGGTGATTAAAATGATGAGGAGATTACGTTATGAGTTATTTTAGTCGTATGATAGTCGTGTGTTATGTTTTTAAGTCAAGCGAGTTGTGAAACAAAAAGTTGGCAAAGGTCATCACAAGTTGCATTCATAATGTGCTGAAATTTAGGTCAAATGTAACTGTACTTTTCTCCCAATATACTTGGAATCAAAGGATGATATAAATATCAAATTGAAGATCTACAAGTCTAGTTTCCAATGCATTAAACTATTTGTCAATAAAATCTTGGAGTATAGAGATATTTGTATTTTTGCGAGACTGCACATAATGGTAGGTGACAAGTAGGTGCATCACCTACTTGCCAAAATGAGAGGACTCAATTAAAAGCCCCAAAATCGGACAAGAAGGGAATTTTAAGGGATTATCAACTCATTTATTTCACCTATCTTGCATACCTTGAAAACAAAATTTAACCCCTGCAACACCTCCCCAAAAATCCCACACAAACCATTGAGTATTTCAGGTGTTACGACGTGATTCTAGTGCTGAAAAGTCTGGACAGCTTGCTAGTTTCTCTTTCTCCTTCTTGTAGCCGCGTTGAGGAACTAATTTTTGATGAAGAAGGACCAGGTTTTTTGGGTTATACTCAGTACAAGGTAAGATTATGCTTCTCCTTCCATTATCTATGCCTTTGCGAGTTGTAACTCGATCGTAAAGAATAGACCTAGCGAGTTTCAAAAGAGTGGTATGTTGTTTGTTCTTGTGTCAAGGTTGGCTGATTGTGAACTTACTTTTAAGTTGAATTCATGGCTAGTTTATTGGATAAGAGTTATAATTATGTACTTTTGGTTGTGTTTCTCAATTTGAAAGAAAAGACAAATCGAAATGTGTTTAAGTAAACTGAAAAATTAATTTTGAGTTGATGAACTTGTGGGACTATTTTGTGTATTGTTTCTTGTTGATATTGCATTGTCTATTTTGCTACTATTTTTATGGAGTTGAGAGGAGGAAGGGTGTGGAGAAACACCACATAATGCCAAGGTTGTTTGTTGGTCGTTCGTCATAATATTTTCGGATTGTTTGACACTATTTTGGTTGTCGTGTTGTGTATGAAGTGATAGGGGTATGTTTGGATATTTGGTGATTGTTTTGACTTGTGTGAAGTCATACATATAGGGGAGGTGCTATCCGTTTCATCGTAAAATAGGTTGTGGTCGATACATAATAGTTATGATGCTTAAACGATAACGATAATGTCATTTCTCTTATTGTAGACTAAGGAGTCGTGAAATTTGCATAGCTTGAGGTTGGGAATTACATATACAAGGTATGTGAGGCTATCCATTTCCTTCTTTTGCATGACTTCGATAGTACATAATGCAATAAATGACCTTCCAAAGGTATTCTACTCTTAGAAGCTAGCAGTACTTACATGGTTTCCCTTCTTATGGAACAATTGATGTTGAGGTTGCTTCTCTTATTCTTATGTTATCAATGTTATTGGTACTTCCTGATTCTTATAAGATTCTTGATGAAGAGTTATTCCTAATAACGTGTACGAAGAATATCGACCTTACGTCACTCCGAAAGGTTCAGAATATGATTCTAGTGAGTCCTACATGCATTATATATATGTATCTGTTTTACTCTATCAAGCCGCGCTATAGTCAGCCGGGTACGGCACCTATTGTACAACCACTGATCAGTTGGGTTTTACCGAGCTCCACGTAGCCGGGTAGGATTTTACCGAGCCTTATGATGGCTGGGTACGTTTTTACCGAGTCCTCTTTGAGGCCGGGTACGATATGATGATGATGATTCCCACAGAGGTGTATGTTTTTAAAAGTTTATGTATATATATGTATTATGCATTTCATGTCAGTAGCCCCAGAGGCACCCAAATGTTATGGGTTGTATCTCCTCTATCTCTCTTTACATTACTATTCTTGTTTATGCTTTCTGCCTTACATACTCGGTTATATTTTCGTACTGACATCCCTATTGCCTGGGGACGCTGCGTTTCATACTTGCAGGTCCCGATAGATAGGTTGACATTTCTCCTAGTAGGTTATCAGCTCAGCGGAAGGTGTTTGTGTACTCCACTTGCTTCGGAATTGCCTATTTGGTCAGTATGATTTGGATATATATTGATTGGTATGGTGATAAATTGGGAATATGATACATTTTACACTCCTTGTTGCTTATGTTTTGATTAGAAATGTGTACAAAATAGTCCCAAAGGCTCACAAGTTGTGCTTGATTGCAGGTTTGGTCAAAAAGGTGACAAGGTGTCAAAAACCAGCTCAAAAAGGAGTGAAACTTGCACAAGTACCAAGACAAGACAAAGCTCAGTCAAAACAGGGCCAGTGCGGCTGCACACCATTCTTTGTGGTCCGTAAAAGTGAAGTTCAGAGAGGTTGCTTTTCAGGCTATAAGGCAATGCGGCCGCAAAGGGTTTTGTGTGATTCGCATTGGGTTCACCGCAGCCGCACTCGATTTCGTGCGATCCGTAGAGCCAAGGTTCAGAGAGGTGGCATTTTGGAGGATGAAGGCCAATATGGTCCGCGATCCATTTCATGTGGACCGCACTAGAAGCAACCGCGACCGCACTTAATTTTGTGCGGTTCGTATTGCCCAAGTTTAGAGAGCTGATTATTCAAGAATAGAGCCTTAGTGCGGCCGTACTCGATTTTGTGCGGTCCGCACTAGCACCACAGGGGCATATTTGTCCAAAAATTTCAGCCTAGTATAAATAGATTCTTTTCCCATTTTTAGGTTATCAGATAGTTTTGTACTGAGAGCTGTGCTCATGACTTCGTTTCTTTTACCTATTTTGAGTAATTTTAGATTAATTTCAACACTGAATCTTCTAGTTTAATTTAGCAATTAATTATTATGAGCTTTTCTTCATCTATTTCTTTATTTTCTTCTCTAATTATGAGTAGCTACACCCATAAGCTAGGGTTGTGGCTCAACCCTAGTGTGGGTAATTGATGGGTCTTGTGTTTTAGGGCTTGATTCACTATGGGTGTTTGATATTTGGATTAATTTCATGTTTAATTGTTGAATTGGTGGTTGCAAATACTAGTTATTGTTTAGTTGACTTTGGCTATTCTTGAGAAAGAGAGCCTAAGTCTCTGAAATTGGTCCAACAAGGAATTGGGGCGTACTCAAGAGATTGATAGCCCCAATTAAAGGGTTAAACCTATAGATAGTAATACCCGACTTGAATCTCAATTGCTTGCACCAATTTGCATACCCAATTGGACTTGAGAAAGTCAATTAGGGTAAAATCACTTGAACCACCAAGAGGTGTAGAGTGAGTAGAATCGTCCAATAGTTATATCATACTCCCCAAATATGATAATCTAGCCTTAGAGTCAAGAATCCGTTAATTAACCACCTAGGAGAAAGTCACTACCCTAGTGCCTTTTATCTATTTGAACAACTCACAATAGTTTAGCCTTAGCTTTATTTAGGACAATTTAGCATTGTAGTATTATAAAATTAGACTCATTATCAAACCAAAAATGTGTAGAAGTGCAATTAGGAACAAATACGCAACTTCACTTTAGATAGACACTCAACTCCAATATCTATCTCCCTATGGAAATCGATCCCAACCTCATCGGGTAAAAGCTGCTTCGACCTCTCTCACTACTCAATAGTAGTTCAGGGTTGGCCTCGATCACTTTTTGGCGCCGTTGACGGGGAGCTAATGCTTTCGGCTATCTATCTAAATAGTTTCATGTATTGTTCTTCTTTCCTTCTTTGGTACTAATTTGTGTGTGTCACAACTTCAGGTACAAAATGGAAGCGAATGCTAATGACCCTCTTGGAAATGTGATTGTGGGGGAGGAGGTAGATGATGTCGAAGATGATAAGGTGCCTCTTGTACCTTAAGGAAAATGTAGAGGCCGCCAGGCCAATGCTAATGCTAATGACAATATTCTAGACCCTCCTCCGCCACCTCCACGAGTGGCTCCTTGAGTTCTTCCAAACCAAGGCTATGCAAGTGCAATTGTCCCACCCCGGATCCGGGCGGGCAATTTCCAAATAACCAATGTGATGTTGACATTGCTAGAGCAGCATGGGTATTTCACGGGCGCTGCAAATCAAAATGCTTACAAACATCTCAAGGGGTTTGTGGATACCTATTGGGGGAGCAAGCAAACTAATGTATCTGAGGATGCACTGCGATTGAGACTCTTCCCATTTTCACTTAGAGGGAAAGCACTTGATTTGGCTTGAGTGACTTCCCAACCATTCCATCACTACTTGGGAAGAGTTGGCGGACAAGTTCATTGCAAATTTTTTCTCACCAGGGCAAATGGGAACATTGAGAGATGAGATCTTGGCTCTCAAGCAGGAGCCTACCGAACCTTTGCATGAGATTTGGGAGCGTTATAGAACAATGGTAAAGTAATGCCCCAACAATGATATGACTAAGACGATGATCCAACAAACTTTCTACCGGGGCATTAATACAACAAACCAATGCATAGTGAACCAACTTGCTGGGGGCAACTTTATGAAGGTATGTCTTATGATGTGGCTTGTGACATTCTTGACGAGATGACTGACACTTCTTCTGCTTGGCAAAGTAGAGCCAATGTGCCCCAGGGTGACCCCACGGTTACTCATTTGCACAAGGAGTTACATGATCATGGGCAAGCTATAGCTGAGTTGACAACTACTATGAACCAACTAGCAAAGGCACAGTTGCAACAAGTTCAAAATCCTCGCCAAGTGAATGGTATGAAGGGTGTCAACATGTTTGTCAACAAAAGAAGACAAAGAGGGCAACAAAACCAAGGGAGTTCGGAGCAATTTGGTAATGATTGTGGGGGATTCCAAAATGATGGTTATGATGGGCAGAATGAAGAGGTGAAACACGTGAATAATTACCAAGGACAAAGGGGCAATTCTTCCAACCAAAAACAATGGAGACCCCAAGGCAATTGGGGTAATTAACAACAACAAGACAATGATATTTAGGGGAACAACAACCAAAACTCCCACTGGGGAAATCAGAAAATCAATCAAAACAATCAAGGAAATTGGAATGGTAACAACAACAATTGGGGTGGTAAAAAAATCAAGGGGGATGGAACAATGGCAATCAAGGAAACCGGGGGCAAGGCTTTCAAAGGCCCCCAATGTACCAACAACTGAACAATCCGCCTCCATTTCTATCCCAATGTCCTAGTTCTTCTAAAAATTATATGGGGAGAATTGAAATGATGTTCGAACAAATGATGAAAAAGAGTGCGGATTCTGATGCTCAGTTGTCTTCCCACAATACTTCAATTAGGAATTTGGAGGTTCAGTTGGGCCAAATCTCACAGTCCTTGAACACTCACCCTAAGGGTGCTCTACCTAGTGATATGGTGGTTAACCCGAAGGGTCGAAACAATCATATTATGGTGGTAACTACAAGAAGTGGGAGAGGCGGTGATGTGAATGCCTCAAAACAAAAGCAAATTTTGAGTGATGAAGTTGCGTTGCAAGAAGATGAAGTTCCTTTGGTAGTTCAAAATGTGATTGATGATAATGCGAACAAAGAAGTGAGGATTGATATTCAAGATGCCGAGGTGGAAACTCAAAATGACGTGAACCCGTTTAGGGAACACGTAATAGACATGCCGGAGTCGGTTGTGCATAAAGCCAAGGCACCTTTTCCAAGGCCACCTCCGCCTTATCCTTAAAGGCTCGCGAAGCAGAAAAGTGAAATCAGTTTAAAAAGTTCATTGACATGATGAAGAGCTTATCCATTAATGTGCCTTTGGTGGAGGCTCTTGAACAAATGTCGGGCTATGCTAAATTCATGAAGGACTTGGTGACAATGAAACGGTCCATATATTGTAAAACTATAAAAATGACTCACCAAGTTAGTGCAATAGTGCATTCAATGGCCCCGAAGCTTGAAGATCCCGGTGCTTTCACCATTCCTTGCACCATTGGGAGTGCAGACTTTGCTAAGGCTCTATGTGATTTGGTGGCTAGTATCAATTTGATTCCCTACTCAATTTTCAAGACTTTGGGTATTGGGAAACCGAGGCCAACTTCCATGAGATTGCAAATGGCAGATAGAACAATGAAGAGACCATTGGGTATTATTGATGATGTCCTTATCCGGGTGGACAAATTTATCTTGCCAGCTGATTTTGTGATCTTGGATTGTGAGGTGGATTATGAAGTTCCAATCATATTGGGGAGACCTTTCCTTTCTATGGGGAAGGCCTTAGTTGATGTGGAAGCAAGGGAACTCACCTTCTGGGTGGGTGATGAAAAGGTGGTTTTTCATGTGTGCAAGTCAATGAAGCAGCCCAACAATTCTGAGGTGTGCTCTTTTTTGGACCTTGTCACAACAGTGATAGTTGATGATACTAGTGCAATGATCAATGTGGAGGACCCTCTTGAGGCCGTATTATTGAATCTTGATGTTAATGAGGATGCAAGCCAGGTGGAGTGTGTGAATGCTTTATATGGAATGGGCTCGTACTCTTATGAGCCTAGAAAACTCTCTTTAGATCTCGAGAATAGGAAAACTCCACCAACAAAACCTTCAATTGAGGAACCTCCAGTATTGGAGTTGAAGTCGTTGCCTCCACACCTAATGTATGAGTTCTTAGGCCCAAGTTCTACTTTGCCAGTTATTCTTTCCTCTTGTCTTAGTAACATGCAAGTTGATGCCACATTGGCGGTGCTTCAAATGCGGAAAAAGGTAATTGGATGGACTTTAGCTGATATTCCAGGGATAAGCCTCGCATTCTGTATGCACAAGATTATTCTAGAAGATGATGCAAAGCCATCCTTGGATCATCAAAGAAGGTTGAACGAAGCAATGCAAGAAGTTGTGAAAAAGGAGGTGATCAAGTGGTTGGATGCCGGGGTTGTGTACCCAATCTCTCATAGCTCTTGGACTTTGCCGGCAATATGTATCGAAGAAGGGTGGCATGACCGTGGTTGCAAATTCACAAAATGAGTTAATTCCTATCAAAATCGTCACTGTTTGGAGGGTATGCACGGACTACCGCAAGCTAAATAAAGTGACCTGCAAGGATCACTTTCCATTGCCTTTTCTTGATCAGATGTTAGACCGACTTGTTGGGCGTTCCTTATACTATTTCTTGGATGGGTATTCTATATACAACCGAATATTGATTGCTCTGGAAGATCAGGAGAAGACCATATTCACTTATCCATATGGAACCTTTGCCTTTTCTCGGATGCCTTTTGGGTTGTGTAATGCATCGGCTACATTTAAGCGATGTATGATGGCCATTTTCACCAATATGGTGGAAGATATTTTGGAGATGTTCATGGATGACTTCAGTGTTGTGGGTGATTCATTTGATAAGTGTTTGAAAAATCTTGATAGAGTTTTGGCCCGTTGTGAAGAAACTAATCTTGTTCTCAATTGGGTGAAATTCCACTTTATGGTGGAAGAAGGCATAGTTCTCGGGCATAAAATTTCAAAGCATGGTATTGAGGTAGACAAAGCAAAAATAGATGTGATTTCAAGGCTCCCTCCCCCTACCTCTGTCAAGGGAGTTAGAAGTTTTCTTGGGCATGCGGGGTTCTTCAAGAGATTTATCCAAGACTTTTCGAAGGTAGTGAATCCCTTATGCAAGTTATTAGAAAAAGATGCCAAGTTTGTGTTTGATGAAAAATGTATTCAAGCCTTTGAACTTCTCAAGCATAATTTGACCACCACTCCTCTCATTACCGCACCTAATTGGAGCTTGCCCTTTGAGCTCATGTGTGATGCTAGCGATATTGCGGTTGGGGCGGTTTAGGGTCAAAGAGTGAACAAAATGTTTAATCTGGTGTATTATGTGAGCAAGACACTAAATGATGCTCAAGTGAACTACACGGTGACCGAGAAAAAACTTTTGGCTATTCTATTCGTAATGGAAAATTTTTAGCCGTATCTTATGGATGCCAAGGTCATAGTCCATACCGATCATGCCACACTCCGGTACTTGATGATGAAGAAGATTCCAAGGCTAGACTGATGCGATGGTTCTTGTTACTTCAAGAGTTTGATTTGGAGATTGTGAACCGGGCGGGTAGTGAAAACCAAGTGGCGGACCACTTCTCCCGCTTGGAGGAGGAGGGGAGGCGTCGTGATGGCCTAGAGATCAATGATTCATTTCCTGATGAACAACTCCTTTCGGTGTCGGTGAATGGTATTCCATGGTTTGCGGACGTTGCTAATTTTCTTATAACTGGTATAATCCCATGTGAGCTCTCTTCTAACCAAAGGAAGAATCTCAAACGGGATAGTTTGGATTTCTATTAAGATGAGCCGTACTTGTTCAAGATTTGCAAGGATGGTGTGATCCGAAGGTGTGTCCTGGAGGAGGAAAAATTGAATATCTTAGAAGCTTGTCATTCCTTCCCCTATGGTGGTCATCGCAGTGGGGTGAGGACCGCCTCGAAAGTTCTTAGTTGTGGGTTTTATTGGCCAATGTTGTTCAAAGATGTAGGTGATATTATGAAGAGATACAACGAATTCCAAAGAGCGGGTGGAATTTCAAAGAAAGATGAGATGCCTCTCACTACCATTCTTGAAGTGGATATCTTTGATGTATGGGGCATTGATTTCATGGGTCCATTTGTTAGCTCTTGTGGGAACACATACATTCTTGTGGCGATTGACTATGTTTTGAAGTGGGTTAAAGCCATGGCTTTACCTAACAATGAAGCCCGGAGTGTTGTTGCATTTCTCAAGAAGAGCATTTTCACAAGGTTTGACACTCCTCGTGCGATTATAAGTGATGAGGGGTCTCATTTTTGTAATAGAGCTTTTGATTCCTTGCTTGCAAAATATGGTGTCAATCACAAAGTTTCTACCCCCTATCATTCTCAAGTAAGTGGTCAAGTGGAAGTCTTCAACAGGGAAATCAAGAGCATATTGTCAAAGACGGTCAATGCGAATATGACCAATTTGTCAAAGAAGTTGGATGACGCTCTATGGGCTTATAGGACTGCTTACAAGACTCTGATTGGTATGTCTCTGTATCAATTAGTTTTTGGGAAATCTTGCCATCTACTGGTTGAGTTAGAGCAAAAGGCCACGTGGGCTTTGAGGAAGCTAAATCTTGAATGGAATGTTGCAGCCAATCTTCGTGTGGAGCAGCTTAATGAACTTGATGAATTTCAAGTCCATGCCTACTCAAGTTCGTCCTTGTATAAGGACAAGATGATGTACCATCATGATAAATATGCTCGTGGAAAGGAGTTCAAAGTGGGTTATTTGGTTCTCTTGTTCAATTTTCGGTTACGTCTGTTTCCGGGAAAGCTTAAGTCAAAATGGAGTGGACCCTTTGAAGTGGTGCTCGTGACTCCTTTTGGTGCCCTTGATTTGAAAAACAAAAATGGAGAGGTCTTTAGAGTTAACTGGCACCGGGTAAAGCACTATCTTGAAAAAATTGATGACAGCCACGTGGTGGCACTACTTCATCTCAAGTGAATTGATGGTAGCATGCGTCATGTCGCGATATTAAATCATGCGCTTCATGGGAGGTAACCCATGTGTTTTTCTTTGATTTTCATTATAGTGTAGGATTTATTTTTAGACTGACGGGTTGTGAGATGTTGTGGGATTGTGCTGATGCAATGCAGGAAAAAGTTGGAAAATGACTACACTCTGAAGATTGTCAATGCGGACCGCACTGCCATTTTGTGTGGCCGCAAATACCTTAGTGCGGGGGCAAGAAAGCAATACGGACCGCACTGATGAAGTGAAAAAAGTGGAGGTTCTCTGAAGTTTACCACTGTGGCCGCATTGCATTTTGTGCGGTTCGTGGTGGTCCACTGCGGCCGCATTGCATTTTGTGCGGACCACAGTGGTTGATTTGTCTGAGCCCTATGGTTTCGAGCACCATGGTCCGCGGTGCCATTTTGTACGGTCCGCGATGGGTAGGTAAGTTGGGCCCCAGGACCTTTTTCTATAAATAGGACCTGATGCCCTCATTTTACACTATTCGATCCTTTACTCTCAGAACTTAAAAAAATTCACGGTTCATCTCCCTTCTTGCTAGTAATTAACTGCTAAGACTCATCTATCTTCAGTACTTCTCACATCTGGTAAATCTAACTTCTTCTCAATTATTTAATTTTGTTATTTTCATTACATTTTTGTTTTCTTAATTCTTCTTTTTCCCTTCCCGTTTTTCCTTCGAATTTGTAGCTTAGGGTAGTTAAATTGTTGTGTTAATTAGGAGTAGGTAGTAAATGACTGACCCAACACTTAGGGACTCTTCATTAGGTGAAAAGTGGACTTAATTTGAACATATCATGAACCCTAGGTTGTTGCTACTACTTGGTACTCAGTGCGGACCGCGGTGGATTTTGTGCGGTCTGCGGTTCCCCTGTGCGGTTCACAATGGTATTTTGTGCGGACTGCATTGATGATATTCTGAAACCTGATCATTGAGGATTGTGGCCGCATTACATTTTGAGCGGTCCACGGTGCCTCAATGTAGACCGCAATGACATTTTGTTCGGTCCGCAATGCATTTATTCAGAGAGTGGATAGTCTGACCCCACCTCTGTGTGGACCGCGGTGCCATTTTGTGCGGTCCGCATTGGCCTCTTTGCGGCTGCACTGCATTTTGTGTGGTCCGCACTCTGCAACAAGTGAACTGTCTACAACAGTTTTTCTGCAACTGTGATTTACAATGTTTTTCTAGATACTAATAAGTCTAATGAATGTTGTTTGCAGACAATGGTAAAATTAAGAGGCAAGGGTGCTAAAAAACCAGGTAGAGGAGATTCCTCCTGGGGTAGGAAACAAAAGATGATAAAGTTGACCCCCAAGCCTAACAAAACATAAAAAAAGCATAAGGAAAGTCATTAGAGTTGCCGATAGGGCTATTGATCAATCGATGAGTGAGTACGAGCCCTCCCAGGAGGCATCATCAGACTCCGTGCCAGAGTACATTGCTGACTGACCGGAGAGAAACAGATTGAGAGATACACCCCTAGCATCCCCCACTGCCCAAGCTTCAGTTCATGTATCTTTTGAATTGTCTAAGGGCTCAGCTGACGGCAGTGGAGATAAGTACTCCACCTCTCCCACAGCTTCATTATCTGGAGAGGATGCAGTACTAGAGGAGGTGGAAGAAGCACAAGGGGGTGAGCCCCAAGTTGGCGGGGTTGAGCGGACTAGGAACTCGGAGGCATGGGAGGACCGGTTCGTCAGTGAGATTTCCTACCACAAGTTCAGAGAGTGGTGGACAGAGAAGAGGATGATTCTGGAGAGAAAAATTATTGCCCGGGATCTTTTACCTCACAATCCAAATGTGTTGAGGCAATTCAATGATAGAGCTGGATGGGACTACTTTATCGGGCAAGTGGATGACACAAATGAGCATTTGGTGAAAGAATTCTACACCAACGTGGACCACATCAAAAAGGGTACCACGGTCACCAAAGTCCAGAACTTGTAAGTGAAGTTTGATGGCAAGACCATCAATGACTATTTGGGCTTCATAGAGGAGGATGAGTCCATGTACCTTGACAAGATGAAATTGGGTGAAGAGGCCCGTCTGTGGTTGGCGGAGTACTTGGAAATACCAGGTACCACTCCCGATTGGCTGACTGCGGGGGTAAAAATATTTAGGAGGACACTGAATTTTGAGGCAAAGGGGTGGGAGACATTTGTGTGCAGCAGGCTAGATCCTACCACCCGTGACAACTCACTCCCACTTCATCAGGCGATCTTAGTTGCATTAATCATGGCAGGGTACCTGATCAATGTCAGGAATGTGATGTCCCGGCTTATTTCATGGGTGGTGAGTGAGGGTGATAGGTCCTACCCATTCCCCAACTTTCTGACAATGTACTTCAAGGATCTCAATGCGGAGAAGCGGGGATTTGATATGAAGGTGAGGCAAAGGCACCCTTCTCATGGTATAGACTACAGGGTGATGACAACCCCAAGGGCAAGCACTCCAAAGGAAAATCCACTGTTTCAATTGGCCAGTCTAAAGAGCCAGTAGTAGTAGTGACTACTCCACAACCTCCTCCCCACTGCATCAGATATGGCCCCTGGTCCATCCACCTCCACAGAGCTAGAGATACCTTCCACCTCTGCCTATCCATTGACTGCCCACCATCTGAGTCAGGCCCTCACTAGCATCAACAACTGGATGCAGACAACTACTTCTAAGATGTATGTGTTATCTACTACCATGGCAGCTCAGTCAGCTCCTCTGCCTCCATAGGTCCCACAGTCTATTGAGGACGCTCTCAAGGATATTTTGGACAACCAGAAGAAGATCCTTGATACTTAGAAAGTGCTCACGGATGTTGTTGAAACACACGGAAAGACTCTCAAGGAACTTGCTAGGGAGGCCAAGAAGATGAGGAAGACTCGGGCTTCCAAGGAGTGCGTGAAGGAGTTACGGGTTGAGATTGACAGGTTGAAGGCAGATCACCTGCCTTTGGCAGCCAATCCCCAGCCAGTGCAGTCGGAGAGGCCTACCAAGAGGAAGAGGGTGATCCCCAGACAGATGATGCAGTGATCCAGTTGGCAGACCCACCAGAGACTTCCTCCAGTCAGCCACAGGATTCAACTCAGGAGCTTGTCTAGGCCCAGGTCTCAGCAACAGAGCCACAGGTCACAGGGAGCCAGTCTCAGGTTCCTGAGCATATTGAGGACCCAGACAAAGGACCCCATGCAGACGGATGGACCATAGGGAGTTTCTGTATCCTCTTTCCTTTATTTTTGGTGCTTATTTTGCTTAGTTAGCATTGGGGACAATGCCAGCTTTCATTTGAGGGGCTAGGGCCTACTTTGATTGATTTGGATGACTGTATATATATGACAGATTTTTATTTCTTTCTTGCTTTTTCATCTTTGGTATGTATATAATTTCCGCATTTCATTACATTTTCCGCACTTTTTTTTACCTTGGGTCTGTATATAAAAGTTATGTTACATTGTATATATTCATCTTCCTTATTGTATATTCGATTAAACCCTCCTCTTGTATATATTCATTTTACTTTCCGTAATTTTTCTTTCTTAGCTTCTTATTTATATTCATAGCTTCTGGTTTTGGATTTTTGCAATAAGCCTTTTATTTTCTTAATGCCACGGTTCTTTCAAAAGGTGGAGTTTGTGTGAACCGGGTGGCTCTTCCCGATGATGGATGGCATGACTACCTTCTTAAGGGTTTGAGTCTGTTTTTCTTTTCTTTTTACTTTTTAGTAGTTAGTGGTAAGAGTGCCTCAAGCAAAGCTTCACTTGGGCCTAACACATTTGCCTTTGATCTTATGGTCAAAAACAAATCGTTGTGTATATGATGGTGTAAGTTGTGACCTTGAGACTCTTGTGTTGATCGATAATCATCAAGTGGTTTTTCAGGACTATTGTGTGCTCAAATCTTATCTAAGGTTGTTGTGGGCCCCCTACTCTATGTCTTTAGCAATCCCATAGCTTGTGTGGTGAGAAATTGCATTGCAAGTCCAAGTCCTGAGCCATTGGTCTAGAACTTGCCCTGAATGTTTGTCGAGGCGAAATCCTAAGAGTAATTTGACTTGAGGCATGATTATAGGCTCTCCTTGATCTAAATGATAACTTTAACACTTCCATAGCCTACTAATGATAAAATCCCTAGCCAACCTTTTGGAGCCTTAGACCTTTTCTTCAATAACCATGATACAAGCCTTTACCCTTCTTAAAGATACTCTCTCTTGGAACCCGATATTTCCTTAGCAAATGGCAAAAGTACAAGTTTGGGGGGGGGGAGACGAGGATTACAACAAAGTAGTAAAAAGTCACAAAATGAAGAAAAGGAAAGGCAATGAAAAAGAAAGAAAAGCAAAAAGACAAAAAGAATGTTCAATGTAGAAAAAAATACAAGGGATTTAAGAAAAGCAAAGAATGAAAGGTGTGAAAAGTTGAGAAAGGAGAAAAGATTTGAAATGAACAAGAAAGAGTGACGGTGTCTCTCTAACCCCTTAGAAATGAATGTGTGCAAAAATGAAGCAAAAGAAGTTCTTAAGGGAAGATGGAACCTACATAGACCAAACATTTCCTACCCTGAACCATAAGCCTTCACTATGCCTCCACAAAAGCCCTATATTAGTGGTGACTCACATAAGGGGCACACATATGGTACTTAGACTCGGACTTGTGACTTTTCCTTGAGAGAGATGAGTGTATTTCAATTAACCTCATTCTGAGTGCCACTACCCTAAAAGTGAGGTTTGCTTAGGGAGAGTTGAGGATGTGTGCGTTTGGGTTCCACAATGATCAAAGTAATAGAAAGAGTTTCTTTGATGTGTTGAGTCAACTCTTGATGCTCTTGTGTCGCACTAAATCCATTGTGTTTAAAAGAGTAAATGTTGTTAATGATTTATTTGTATTGAGGGCAATTGATAGTCCCAATTAATGCTAGATGAGGTCACTTTAGGACAACCAAATTTTCTTGGATTTTCTCTTAAGGGGTGGGTCTTATTTTGTTTGCTTGAGGACAAGCAAACGATTAAGTTTGGGGGAGTTGATAAATAGGGAATATGATGCATTTTACACTCTTTCTTGCTTAAGTTTTGATTAGAAATGTGTACAAAATAGTCCCAAAGGCTCACAAGTTGTGCTTGATTGCAGGTTTGATCAACAAGGTGACAAGGTGTCAAAAACCAGCTCAAAAAGGAGTGAAACTTGCACAAGTACCAAGACAAGACAAAGCTCGATCAAAACAGGGCAAGTGCGGCCGTACACCATTCTGTGCGGTCCGCAAAAGTGAAGTTTAGAGAGGTTGTTTTTCAGGCCATAAGGCAATGCAGCCGCAAAGGGTTTTGTGCGGTCCGCATTGGGTTCACCGCGGCTGCACTTGATTTCGTGCGTTCCGCAGAGACAAGGTTCAGAGGGGTGGCATTTTGGAGGATGAATCCCAATGCGGTCTGCGGTCCATTTCATGCGGAGCACACTAGAAGCCTCCACGGCCGCACTCGATTTTGTGCGGTCCGCATTGCCCAAGTTCAGAGAGCTGATTATTCAAGCCCAGAGCCTTAGTGCAACCACACTCGATTTTGTGCGGTCTGCACTAGCCTTGTAGGGGTATTTTTGTCCAGAATTTTCAGCCTAGTATAAATAGATTCTTTTCCCATTTTTAGGTTATCAGATAGTTTTCTAGTGAGAGCTGCGCTCGTGACTTCGTTTCTTTTCCCTATTTTGGGTAATTTTAGCTTAATTTCAACATTGAATCTTCAAGTTTAATTTAGCAATTAATTATTATGAGCTTTTCTTCATCTATTTCTTTGTTTTCTTCTCTAATTATGAGTAGCTAGACCCATAAGCTAGGGTTGTGGCTCAACCCTAGTGTGGGTAATTGATGGGTCTTGTGATTTAGGGGTTGATTGGCTATGGGTGTTTGATATTTGGACTAATTTCATGTTTAATTGTTGAATTAGTGGTTGCAAACACTAGTTATTGTTTAGTTGACTTTGGCTCTTCTTGAGAAAGAGAGCATAAGTCTCTGAAATTAGTCCAACAAGGAATTGGGGCGTACTCAAGAGATTGATAGCCCCAATTAAAGGGTTAAACCTAGAGATAGTAATACCCGACTTGAATCTCAATTGCTTGCACACATTTGCATACCCAATTGGACTTGAGAAAGTCAATTAGGGCAAAATCACTTGAACCACCAAGAGGTGTAGAGTTAGTAGAATCGTGCAATGGTTATATCATACTCCCCAAATATGACAATATAGCCTTAGAATCAAGAATCCATTAATTAACCACCTAGGAGAAAGTCACTACCCTAGTGCCTTTTATCTATTTGAACAACTCGCAATAGTTTAACCTTATCTTTATTTAGCATTGTAGTATTATAAAATTAGACTCATAATCAAACTAAAAATGTGTAGAAGTGCAATGAGGAACAAATACACAACTTTACTTTTGATAGACACTCAACTCCAATATCTAGCTCCATGTGGAAATCGATCCTGACCTCATCGGGTAAAAGCTGCTTCGATCTCTCTCACTACTCAATAGTAGTGCAGGGTTAGCCTCGATCATATGGCGGGGCCCTGTCTTGATCTTTGTGATGTGTATGTACTTTTAGAGGCTTGTAGACAAATGTAATGTATATGAAAGATTGTATGGCCTTGTCGGCCTATGTTCAATGTACGAGTGTTCATTTTGGGTCTTATAGGACCGTATATCCCATGTATAAGTTTGTATTATATCTTGGGTTGTACTATGTCAAGTATTCCCTTATGTTTTATTCTGGTTATATCATGACAGCCCTTCCGGCCCATTTACCCATGATGGTGTGATAAGAAAGATATGTTACTTTGGAACTCGGTTGGGTAAGGCAGCGGGTGCCCGTTGCGGCCCTCTGATTTGGGTCGTGACAGAAGTGGTATCAGAGTAGTTGTTTCCTAGGTAGTCTACAAGCGGTGTCTAGTAGAGTCGTGTTTATGGGTGTGTTGTGCACCACACTTATAAGCAGGAGGCTACGGGGCATTTTGGACTTCCACTCTTTCTTCTTATTCTAGATCGTGTGGTAGAGCTTAGTTGTAAGAATTCAAACTCCTAAATTCGACTTTAGTCATAATACAATGATACTTATATCCACAAAGACAATTGGTAAGAGATTGAATGTGGCTCTGGAAGAGCTGAGTTAGAGGTACTCGATTTTGCATCATGCTTATGATGAGTAAATGTAAGGTCTTCAGTTGATTATGTGTGTACTAAGACGTGTAACCTTCTTGATAAGGAGCCATAAAGCATGAATATCTATCCACTCATATTGTAAACGCAATAAGAGAATCAAAAGTTAGATAGAAGTTTCAACAAGCAAAAGAAGCAAGGTGAAAAAGGGTACGAGGTATCTAGTTAGTGAAGATTATTAGCTTTTACAATTTAGACAGAGAAACATAAGTATTATGAGTTACTTTCAACAATAACAGAGGTCTATACAATTGGCCACACCCATCTCAGTTATGCCCTATGGGAGTTAACAGATATAGTTTAAGAGAAGAAGGAGATAGCAAGATCCAATTGGGGTTAGAGTAAACAAAAATAGTAGATGGATTATTATCATTAGCTAACATTTCTGAAGGATATTGCAAATGTGGTAGTAGTTCTCCTTGTTAGACACCCCGATGGTGCAATCTAGAATAGTATATTTAGATATGAATACTAGAATGTCTGGAAAAATTTCGAAGATTGGCACTGGAATCCTAGAAGGTATAAATATTTAACTTTATATGGCTCCCGTTCCTAGTAAAGAGAGAATGCTAGGTGACTTAAAGAGACAGAGAGATGAAGCAAGGGGAGCTAAAAGTGAAAGAATTTTTTGTTGATGTTATCATAATAAAGTGATAAACATAAATATTAGCCAGAGAATAAGAAGAGAGTAATTGAAGCATTATGAGTAAGATGTGATAAATGGATGATAACGGTAAATTAAAATATGACAGAATGAAAGAGTCTATTGTCAAGTGAAGGAAATGATAAGAGGTGACATGCCTTGAGTCAATAAAATAGTATAAGCCATAAAGTCATACCTTCACTTCGAGAATTAAGTTGGTGACTCGAACGTGATTACCACAAGGAAAACTTATACCCCTTAATAATAGAATTTAGTATGGGATAGTAAACAAGATAAAAAAATAAATCGAACATGAATTAGGGATCGAAGGAATTGGTAATAGTCGGTATCGTGAGAATTTTAGAGATCGTGTTCCAACAATAATAGATTAGACAACAGACGAATAACCTTTATAGGTCATTTAGGAAGACGCTTCCCTAAAGCAAGCACTGTGAGCAGAGTTATTCTTATGGGACTAAGTGTGCCAGTTACACTAGGTGTCGCCTTTGTGCCTAAGAAATTCAGTTATCCCTGGTACATAAGGGTTATCGCAAGGAAAGTAAGATTTCGTGAAGATGTGAAAAGACACCTAAGATGAAGAGGTAACTATGGAATATTAAAGGAAAAACATTGTAGAAAAGCGAAAGGAATGAGATTGCATTTATTCAAATATTACATATATGTTACGACTCCAGAACATTATGCAAGCACGCCTCCGAGGAGAAGCAGTAAGGGTTCTAGCACTAGATGTTTTTGATAAATAAGTGCAACTTGATACATAAGGAGCCAGTGGGAGGGCTAAGTTAAGACAAAGGACATAACCCAAGAGAGATTACGCAGAATATAGATATTAGAATGGACCAACGAGTAGTTAGTAGTTGATTGAGGAAGAGCCTAGTTATGGATAAACAAGAGGATACAGAAAAATTAGCAGGTTGTGAAAGATAACCGTAGTGAACCCTAATAAAGTGAATTCAGTCTCGCATATATGAAGTTGTAATCCTTGAGAAATATTCAGATAGGAGTTGGGGTTGTTAAATGTACTGTATAAGTGTTACAAAAATAAAATATGGTGCCACGAGGAAGACAACCAAAAATTTCAGTTCAGAAGCAACCTTACGAGTACAAGGGCGCAGCGGTAAGTAACTAAGGATAATTATAGGTGAGTGACAACATCAAAAATTTCTTCACGTATATGGTGTAATAAGCTTGTAGCTTTACAGGAGTCAGAGGATCTCTCCTAAGTACTACCACGAAAGACTAGCTCAGGAAATAAGAAAGAGGGCTTCAATCTAAGCATATTAACTTGAAGAAGAATTGGTCTGGTAACAACAGTCTCACTACAACATTAGATGCACTCCATAAGAATGTGGCACCTATAGTGGCTAATGATAGGGAAGGAAAAAAACATCAAAAGTATATTTGAGATCATATGCGTTACAAGGAATTCCAATATTCACGGGCACTAATATAAGCCAAGTATCCATGCAAAAAGTGGCAAAACCACCAGGAAAAGTAAAGGAAACAGAGAAGGTATGAAAGGAAATCTATGGTGCTAGCAAGTTAAAGGAAGGTTGTGAATAGTATAAATAGATCTATGTAGGCCTCAAGTTAAAGTATCATAGAGTGACAAGGTTTTAGGTATATAGGAGTAAGGATAAGAAAAAACGAGTGAGAAGGTGAGAAGAATAGGTGAGTCCTCAGGATTAAACCCATCACAACAAGAGAGCTGATGGCTTCCGTAAGTTATTGAAAGCTCGGTACAGCCTGAATGAACTTAGAGGAGTCTAAGACTAGGTACATTTAAAAGATATGGAATGCTGCCTTGGTAGTAGAATAAAGGTGTAATTGTGATAAATGATAAGAGAATAACGTTTAGGACTTTGATTGAGTAATGATTTAAAGAGAATGGATTTCATGAATTGCATAGGATTTGAATACCCCCATAAGATGAATCATGTTGGGATGCTACGAAATATAGTTATTGAAGAATAGTATCATCCCTAAGTGGATCAAGAAAATCACTTAAGATGTTCCTTGATGAGACGTGAGCCCCAATAATAATGTATTACGTAAGAGGTTTCAAGTTATGAGTGGTAGATTAAGATAAACATTAAGCTGGATCAGCAATGGATGGATAAAAGTTAAAAAGTATGAGAGGAGATTAGGTTGTCATTCTTAAGATGCACAATAATGAGGAAGTATTAATGGACTTAGATTTATACATACAGGATAAGCGGTGAGAGAGTAACCTGGAGTTGGGTGGCATACCTCGGTAATAATAAGTCGAAGTAAGAGTTACGATATAGTATGACCTACCTAGATGTAGTAAAACCATAAGCATAGATAACCGAGGCTATGAATCAAGGTATAGCAATAGTCGTAAGTTCGACAAAGTACCAAGCGAATAACTTTAGTACACCTATAGATGCCTAGAGGGATATCTTGTCATTGTTCTGTATATGTTAATAAAGTGAGGCCTAGAGATTGGCTAAAAGATGGAGGAAAAAGGAGATAAGAGTCGCATAGGCGTACACATACAAGTACACGGTTGTACCTAATGCATTACAGAAGGTAACAACAGTTACAAGATTGGAAGAATTCCGACCACAAGTCGTGGTATGAGAAAGAGGCCTAAAGGGGGAATACCCTGGCCTTTGGATTTATTTTCAGAATAGTTTCCTAGATGTCAAGGACAATATTAAAGTATTCGTAAGAGCTACAGGTTATGAGACTGATAAATGCATCATTCAACATTCGAGGACAAATGTTCCAAAGGGAAGAATGATGTTACATCCCATGTTTTTGTACGTGAGAGCACGTCGTAAGCCAATTGATGTAAGCTCAAAAAAGAGATCATTTTTTAAAGTACATAGCATAAGTTCATCATGTTATCTTGGAGGTTACAGATCTTTAAGATCATGAATAACAAGTACCAAAAAGGTTGGAAATCTTAAACGCTAAACGAATTGAAGAAAATAAGTTTTGTCGAAATTCGACAAGTTTAGAATGTTATAACATATGCTTTTGGGGTGAGACTAAGGTGATTAACATAATAAGGAGGTTATGTTATATATGATAGTCCTATGTTATATTTTTAAGTCAAACGAGTTGTGGAACAAAAAGTTGGCAAAGGTCATCACAAGTTGCATTCATAATGTGCTGAAATTTGGGTCAAATATAACTGCACTTTTCTCCCAATATACTTGGAATCAAGGGATGATCTACAGATTAAACTGAAGATCTATGTGTCTAGTTTCCAACTGATTAAACCGTTTGTCAATACTATCTTGGAGTATAGAGATATTCGTATTTTTGCGATACTGCACAGATTGGTAGGTGACAAGTAGGTGCATCACCTACTTGCCAAAATGAGAGGATTCAATTAAAATCCCCAAAATCGGACAAGAGTGGACTTTTAAGGGATTATAAACTCATTTATTTCACCAATCTTTTATACCTTGAAAACAAAATTGAACCCCTGCAACTCCTCCCCAAAAATCCCACACAAATCCTAGGGTATTTCGGGTGTTACGATGTGATTATAGTGCTGAAAAGTCCGGACAGCTTGTTAGTTTCTCTTTCTCCTTCTTGTAGCCACGTCGAGGAACTGAGTTTTGATGTAGATGTGCCAGGTTTCTTGGGTGTACTCAATACAAGGTAAGGTTATGCTTCTCCTTCCATTATCTATGCCTTTGCGAATTGTAACTCGGTAAAAAATAGACCTAGTGAGTTTCGAAAGTGTGGTATGTTGTTTGTTCTTGTGTCATGGTTGGCTGATTATGAACTTATTTTTAAGTTGAATTCATGGCTGGCTTATTGGATAAGAGGTATAATTAGGTACTTTTGGTTGTGTTTCTCAATTTGAAAGAAAAGACAAGTCGAAACGTGTTTAAGTAAACTGAAAATTTAATTTTGAGTTGATGAACTTGTGGGACTGTTTTGTGGGTTGTTTCATATTGCTATTGGGTTGTCTCTTTTGCTATTGTTTGTATGGAATTGAGAGGAGGAAGGGTGTGGAGAAACACCACATAATGGCAGGGTTGTATGTTGGTCATTCGTCGTAACATTTTCGGATTGTTTGACACTATTATGGTTGTCGTGTTGTATATGAAGTGATAGGGGTATGTTGGGCTGTTTAGTGATTGTTTTGTCTTGTGTGAAGTCATACATATAGGGGAGGTGATATCTATTTCATCGTAAAATAGGTTGTGGTTGATACATAAGAGTTACGATGCTTAAACGATAACGATAGTGTCATTTCTCTTATTGTAGACTAAGGAGTCATGACATCATAGCTTGAGGTTTGACAGTAAATATACAAGGTATGTGAGGCAATCCCTTTCCTTCTTTTGCATGACTTCGATTGTACATAATGCAATGAACGAGCTTCCAAAGGTACTCTACTCTTAGAAGCTAGTAGTACTTACATGGTTTCCATTCTATGGAACAATTGATGTTGAAGTTGCTTCAATTATTCTTATGTTATCAATGTTGTTGGTACTTCCTGATTCTTATAAGATTCTTGATGAATAGTTATTCCTAATAACGTGTACGGAGAATATCGATCTTACGTCACTCTGAAAGGTTCAGAATATAATTTAGTGTGTCCTACATGCATTATATATATGTATCTACTTTACTCTACTGAGCCGCGCTATAGTCGGCCAGGTACAGAACCTATTGTGCAACCACTGATCAGTTGGGTTTTACCGAGATCCATGTAGCCGGGTAGGATTCTACCAAGCCTTATGATAGCCGGGTACGTTTTTACCGTGTCCTCTTTGAGGTTGGGTACGATATGATGATGATGATGATGCCCACAGAGGCGTATGTTTTTAAAAGTTTATGTATATATATATATGTATTATGCATTTCATGTCAGTAGCCCCCAGAGGCACCCAAATGTTACAGGTTGTATCTCCTCTATCTCTCTTTACATTACTGTTCATGTTTATGCTTTCCTGCCTTACATACTGGTACCTTTTTCGTACTGACGTCCCTTTTGCCTAGGGATGCTACATTTCATGCCTGCAGGTCGCGATAGATAGGTTGACATTTCTCTTAGTAGGCTATCAGCTCAGCGGAAGGTGTTGGTGCACTCTACTTGCTCCGGAATTGCCTATTTGGTCGGTATAATTTGGATATGTATTGATTGGTATGGCAGGGACCTGTCCCAACCTTTATGATATATATGTACTCTTAGAGGCTGGTAGACAAATGTCATGTATATGAAATATTGTATGGCCTTGTCGGCCTATGTTCAGTGTACGAGTGTTCATTTTTGGTCTTATAGGACTGTATGTCCCATGTATAAGTTTGTATTATATCTTGGGTCGTCCTATGTCAAGTATTCCCTTATATTTTATTCTAGTTATATCACGACGGCCCTTCCGGCCCATTACCCATGATGGTATGATAAGAAAGATATGTTACGTTGGAACTCGGTTGGGTAAGGCCCGTTGCGGGTAATGGTAAACACTCCTAGATGAGGGGTACACGTGACATTAACGCGTAGTCATCATATCCCATGTCTACCCTTCCCATCCCCTTATTGGTCATGCAAAAGCGAGAGTTTGGTCAATGATTCCTATTGCGTGCTGCTACTCGTCACTTCTTAATGGTCCCGAAGGGAGTTAGGACCCCTACCTATAGGCAGTTCTAGACGTACCCCTAAGGTTTAGAAAGGCGAAAACTCTAAGGCGATAGTCAAAACATTTAAGACTTTACACATAATGGGAGCAAATAAGAGGCTCACAGTTTCCTCCTCAAGTAAACATACAAGCAGCACGACTTTCTTATCACACCATCATGGGTAATGGGCTCGTTGCGGTCCTCCGATTTGGGTCGTGACAAACCATTCAGTCTATCCCTGTGGTTAATGAGTTTTCCGATGTTTTTCCTAATGAATTTCCGGGTCTCCCGCCAGAGCGAGAAATTGTGTTTGCTATTGACCTACTACAAGATACTCATCCAATATCTATTCCTCCCTATAGAATGGCCCCCAAAGAACTAAAAGAGTTGAAGGAACAACTAAAGGATTTGCTTGAAAAAGGCTTTATCATGCCGAGTACATCACCCCAGGGTTAAGGAGGACAATATTCCGAAGACAGCATTCAGGACAAGATACGTGCACTTTGAGTTTCGTGTCATGTTTGACCAATACCCCAGTAGTATTCATGGATTTGATGCACCGTGTGTTCAGGCACATTTTAGATCTGTTCGTAATTGTATTTATCGATGATATATTGGTGTATTCTCGTTTAGAGGCTAAGCATGGAAATCATTTGCGTACTGTGCTCAGAGTTCTACGAAAAGGGAAGTTGTATGAAAAATTCTCTAAATGCGGATTCTAGTTGAACTCTGTAGCTTTCCTTTGGCATATCTTTTCGAGTGAAGGCATCTGGGTGGATACACAAAAGATTGAGGCAGTAAAGACTTGGCCTAGACCCACAACAATGACAGAGGTTTGTAGCTTTCTCGGTTTGGTAGGCAATTATAGAAGATTTGTAGAGGAATTTTCTTCCCTTTCAGCAGCTTTGACAAAGTTGACTCAGAAGGTAGCAAAGTTTCAATGGAGTGATGCTTGCGACTGGAGTTTCCAGGCATTAAAGGACAGATTAAGTTTAGCACCCGTTCTAACTCTCCTAGAAGGGACTGATGGTTATGTTATCTATTGTGACGCTTCAAGCGTTGGATTGGGTTGTGAGATGATGCAGCATGGTAAGGTTGTAGCTTATGCTTCTAGACAACTAAGAAAGCACGAGAAGAACTACCCAACCCATAATTTAGAGTTAACCGCATTGATTCATGCACTAAAGATTTGGAGGCACTACTTGTATGGCATTCATATTGATATCTATACGGATCATAAGAGCCTCTAGTATATCTTCAAGCAAAAGGAATTGAATTTACGTCAAAGGAGATGGTTAGAGCTACTTAAGGACTATGACGTTGATATTTTATACCATTCGAGGAAAGCGAACATAGTGGCCGGCTCCCTCAGCCGTAGGTCTATGGGTAGCCTGTCATATTTACAGCCAGAAAAAGGAGAATGACTGAGTACAATTATAGTTTTGGAGTTCGGTTACTGGACTCAGGTGATATTGGAATTACTATTCAGGATACAACAACATCCTCGTTAGTAATTGAAGTGAAGGAACGCTAGTACGAGGATCTTGTGTTAGTTCATTATAGGGATACCACCCCTCAGAAGGAGAAGACACCGTTTGAGATTATAGAAGATGGGGTCCTTAGATATCGAGGACGATTATGTGTCCCTAAGGTTGTAGGGCTGCGTCAGCAAGTTATGGGAGAAACTCACTATTCTTGTTATTATATCCATCCCGGAATGACAAAGATGTATCATGACATCAGGGAAGTATATTGGTGGGACGGAATGAAAAAGGATATAGCGGAATTTGTTGCTCAATATCCCAACTGTCAGCAGGTGAATTGAGCATCAAAAATCTGGTGGATTATTGCAGGCTATGGAAATTCCGACTTGGAAATGGGAAGTAATCAATATGGATTTCATCGTAGGCTTACCTCGTACCCAGCGTAAGTTCGATTCGATATGGGTGATTATTGATAGGCTTACAAAGTCAGCCCATTTTCTGCCTATTAGGACTACATATTTCGCGGAGGATTATGCAAGGCTTTATATCAAGGAGATAGTACGACTGCACGGTGTCTCTGTATCTATTATCTCGGATAGAGAAGCTCAATTTACAGCTAATTTTTGGAGGTCCTTCCAAAAAGGATTGGGGACTCAGGTAAGTCTTAGCATAACATTTCTTCCCCAACAGACGGACAGGTTGAGCGCACTATTCAGACACTTGAATATATGTTATGGGCTTGTGTAATAAACTTCAATGGTAGTTGGGATGATCATCTTCCACTTATCGAGTTCGCATATAATAATAGCTATCATTCCAGTATTTAGATGGATCCATATGAAGCTCTTTACGGATGAAAGTGTAGGTCGCCTATAGGGTGGTTTGATGTTGGGGAAGCTACATTAGTAGGACCAGAGTTGGTACAACAGGCAATCGAGAAAATTAAGCTTATACAGGAAAGGCTATTAGCAGCTCAAAGTCGTCAGAAGTCTTATGTATATAATCGATGGCGAGAAGAATTTCAGGTTGACGATTGGGTATTCCAAAAGGTATCACCGATGAAAGGCATTATGAGATTTGGAAAAAGGGGAAAACTTAGCCTTCGGTACATTGGACCATATAGGATCATACGCAAGGTAGGCCAGGTAGCATATGAGTTAGACTTACCTTCGGACTTGGAGTCTGTACATCTAGTATTTCATGTGTCTATGCTCCGTAAATGTATCGGAGATCCTTCCAGAGTTGTGTCAGTTGGCGACATTCACGTCACAGAGCAGCTATCATATGAAGAAACTCCCATTGTAATTTTAGACAGACAAGTTCGGAGATTGAGAACTAAAGATGTAGCTTCGGTGAAAGTACTTTGCAGAAACAACAATTTGGAAGAAATGACTTGTGAGGCCAAGGAAGACATGAAGTCTAGATATCCCTACTTATTTCCTCCTCCAGCGAAGGGTCCGACTGAGACATCATAACCTTAAGGTACGTGTATGGATTCTTGTATCAGTTATTGTCATTAGTCGTGTGAGGCCATTGTCATTATTGATGATTGTGGTCCTATGTGGCATTGAATTATTAAGTTTCTACAGGAAGAGTGGTAATAGTATTGTTACAAAGGCGACTCTACCAAGTTTACATAGATCCCGAAGAGTTAAACATTTAAGGACGAATGTTTCTAAGTGGGGAAGGATGTTACATCTCACATATTCGTACGTTAAAGTTTTGTCTTTAGTTAATCGACGTAGAGTCGGGGATGAGATTATTTTGTAATTAACGTATTTATGCTATTTATAACAAGCGATAAGTAAGTATCATAAAGGATAAATGGTACACGAATTAAAGAAAACGAGTTTCATTGAAGGTGGCCAATTTGAGCTAAAATACGGGTTGAGCGATAATACCTGATATTTATGGACTAGTACCATACAAGGTGCCTTATGACCACAAAATATGATGTATAAAATATATTAAAAATAAATATAATTTTAGGTAATTTAAGATAATTCTTAATTATGCGGGTAATTAGTTAATTATCAGGTAACGGGACATTACCTAATTACCTAATAAGTGAATAAAGATTAATAATTCTCATCCCACCCCCACGTGGCAGTAAGCCACTACTAAGACATATGACTCTTAGTCATATTGTTTTAGGTGGCCACCTAAAGTTAGGTACATAATAACATTTACGTATAAGACTTATACAAGTTAGTTTCCTTCATACAAAGCTTGATTTTTATTTGATTTCATTTTATACAACCTTTCCTCCTAATACAAAATCCTTCAGAAATAGACGTTTGGTTTTCTTTATACAAAGCTTAGTTTCATTTGATTTTATTTTATACAACCTTTCTTCCTAATACAAAATCCTTCAAAAATAGACGCTAAAACTTAAATCTAACGAGCTTCCAACAAAAATTCTTTAGACAAAATCAATTCCAGCAAGAAATTATTAGCACCTTAGCAACGTAAAATTTTGCGGTTTTACAAGAGTACGGTGCAATATTCTCCAAGAATATTATATGGAGGCTTCCCTACTCCAGGTATGTTAAGGTCATCCCTTCTTTCTTTTTGGCATGATGCAAATTATACATACGAAATTAGCAAACACACGGTTTCCATAAATTACTCTATTCATAGAAATACTAGGGGTGTCTATATTTTTGATTCCCTATGTGAATTATTATTATCTTCTGTTCATGGATCCCAGAAAAATACATATTTGATAATGTTTATCTGAAAGGCATATTGATTTTTATGGCGTTCCGAGAAAATTTTATTAATGCATTTCTTATGCATTTCATGCATTTATACATGTATATTGACCCATGACTAGATAGCATTATATACGCGTATATATGTATATTATATTTACATGGGATACGGGAAAAGGGTTATGGCGTTATATACGCACCGCCACCTGATCAGTTGTATACGTTGATGATTTTGACCAACAGTGGCCGAGACGATATGATGGGATGCCCTCAGTGGCTTGATGATATTATGTACACTCATACCTATGCATGACACGACATTTATATGCACGTGCATGACATTATAAATGTTTCAAAATTTACAAAGTTATTCAGATTTACGGACAGATTTCTTTATTCTATGTTTCATCTATGTCTTTTACGTACTGATTTTCATGCCTTACATACTCAATACATTTTTTGTAATGACGCCCTATTTCACAGGGCCTACATTCATGCCCGCAGGTGTAGGTAGGCAAGCAGACGGTTCCCCTTTTTAGGATCCTTGATCAGCGAGAGTTGGCATGCTCCACTTGATCCGGAGCGGTTTTTGATTTTGGTGTGATATGCTTGTATATATACATGGGTATGGTGTGGTACAGTCCGGCTTTTGTATAGTTGTATTTTTATTAGAGGTCTATAGACAGTTATGTATAGTTGGATAATATGTGGCCTTGTTGGCTTTCAGTTATGGGTATATAGTTGTCTATAGCAGCCTTGCCGACTCAACCACTATATTCCGCATGTATATGTACATATGCTTTTTTGGCAAGTTTTCTTCATGTATGTTATTCTCGAAATTCAGAAGACGTCATTCAGGTTTATATCTTAGACGTATGCTTAAGTGTGTTCGACAGGTAGGACTCGGGAACTTGTCGCGGCCCATTGGTTTGGGTCGTGACACCCAATTATCCTTTTATCCCCGAGCCTGGATATGTGATTTGTTTGGAAATCTGACCTCAATTCGAAGTCTAAATCTCAATTTTACAAAATTCCTAAATTCTTCCCAAACCTTCAATTTCTACTTTGAAATTCATAGATTTAATGATGAAATTCATGATAAAGTAATTGAAATTGATTGAAAATAAGTTAAAGTTACTAACCAATGAATTTGGGAAGAAAATTCTCACCAAAAATCACCTCTATGAAGTCTAGGGTTCAAGACTAGTGTAAAATGAGCTAAGTCTCGAAATGCCCACAATATATCCAGCTATAGATATCGCAATTGTGATATTCGCAAAAAAGAAACAACTTCTAAGCCTTCTAATATCGCAATGCGAACCCTAGGCAGTCTGCAAATGCGACCAGTGCTTCGCAAATGTGAAGCTGCCCCTTACCCATCACAAATACCGAGCCCACCCGGTCTACAAATACGATGAAAACTTTGCAAATGGAAACTGCTAGCCCCCAGCCAATCATCGCAAATACGATACATAAATCGCAAAAGCAATGCTCGCATATTCGAGCAGAACCTCGCAAATGCGAGATCTGCAGGTTCAAAGCATCAGTTGTTCTTCAGCCGTTCAAAACTTCCCACAACCCATCTGAAACTCATCCAAGCCCCCACCCTCAGATATCGTCTTTAACAAGGAAATTACTTCATAATAAAAGGTCCTCGATAAGAGGTATATTGTAAGGGCCAAACGGTCAAACGAACCATCCCAGCATAGATTGCTCAAGCCTTAAGCATAAAAGATGTATGCATGTAAAACTGTTTTACACTATAATGGAAAGGAGTCCCTCAAAGAATTTATTGCATCCTATCTCTGAATGTATCGAGCCTAAGGGCCACCTTAGTCCGAATTCAAGTAAATTGTTCTCACTCGACGACTAGACTAAGGGCCACTTTTGAGTTCGAGCAAATCATTCTCACTCGACAACTATATATCAAGCCTAAGGACCATCTCAGTCAGAGTTTGAACAATTACTCTCACTCAAGGACTATGTATTGAGCTTAAGGTCCACCTTAGTCCGAGTTCAAACATTCACTCGGGGACTGCAGACCAAAATATCTTGGGCAGTCCTTACTATCAGATCACGGTTCAGTGACATCCGAAAACTCATGATGAAAACAAAGGCCTTCAAAAAATTATCATAACTGGTTTTGCTTCTACATTATATATCAAAATCTTTTTACAAGGGCAATACAACCCGATGAAAAGCTCTTTACAAAGGCCGAATGGCCTCATCAAAAACGATAGTACAAAATCCTAAGTGGCCTGGTCCTTTTTAGGGGCAGCATCTCCGTCCTCGGGATCTTCCCCACCTTCGGACTCGCTTAAGTCTTCGAAATCATTATCAACCACTAGATAAGCTAACCTCTTAGCCTCAGCTTCAAGCTCCTTGGCGTTCTCAATCTCAGCTAATAGGTCAAAACCCTGAGCATGGATTTCCTCAAAGGTCTCCCTTCGATATTGACATTTGGCGTGCTCAGAGATGTATTTTGTTCGAAACTAAGAAGTCTCGACATTAGCCTTATAAACAGCCATCACCGCATTAACATCGGCCCTAGTGGCTTTGGCTTCCAACTTGGCCGCTTCGAGCTCCGTGACCAGGCATTCCCGATTAGAAATTGCCGAACTCAATTGAGACTGGAGCTCCTCGATCTTCTTGTCTTGCACCAAGGTTTTCTCTTTTGCCTCAGAGCTGGACTTCAGCTGAAGTCATTTGGGCCCGGGCAGTCTCCTTTTCCGAGGCCAGGCGATCCATGTTCTTCTTTCATTTTTCGGCCTTAGCCTTTGCTGTATCTACCTCTTCACGGATGATAACTATGGATTCTAGCCTATCTTATGCTCTGTTTTGCTTAGGTTTTGGATAAAAAATGTGTAAAAGTAATCCCGAAAACTAACTTATTGTGCTTGTCTGTAGGGTTTGGTCAAAATAAGGTAAGAAACACATAACCAACTCATGAAGGAGTTAAATTTGCACAATTTCAAAGTTGAGACAAAAGCGCTGACAGCGAAGAAAAAAGGCGGTCGCGGAAGAATCACCGCTGGGGCGGCCACAATTACGCTGACAACGAAATTGAGATTCAGAGGAGGCATTTCTGGGTACAACAGATACCGCTGACCGCGAAGAAATAGTGCGGCAGATGAATACTTGACGCGGCCACGGTGCAAAATATGCTGAGGGCGAAAAAGAGATTCAGAGACCCTACAAAGTGAGCCTAACTGAGGAGCACGGTCTGCGTCCAAATGGTGCGGCCGCAGTTGATGCCAACACTGAGGCGGTCATCTTTACGCTCCCAACGGAATCAAGTCCAGACCAAGCACAAAAGAGAAGAAACACAGTCCACGTCGCTTTTGCGCGGTCGCGAAAGTCCAAGCGCTGAAGCACTCAGTATTGCGCTGACAGCGGAACCTCCGTAGGGTTATTTTTGTCCAGTAATTTTAGCTGTGTATAAATAGATCTTTTTCACATTTTTAGGTCATCTTTTGTATTAGGGAGCTCGTGAACAGACGTAATTTATTACTTTGAGTAATTTTAGAGTAGCTTTAGCTTAATTTCTTAGAATTTATTCTTGTAATAAACTTTTATGGCTTATATTTCATCTTCATCTTTGATTTCTACCTTTATTATATGGGGGTTAAACGGGTGGGCCGGGCCGGGCCGCTTTTTTTTAGACCCGTACGGGTTACGGTCCGGGCCGGTTCCGGGTTGATTCTTAACGGGTTTAACGGGTTCGGGTTCATCCGGGTAAAAATTGAACCGTACGGGTTATGGGTTGAGGGGGTCGGGTCGGGCCGGGCCGGGTTTAGTGTATTTTTTAATTTTTTTTTTGTATTTTGTATAACTATTGTAAGTTATATTAATATAAAGAATACAAGTAAGATGGAAAAAAATTGCACTTATAAATTTCAAGCGCTACATTTATTTCAAAATTCAAACTTACAAATTGAAAGGTTTACATTTAACAAGTAAATTAACCAAAAAAGAATAAATTCAAAGGTTTTGCATTGCCTTAGTAAGTTCTTCATAATCAATATGAACTGAGTGACCTTCTTCTGGAGTGTTAAATTCGGATGGGTTACCATGTGTTAATATATCTCCAAGTTCCTCGTCTTCTGGGCTATCAACATCTTCACGTCCTTGATTTCTTCGTTCCGATCTAATCCAATCTCTGAAACATACTAAAACTTCCAAAGCATTGCTTCCCAATGAGTGACGGGTGTCTCCAAGTTGTTGTCTTGCTTGGCTAAATGCACTCTGTGATGCAACAGTTGAAATTGGCACATTCAGCACGTCCCGAGCCATAGCGAAAAGAACAGGAAATTGCTTTCCATTCTCATGCCACCATCCCAACGGTGAAAATTCCTTTGTGTGACGCTCTTTTTGCTTCTGCAAGTAGAATTGAAGTTCATCAATGTTCCTGCTACTGGTTTGAGTGTTAGAAAATATAGAAAAAATATTAAAACTATAAAGGTCTTCTTCATCAACCACAGTAGCAGAAGTGGTACAATGCATAGTGGGATTAACATTTCCTACATTAAGAGCAGCATCATCCATTACATTTGCATAATAATTGTATAATTGTTGTAAATATTCGTTTAGCTTGTTCATACAAGTATATAAATTTGGGGTTTCAGTTGGTCCAATCTCCATATAAATATATAAAGCATTCATTAATTAGTGACAATCAGACATCTTAATAGAAAGATTTAAAACGGCACCAATTAAGTAAATCGGAGGAATTGGAAAGAAATATTTTTTGAATTTTGCTTGCATTTTTTCAACAACATCCCTATATTTTTCTTTCTTCTTAAATTCAAAGAGTAGAAAAGAAATTTCAGCTATATGTACTAAAGCCATAGTAACAGTAGGGTAATATGCTCCAGAAAACTCAACAGTAGCTATATAAAATTTATGTAAAAATTTAACAACATCATTAATGACCTCCCAAGTAGTAGTTGTTAACATACGGTTTGGATCAGTACAATGCGCATTAGCAACTTCAGTTATTGGGAATCTATATTTGTAGCAACATTTTAAAAATATATATGTATAATTCCATCTAGTAACAATTTCGTCTGGCATGAATCTGGGTTTAAGGTTATACTGGACACACTTATTCTTAAATTCCTTTATTCTAGATTGTCTATTATTTCCTTGAATAACACCAACTGCTCTTCTAACATGAGTAATCTCAGTTGAAAATAAATCAAGGCCACGTTTAAAAATTAAATTATAAACATGACATGCACACCTAACATGAAAAATTTCATCAAGAGGTGGTTGCAAATGCAGTTTTTATATTGAAATTGCGGCATTATTGTTAGAAGCACTATCAAAAGACATACACAATACTTTTTGCTTGATATTATAAAATTCAACAACTTCACAAATAGTACTACTTATAAACGTAGCAGTATGATTCTGATCTTCATTCTATAGGATGCTCAATTCTCATATGTCTATTAAGTATCCCAGTCCCCCTAATTGACCCCCAGTCTTATGTTTAAAAGTATCATTACAAAGTTTACATTTAACTCTATCAGTACCTTCTATTTCCTCAAAGAATTTCCAAACCTTACTTCTTTTTCTACGATTACTAGTCGGGGCCACAGGTGGTCTACTACTAGCAACACGACCACCACCCCTACTAGCAGCTCCAACACTACTAGGTGTAAGTGGTATCTCATCTTCCATTTCTAATTCATTATCATCTATACCAAAATCTTCCTGCAATTGTTCATAGTCTATATTATTATTAGGTAATGTTTCAGGAATATTTGGAGAGGTATTTAAATTACTACCAGATGTTGAACCTGAAGTACTGCCTCTTTTTTTATTTCCCCGATTAGTAACCTTGTTACAAACTCTTTTTGCAGCATTAAACATATTGTAAAAATTTAACTACTAGCAACAAAACAAATAAATATGCAAGTAAAATAGTAAATAAGAGAAAGAGTTGGAGGGAGTGCACCGAATTCGGCAATAAATTGAGCACTTGATGATTCCGCAATTCAAATGTTACCACGAAGAAACGTCAATTCTTCCAATTTTGAAGTTCAATTGTTCAAACTTCAAAAAATAAGTACTACGATAAATTAAATTCCAAAAAAAATAGTCAAATAGTTGATTGCACTTTAATAGGTGAAGAATGAAGATTGAAGAATGAGAGAATATGAGAATTGAGAGATGAGTGAAAAAACGAGGAAGAGGGGAGGGGGTATTTATAGATTTTGAAAGGGGGGTTAATTTTAAAAAAAAAACCCCAAAATTGGGCTATTTGTGCAATTCACCCGTTGGGCAACGACCATTTTCTGAAATGGACCGTTGCCAACAGTCAGATCTGGCCCAAATTAAAAAAAATTAAATTTTGTTTTTTACCGGTTAACCGGTTTACGGGTACTGTTTACCTAACGGGTTGTACCGGTCCGGGTAACTGGAATTTTAATGGTAAACGGACCAACCCGCCTGTCCCCCCTAACCCAGCCCAACCCAACCCCCTTTAACCGGTCCGGGCCGGTTCCGGTTTTAATTAGGTTGGGCCGGTCCGTAACCGGGTTGACCCGACCCGTTTAACACCCCTACTTTATTATGAGTAGGTTTATAGCTAGGGTTGTGACCCAACCCTAGTGTGGGTATTTAATGGGTCTTCATTTTAGGGCTTAATTGTTTATGGGTTAGTGATATTTAGCTTGATTTATGCTTTAATTGTAGAATTGGTGGTTGCAAATACTGATTCATGTCTTTATGGCTTAGACTCTTCATGAGAAATAGGGACTAAGTCTAGGAAAATTAGGCTAACAAGGAACTGGGGTGCACTCAAGAGATTGATAGCCCCAATTAAAGGGTTAAACCTAGAGATACTAATACCCGACTTGAGCCGATTTTACTTGTATTGTTTGAACACCCAATTGGGCTTGAGAAAGCCAATTAGGGCAAAATCACTCAAACTACCGAGATGTATAGAGTAGGTAATTTTGTGTAAATGTTATATCACGACCCCAAATATAACAAGCTTGTCCTAAATTTTAGATCCTATTAGATACTCGCCCAAGTGTAAGAAAACTTGAGAAAACTTTACAAAAATATTGTACTTAGTTTATTTTTAGCAATCAATAGCATTAAAAGTAGAATAGTAACAAATCCAAACATGTTTAAAAGTGCAATTAAAAGCAACACGCATAGTTAGATTAGATAGAAACCCACTTCCCAACCAATATTAACTCCCTGTGGAAATCGATCCCGACCCTTCGGGAAAAAGCTGCATCGACCACTCCTCGCCATTATATAATGGTGTAGGGTTGCAGCTGATCAACGGAGCTGCCCGATCTTGTCGATGTTTGTTGGACCTACGGGTCCAGACCGTTAGTCACCATGCCCGATTCATTATCGCTAACTTCAAAGATTCTTCTTACCTGTTTGGCCAGGTCGACATGTTCTTTCTGAGCCATCTCTAACTCAGCCCAGAGGCCCTTAGCCTCCCCTTCTCTTTCCTCACTGAGAAGTTTGTAAGCATCCTTTTTCTCAGTGAGCCCTCGGACCTCGGCCTCATACTGGCTCAGCTCTTTTCAGAATCGAAGAACGGCCTCGTGATGGAGCACCAAAGCCTACAAACACAGAAATAGAATTTATATAAAAAAGCATAAGTGCAAACTTGAATCATCAAAGGAGATTTGAGGATTACCAGTTTAGCGCCTGTTAAGCTTCATGAACAGGTAGGGCGCATCCATCTTAGCCTTATCTTTTTCATTTACCAAGCACCGAAGGTAGCTGACCATCCCTACAGGGGCAGAAAGGACCCGAGAATCCTCCGGGACCGAGATATTATTTGATCGCTTTCGATCAGGATTGATGCTTAGAGCTGGGAATCGATCGAGTAATTTAAGGCTCGATAAAGCCTCACTTGAACTCTTCCTTGGCACTTCCAAGTCACCTAGACCAGTGACATCCTCCACTCTAATAAAATAGCCACGAAAAGGGTCATCTGCTCCTTGGACCCCCTCTTCATGACAAGTCTCCACTGCCTAAGCCTCTTTAATCATCGACTTAGTGAACGAAGGGGAATCATCGATGTCTATTACACCAAGTAAATCTTTTGGGGGTGTTTCCCTCATCTCGGTAGGCCTCGAGCCCGGTCTCTACACCAGCACCGACCATGACCTCCTCATCAGCCTCCCACCTCGAGGAAAAGCTTCTTCAACCCTTTTTGGTTAGGGGGATTCCCTAATTCTCCCCCTCAAACTCCCTAAGTTGAGGTAATACAATTTTAGCTCTCACCGGTTCAGGGGTTCTTTAAATCATCACGCTCGATCGCACATGAGCCACCAGCTCGGAATTTTTCTTCTTCTTCTTCTTCTTCTTCATACTCATCCCTCAGTCATTGGACAAAGTCCAATAGGACGGCGCCGGTGTTTCCTTTGTGTTTGCGCGCTTGCCTCTTTTTTGGCTTCTGCTTTTTCGAGTTCGGGAACTCAGAGACCCTTTCCTCTTATTCTCTTTGATCTACTTTGGAGTAAATGGTTGGGGAAGTAAGTCTTCATCACCAGATGGGGGCCTCATTGCTACCTTCTCGAGGCCTACAAAGGAAAAAAGATGAGTAATCTTGAGAAGAAGCCCAAACGATGACCGAGCTAAAATTAAGGAACTTACCATGATTGTGGGCCTCCCACTGACCCTTCGACAATTCACACCATGTGCTCGGAGTATGGTCTCTATGACACAAGGTCCTTGACCCACTCTTTGAGTCGAGGGACCGCATCCGGCATCCAAGCAATAACTGCAACACAAAACATCAATAAGAAGGGAATTAGAAGGTAAATGCAATAAACAAAATTTTTAAAAGCAAGGTTATACTTACGTTTCATGTTCCATTTATCGGGAAATGGCATATCCTCAGCCGAGATCAAGTCCGAGGTCTTCACCATATTGAATCGACCCATCCAGCCTCGGTGCCGATCCTTATCTATGCTCGAGAACAGGCCTCTGTTGGTCCAGCGATTAAGCTTTTTTAATCCCCCTCGGTAGAGTTGGGGATTATAACACATGATATGATCGAGGGTGAACGGACACCCCTCAATTTTTCTTATAAAGAAACAAAGAAAGATAACTAACCTCTAGAAAGAGGAGTGATATTGACCGAGGGTCACTTCAAACTTTTTGCAGAAGGCAATAATAATCGGGTTCAAGGGACCTGGTGTGAAGGGATAAGTGTAAACACTTAAGAAACCCTCCACGTGGGTGGTGATTGTTTCCTCAAGCACAGGCACCACCACATAGGGTTGTTCATTCGGATCGATATCCGAAATTCGAACCGATCCATTCAATTTTGGATTTCGGATTTCAGATTGGATCGAATTTCGGATTGTGTTTATTAAAATTTCGGATTGGTATATTTTAATCCGATCCGATCTGAAATCTGAAATTATTAGGCAATGTATAAATACTACACTTTAATTTCGGATAGTCAGTACTTCATTTACATTTTCCTCCAAGTTATTGACTTTATAATTGCTAGATTTAGCTATATTGGCACCATATTACTCTCATAATTGCATAAACATGAATTTTTCTTAATATATTGCCTCTTTTACAAAGAAAATATACATATTAGTTTGCAAATTTGAGGCATATAATACGATCTGATCCAAACTTTAAAATCCAATCCAATTCGATACAATTCAGATCAAATTCGGATTGCATTTTATGAAATTCGAAATCCGAAATCTGAAATGTGCTAAATTCGATTCGTTCGATACGATCCATGCACAGCCCTACCACCACATGTTTATCGGCCCAGTTACAATCCTTTTTGACCTGGTAGAGGAGATCATCGATGATCAAACATATATATCTCGAGACCGGTTCACATCGACACGGTACCGAGGAAGTCTTTTCAACCTTTTGGCACTGGTCGAGCACCCTACAGGAAAGAACTCTTCAGGGCGTGGCTCCGCTGCTGGTCCCTTGTCGGCCGACCATGACGAAGAAGTAGTTTCCTTTTGAGGAACTGCTTTAGAAGTTTTAGCCATTTTCTATTTTTTCTTTGAATAAAGGAGAACGAGAGAAAGTTACGAGGGAACACTTAGTATTTAAAGATGAAGACAGGCGAAGGCTCATGCAAAAATCTCAGGTACAATTGCAAAGGTTTTTAGAGATGTGAATGGCTAAGAAAAGCAAAGATCTTTGAAGGTGAAAATGGAGAAAATTTGGAAGTAAGACTTGAAAAAATGAAGAAGGGGGTATTTATAGTTTTTCAAATGACGGTTCAATGCCGGTAATGGCCTACCACTGACTGACATGCATTTAATGCCTTGAAAACTGTATCGACGGGACGTTTTGATTACCTTTTGTCGCTTATGTCATGATTTATCGAAGTGAAAACCGAGGACTCATATTGTTTCTTGTCGCCTACTCTCCAAAAAATGAGGGGACTATCTGTATACGGGTAAATCGAGCTCGATGCTCGACAGGGCATCTGGAACAGTAATTGGATAGAATTCGAAGTTAGGGGTGAAACCGAGCTCAATATTGAAGTTCGAAGATCGATCTAATATCCAGGATGGTTATCCAAAATCAGAATATGGCAATATCGGACTCGAACGCATCATCGAGATCATCAGACTTGCCCTCGAGTTTATCGAATACATAACCGACTTCGTTCCCAATTGCCTCGAAGAAAATCTTTGCCAACTCATTAGATAAAGGTCCATGATTCTCGCGACTAATTAATCATTTTGGCGTGAATCACGGAGTTAGAGCCAACGGTCTTCAAAATCAAGGACCTATGCTTCTTATAAAATAATGTCTAAAAGGTATATCTCGATCAATAAATAAAGGGGACTTATTGATTTAGGGGACACATTGTAACATATATCAAAAGCAATATACTGTTATTTCTAGCTTTTGTCATAGCTCATTTTGCTTTGTCTTTCACAATATCATTCCTAGCTAAAGGGAAATCAATCTCACAAGGCTAAAGTTCGCTCAATTTTTGAAGATTATATTTATCTTTCTATTGTTTACTTCCACGTTAATATGATATCTCATTCTTGTATCAAGTTATATCACGTATTCTTAAAATCGCGTATAAATTCAATTGTTTTTCGATTTTGAGGATAAACATGGTTCTTTGCAATCAATTATCAATTGCTTTACTTTAGTAGTTAATCGTAGTTCATAATCATTCCAAATCAAGTTTTGATCATCCTGAATAGCAGTTAAACCAAAAATTAATAGAGCATTTTTAAATCCAATCCCTGTGGAGATGAAAATTTAACTATACTATCTTTATCTAGCGAACATCAATTTCGTGTTATATTTTGCGTTCGTCATTTGACAAGGGAGAAATAAAAATAGAAAACAAGAAGGCATGAAACCGTTCCTGATTCTGCCTTTTAATGGTGCCCTTTCTAAGTCGCAAAACTCACACGGCAAATTCGTAAAGACATGTTGTCACACCTCCTTTTTACCTACACCCCGGGAAAGGGTATAGTATGTAAGGGAGTTTTTCCAATTAAAGGACAATCGAAACGGGATTTATTATTAAAAGATTCAGAGTCGCCACTTGGGAGATTTATGGTGTCCCAAGTCACCGGTTGAATCCCGAATCGAGGAAAAGCTTGACTCTGTTTAACAGTCTGCGAACCAGAAATTCTAAGTAAGGAATTCTGTTAACCCGGGAGAAGGTGTTAGGCATTCCCGAGTTCCGTGGTTCTAGCACGGTCGCTTAAACTATTACAATTGGCCTATTATCTTATTTTAATACATGTTTTAGCTTATGGTATAATTTTAAATTATTAATCGCTTTTATTTAATTTTTTTTTTAAAGATTCAACGTCATCTAAAATGTGTTTTGAACCACGTCACATAAATGCACCCGCGGTCCACGACACATTTTATTTAACGTTGTTGAGAATTGGAGTTGGGTCACATGAAATGCACACCCGAGTTTAAGGAAATTAATTTAAATAGCGCGCCTAAAGCAACTACGCATTTTCAATTTTGCGAGGGCCATGGAAATTCAACTAAATAGCACGCCATGATTTCTAGGATTCAAGTATTAATTAAGCGAGGGCCATGCATTTTAAGATTTTATTTGGCACGGCACACCGCAATTTAAGAAGGGCTTTATTATTCGAAATTGTTATAATCGGGTTACATGAAATGCACCCCCGAATTTGGATTTATGTATCCTGACTATACCACGGAGACCGTACCATGGACATAAGTTTACGACTTATCATCACAATCATGGAATATTACTTCAGGATGCAAGCACACTAGCTGTTACACTAATCATTGAATTCCAACATATTCTCTTGTCTCTCTATCTGCTAAATTGTCAATTTCAAAATTTCTTCCCCATTTTCAATTTGACATTCCACAGCCCATTAAATTGTTTAGCTAATCAATAATATCTACCTTTAAGCTCAAATAACAGAATATACATTCAATTTGATTAACTAAAATCAACGTCACACTAAGGCAAAATTTACTCTATTCAATAGTCAAGCATCAATGAACTCACAGAATCATATCAGACAAAACATCATATATAAGCTTTAAAGGAACAAAGACTAGGGAAGAATTTTGACCTCAGTTTGCAATGTAAACTCGAATCAAACGGATCTGTCGGCGACGAACTGACCGAACCTTGTCGGAGAAACTCAAATCTCGCTGACGAACTCAAACTCTATTCGACCCAGAGAACACCGAAACTCAAAGAGCTGACCGAAATTTTAAGAAAGAAAAAGAGCCTCTGCCGGTGGGTGGTTAATGCATTTCAGATATGCGGTGTTTAAAGGCATAAACAATGGAATGAGATTAAGCTTTTCTTATTGAAAATATCTTATCTTACAGCCGCAACTTTCAATTTTTTACAGACAAAATTTTAAGCTCTAATCTTATCAAGACCCAAAATTCCAACCCGGTCGTGATGGCGCCTCTCGTGAGGACAAGGCCAGCCAATCAACAAAACAGTATATCTCTTTATAATTACTTAGCAGGAATAAGTCTAAATCATGGGCAATATAATCTTAAATGCGAAATAAACGTGATAGAACAAGGAAAACCCTCCCAACTCAGCCCGAAATCGGGGTGTCACAAGTCATGAGCTGCTACAGAGTTTACTTATATTTTACAAAGTCTGGAATTATCATAAATAACAAAGATAAGAGAGAAAACGGGGCTGCGAACGTCAACAGCTACCTCGTTACTCCTAGTCACCGCCTGGTTTGGAAAGAATCAGCGCTCAGGAGCGAACTCAGCTATGCCTGTATCTGCACACATGGTGCAGGGAGTAATGTGAGTACTCCGACCCAGTGAGTAATAAAAATAAATAACGACTGAAAACATGAAATCTCATAACGGCACAATATAGCGCTATCCTAAGCAGTAAAATCAGTTATACAGTAAAATAGTGAGTATCAGATAATTCTTCTTTTAAAACAATAAAGACAAATAATTTCCACAGAAAGGATAAATCAAAAGCTTGCCCCTCGGGATCAATATGTAAATCTCAGTATAGTATCAGCCCCTCGGGCTCACTCCCAACTCACCAGCACACAACATCAGCTCCTCGGGCTCACTCCCAACTCACCACACACAAGCAACGGCCTCTCGGGCCCACTCCCAACTCACCTGGGTACCCTGCTCTCACTGGGGGTGTGTACAGACTCCAGAGGGGCTCCTACAGCCCAAGCGCAATATCAATAGGCCTGAAAGCCTTCACATATCACACACAAGGCCTGAAAGCCTCCTCATATAACACTCGAGGCCTTAAAGCCTCCTCACATCACTCAACATATCCTCACGTATGGCCCTCGGCCCAAATCAGTCCAGAAAATAATCATAAGCCTCTTGGGCATCAGTAAAACAATAGTGCTCAGCTCAACAGCATTATAAATATCATTAAATCTCGAGTTGAGTATAAATGTAGCTGAGTTCACAAAATAATATAATTCAATTGGACTGAGTTCAAATAATATTTCAATTCGTGAGGAATAGTGATGTAAATTCACAAAAGATTTCAAATAATTGGCACGAAGCCCAAATATGGCAATAAGCCCAATCATAGTAAAAAACAATAAATCTTTATCAATTACGCAGTAAAAATATCAACTGGGATGGACCAAGTCACAATCCCCAATAGTAAATGACCCCGTGATCGCCATACAACGCGTGTCTCATCACAACATAGCAGTATGTTGTGCAATCCGGGGTTTCAAACCCTCAGTGCATCATTTAAAACCATTACTCACCTCAAGACGGTCCAATGTCTACTCCGCTATGCTCTTGCCTCTCGAATTTACCTCTTCGCGCATCGAATATGGTCAAAAGCACAACGAATACATTACAATAGGCTAAGGGAATACAACCCAATCGAAAAGACTCGAAAAATATCGAAATTCACGAAATTTGCAAAACCCGAGCCCCGGGCCCACTTCTCGAAAAATTACGAAAGTCACATCACCAGATTTCTCGTATTGTCACGAGTCCGTACATATAAAATTTATCAAAATCGGAGTTCAAATGACCCCTCAAATCTTCAAATCTTATTTTCAAATCCGTAGGCCTAAATCTTCAATTTACTCCTCAAAAACATGTAATCTAGTCGGATTATTCGATGATAATTTAATATTATGGAGTAGAAATAATCACAAGTTACTTACCTAAAGATTTCCCAAGATTTCTTGCTAAAAATCGCCCAAAATCCGAGCTTGGAAGTCAAAAAAAATGACCAAACTCGGACTGCTGGACATTAAATCTGTCCAGAAATTTTCGGTATTGTTCACGCGAGGGAACTGTTCATGCGCGTGAGGTCACTGTTCACTGTTCACCTGTTCACTGCTGCAGAAAATACAACAGCTTTTAAGAAATTTGCAGCACAACCATTTTTTACTAAAATGACTCTAACTCCATCATACGAACTCGGAATTAGACAATTCTTGTTCCTATGAGTCACAAATAATAATACGAAGACAACCCTTCAATCGAAACTCAATTCGGGGCTTGTTTGCTCAGTTCAATACCCATTTCGCTCGTTAAACAATTAACTCACATTTCACATCAAAAACCCAATCGCGACTTGATGAAATTAAATCAAAATTTTCAGATCAGTCCTATAATTCATGATTTAAATTTTGGAAGTCTCAAAATCAAATTTGGATCTCTATAACTAAAAATGAACCTTTAGATCATTACATTTATGCTCAAAACGGCAAAAATCTTCCAAAAATGACCCGTTGGGCATCCGAAACACACCCGAGGCCCCCGGGACCCCGACCAATAATACCAACCAGTCCCAAAATACATTACGGACTTGCTCGAGACCTCAAATCACATCAAACAAAGCTAAAATGATGAATCAACCTCCAATCCAAGTTTTATGAACTTTAGAATTTCCAACTTCTATTTCTGATGCCGAAACCTATCAAATCACGTCCGATTGACTTTAAATTTTGCACACAAGTCCAAAATGACATAACGAAGCTACAAAAATTCTCGTAATTCCATTCCGATAGTCGGATCAAAATTTCACCTATCAACTGGAAATCGCCAAAACACTAACTTCGCCAAAATGAGCTAATTTCTTCACCGGACCTCCAAAATTAATTCTGATTGCGCTCCTAGGCCTTAAATCATCCCCCCGAAACTAACCGAATCATCAAAATTCAATTCCGAGCCCTCTAACTCACAAGTCAACGTCCGGTTGACTTTTCCAAACTAATTCTTCCTTAAATAGACTAATTGTCCCATTTCATACCAAACTCGATCTGAATTGACTCAAATTTATCAAGTACACATATTGAAACATGAATAAGCATTTAACGGGGAATACGGGACGAAAATATAGGAAACGACGGTTCGGGTCGTTACATTCTCCCCAACTAAAACAAACGCTCGTCCTCGAGCGAGTTAAGAAACATACCTGGAGTTTCAAATAGGTGTGGGTACCTGCTCCGCATCTCCTGCTCGGTCTCCCAAGTAGCCTCCTCCATGGGCCGACCTCTCCACTGTACTTTCACTGATGCTATATCTTTTGATCTCAATTTTTGAACCTGTCGACTCAAAATAGCCACTGGCTCCACATTATAAGTCAAATTTTCATCTAACTGTACTGTACTGAAATCTAAAATATGAGACGGGTCCCCAATGTACTTCTGGAGCATGGACACATGGAATACCGGATGAACACCCGACAATCTAGGCGGCAAAGCAAGCTCGTAAGCCACCTCTCCAATCCTCCTAAGTACCTCAAATGGTCCAATAAATCGTGGACTCAACTTCCCTTTCTTTCCGAACCTCATAACACCCTTCATCGGCGAAGCCTTCAGCAAAACCTTCTCGCCCTCCATAAATGACACATCTCGGACCTTCCGGTACGCATAACTCTTCTAACGCAACTGAGATGTGCGAAGTCTTTCCTGAATCACCTTCACCTTTTCTAAGGAATCCTGGACCAAATCTGTCCCCAACAACCTAGCCTCACCGGGCTCAAACCAACCTACTGGAGTTCTACACCGCCTCCCATATAAGGCCTCATACGGTGCCATCTGAATACTGGACTGATAGCTGTTGTTGTAGGATAACTCTGCAAGTGGTAAAAATTCAACCCAAGAACCTCCAAAATCAATCACGCAGGCACGCAACATATCCTCCAATATCTGAATAGTACGCTCGGACTGTCCGTCCGTCTGAGGATGAAATGCTGAACTCAACTCCACCTGAGTGCCTAACTCATGCTGAAAAGTCCTCCAAAACTGAGAAGTGAACTGAGTACCTCTATCCAAAATAATAGTAACTGGAACACCATGCAACTGCACAATCTCCTGAATAAAGATCCTAGCCAGCCACTCCGCAGAATATGTGGTACACACCGGAATGAAATGCACTGACTTGGTCAGCCTATCCATAACGACCCAAATCGAATCAAAATTCTTCAAAGTCCGAGGAAGGCCACTCACGAAATCCATAGTAACTCTCTCCCATTTCCACTCAGGAATAATCATTTGCTGAAGCAAACCGCCCGGTCTCTGATGCTCATATTTCACTTTATGAGAGTTGAGACACTGAGCCACATATCCCACAATGTCTTTCCTCATTCTCCTCCACTAGTAATGCTGTCTCAAGTCCTGATACATCTTCGCAGCACCCGGATGGATGGAATACCGTGAACTATGGGCCTCCTCAAGAATCAAATCTCTAAGCCCATCAACATCGGGCACACAAATACGGCCATGCATCCTCAATACGCCATCATCACCTATAGTCACATCTTTGGCATTATCATGCTGAACTCTGTCCTTAAGGACAAGCAAATGCGGATCATCATACTGGTTCTATCTGATGCGATCATATAATGAAGATCGAGAAACCACACTAGCCAATACCCGGCTAGGCTCAGAAATATCTAACCGCACCAACTGATTGGCCAAGGTCTGAACATCAACTGCAAGAGGCCTCTCCCCAACTGGGATGTAAGCCAAACTCCCCATACTGACTGCGTTTCGGCTCAACGCATCGGCCACTACATTGGCCTTTCCCGGATGATATAGAATGGTAATATCATAGTCTTTAAGTAACTCAAGCCATCTCCGCTGCCTCAAATTAAGATCTTTTTGTTTAAATAAATGCTGAAGACTGCGATGATCAGTGAATACCTCACAAGATACGCCATATAAATAGTGCCTCCAAATTTTTAAGGCATGAACTATAGTAGCCAACTCCAAATCATGAACAGGGTAGTTCTTCTCATGGGTCTTCAACTGACGAGAAGCATAAGCAATAACTCTACCCTCCTGCATTAGCACACAACCAATCCCAACTCTGGAAGCATCACAATATACCGTGTACGAACCTGTAGCTGATGGTAACACCAACACTGGAGTTGTGGTCAGAAGTGCCTTGAGCTTCTGAAAGCTCTCCTCACACTCGTCGGACCATACAAATGGGGCACCTTTCTAAGTCAACTTGGTCAAAGGCGATGCAATAGAAGAAAACCCTTGAAAAAATCGGCGATAATAGCCTGCTAGCCCAAGAAAACTCCGAATCTCTGTGATTGAGGATGGTCTAGACCAACTCTGCACTGCTTCTATCTTCCTTGGATCAACCTGTATACCCTCGCCGGACACTATGTGTCCCAAAAATGCCATAGAACTTAGCCAAAATTCACATTTGGAGAATTTTGCATAAAGCTTCTCCTCTCTCAATCTCTGCAACACTACACGCAAATGTTGGGCATGCTCCTCCTGGCTACGCGAGTACACCAGGATATCATCAATGAATACAATAACAAATGCATCCAGATAAGGCTGAAATACATTGTTCATCAAATGCATGAATGCTGTTGGGGCATTGGTCAGCCCGAAAGACATAACCAAAAATTCATAGTGACCATATCTAGTCCTGAAGGCAGTCTTGGGAATATCCGACTCCTTGATTTACAACTGGTGATAGCCCGAACGGAGATCAATCTTAGAAAATATCCTCGCTCCCTGAAGCTGATCAAATAAGTCATCAATGCGAGGCAAATGATACTTGTTCTTCACTGTTACCTTATTCAACTGCCTATAATGAATGCACATTCTCATTGTGCCATCTTTCTTCTTCACAAATAAAACAGGTGCACCCCACGGGGACACGCTAGGCCGAATGAACCCCTTATCTAGGAGTTCCTGAAGTTGCTCTTTCAATTCTTTCAGCTCTGCTGGTGCCATACGATATGGCAGAATAGAAATGGGCTGAGTGCCCGTCACTAAGTCAATGCCAAAATCAATATCCCTATCTGGCGGCATGCCCGGCAGGTCAGCAGGAAATACATCAGGAAAGTCCCTAACAATTGGGACAGAATCAATACTAGGAGTCTCAGCTCCAACATCCCGCACAAAAGCCAGATATGATAGATAACCCTTCCCAACCATACGCTGAGCTTTCAAGAAAGAAATTATTCTGCTAAAGACATAATCAGTCATGCCATGCCACGATCCTCGGAACACCCGGAATAGCCAAAGTAATTGTCTTAGCATGACAGTCTAGAATAGCATTATATGGAGATAACCAATCCATGCCCAGAATAATATCAAAATCTACCATGCTCAACAGCAATAGATCAACTCGGGTCTCCAGACCCTCAATAATCACAACACATGACCGGTACACACAGTCCACAACAACAGTATCGCCCACCGGGGTAGATACATGAACATGTAAAGAAGGAAACTCTCGGGGCGTACCCAAATAATGAGTAAAATATGAGGACACATAAGAATAGGTGGAACCGGGATCGAATAATACAGAGGCATATCTGTGGCAGACTGGACAATTCCTGTAATGACATCATTTGAAACAATAACATAAAAAAAATAGGCCCGTCCACCGCCTGATCGACCTTAATCCTCGTAAGCAATAATCGACTCACCAACACGCCTCAAACTGGAACCAATATAGCACAAAATCGTGCAATCAACTTATTTAATAGCAAACTCCCCAACTTGGCTCAAAGACATAGATCAAAACGCACTCAATAAATCATAACGCACATGCTCTATTATTGTTGTAATACCATATTGAGATTGAACTCACTCCTTCATAAGCTTGTGGAAACACAAATCATCTAGAATTTTAACTCTTCTGCAATTCTTGCATTCACTCACATAATAGTTAAGCCCACTCTCTAGGCGACCAAATTTAGATTTCAATGCATATTCTTTACTTGTAAATGAGATCTTCTAATAGACAGTATAAGAATCGCACCACCTTAGAACACTCCGCAGGAGATAACCCACATGTTTCACTTCTAATTAATATTTTTGTATACCTTCCACCGTCATTCACATTACACAATCACTTAGTCTTCCTGAGTCTAAACTCATACCGTAACATGAAATTTACTTCACTCCAAACAGGAGACATGAAAAGATTCTTCATGCGCCCATAACTCGGGGCTACACATCAGATCACAATGAAAATCAAACACTTAATAGTTCATCTATTATCCTGACGCCCTTCCTCGTCACCTCCAAGTCATATAGATATATCTCGCAGTACTAACATACTCCTCACGTGGCTATCCAACCATCATTCCCACTAATAGGGACAATACCAGACATATAATTTCAAAACTCTTGCTCGCACAATCAGCACTTCGGTGCTCAAGCCATAGGCAAGGATCCAGCCTCAAGTCCTCCAGACTGGCCTAACATCAAACTCATAGCGATTACGTCTCGCCCTTCGTCCGGGGAATTACAAGCCATCAAGGCACATCTAATACTGAGCGCTCGTTCGCGCATACGAACACGTGGATGGAATTGTAAAAGTTACTTTTTTTTCAGCTGAATCAAGGACGCACGATAAGAATTCAAGAATATGAAGTTTTCCTAAAGGTTCTGCAGCCTCTCAAGGATAAATACAGACGTCTCCGTACCGATCCGCGAGACTCTACTAAACCTGCTCATGACTCGCGAGACCTAGTAACCTAAGCTTTGATACCAACTTGTCACGACCCAAAATCCCAAATCGGTCGTGATGGCGCCTCTAGTGAGGACAAGGCCAGCCAATCAACAAAACAGTACATCTCTTTATAATTACTTAGCAGGAATAAGTCTAAATCATGGGCAATATAATCTTAAATGCGAAGTAAACGTGATAGAACAAGGAAAACCCTCCTAACTCAGCCCGAAATCGGGGTGTCACAAGTCATGAGCTACTACAGAGTTTACTAATATTTTACAAAGTCTGGAATTATCATAAATAACAAATATAAGAGAGAAAACGGGGCTGCGGACATCAACAGCTACCTCGTTACTCCTAGTCACCGCCTGGTCTGGAAAGAATCAGCGCTCAGGAGCGAACTCAACTCTGCCTGTATCTGCACACATGGTGCAGGGAGTAATGTGAGTACTCCGACCCAGTGAGTAATAAAAATAAATAACGACTGAAAACATGAAATCTCATAACGGTACAATATAGCGCTATCCCAAGTAGTAAAATCAGTTATATAGTAAAATAGTGAGTATCAGATAATTCTTCTTTTAAAACAATAAAGACAAATAATTTCCACAGAAAGGATAAATCAAAAGCTTGCCCCTCGGGCTCAATATGTAAATCTCAGTATAGTATCAGCCCCTAGGGCTCACTCCCAACTCACCAGCACACAATATCAGCCCCTCGGACTCATTCCCAACTCACCACACACAAGCAACGGCCTCTTGGGCCCACTCCCAACTCACCTGGGTACCCTGCGCTCACTGGGGTATGTACAGACTCCAGAGGGGCTCCTACAGCCCAAGCGGAATATCAATAGGCCTGAAAGCCTTCACACATCACACACGAGGCCTGAAAGACTCCTCATATAACACTCGAGGCCTGAAAGCCTCCTCACATCACTCAACATATCCTCGCGTATGGCCCTCGGCCTCAATCAGTCTAGAAAATAATCATAAGCCTCTTGGGCATCAGTAAAACAATAGTGCTCAGCTCAACAGCATTATAAATATCATTAAATCTCGAGTTGAGTATAAATGTAGTTGAGTTCACAAAATAATATAATTCAGTTGGACTGAGTTCAAATAATATTTCAATTCGTGAGGAAAATAGTGATGTAAATTCACAAAAGATTTCAGATAATTGGCACGAAGCCCAAATATGGCAATAAACCTAATCATAGTGAAAAACAATAAATCTTTATCAATTACGCGGTAAAAATATCAACTGGGATGGACCAAGTCACAATCCCCAATAGTAAATGACCCTGCGCTCGTCATACAACGCGTGTCTCATCTCAACATAGCAGTATGTTGTGCAATCCGGGGTTTCAAACCTTCACTGCATCATTTAAAATCATTACTCACCTCAAGACGGTCCAATGTCTACTCCGCTATGCCCTTGCCTCTCGAATTTACCTCTTCGCGCGTCGAATCTGGTCAAAACCACAACGAATACATTACAATAGGCTAAGGGAATATAACTCAATCGAAAGACTCGAAAAATATCGAAATTCACGAAATTCGCAAAACCCGAGTCCCGGGCCCACTTCTATAAAAATTACGAAAGTCACATCACCGGATTCCTCGTCTCGCCACGAGTCCGTACATATAAAATTTATCAAAATCGGAGTTCAAATGACCCCTCAAATCTTCAAATCTTATTTTCAAATCCCTAGGCCTAAATCTTCAATTTACTCCTCAAAAACATGTAATCTAGTCGGATTATTCGATGATAAATCAATATTATGAAGTAGAAATAATCACAAGTGACTTACCTCAAGATTTCCCAAGATTTCTTGCTAAAAGTCGCCCAAAATTCGAGCTTGGAAGTCAAAAAGACCAAACTCGGACTGCTGGACATTAAATCTGTCCAGAAATTTTTGGTACTGTTCACGCGGGGGCACTGTTTATGCGCGTGAGGTCACTGTTCACTGTTCACCCGCGCGGTTACTGTGCACGCGCGGGTACTGTTCACTGCTGCAGAAAATACAACAGCTTTTAAGAAATTTGCAGCACAGGCATTTTTCACTAAAATGGCTCTAACTTCATCATACGAACTCGGAATTAGACGATTCTTGTTCTTATGAGTCACAAATAATAATAAAAACATAACCCTTTAATCGAGACTCAATTCGGAGCTCGTTTTCCCAATTCAATACCCATTTTGCTCGTTAAACAATTAACTCACATTTCACGTCAAAACCCCAATCGCGACTTGATGAAATTAAACCAAAATTTTCAGATCAGTTCTATAATTCATGATTTAAATTTTGGAAGTCTCGAAATCAAATTTGGATTTCTAGAACTAAAAATGAACCTTTAGATCATTACATTTATGCTCAAAACGGCAAAAATCTTCCAAAAATGACCCGGTTGGCATCCGAAACACACCCGAGGCCCCCGGGACCCCGACCAATAATACCAACCAGTCCCAAAATACATTACGGACTTTCTCGAGGCCTCAAATCACATCAAACAATGCTAAAATCATGAATCAACCTTCAATCCAAGTTTTATGAACTTTAGAATTTCCAACTTCTATTTCCGATGCCGAAACCTATCAAATCACGTCCGATTGACTTCAAATTTTGCACACAAGTCCAAAATTACATAACGAAGCTACAAAAATTCTCGGAATTCCATTCCGACCGTCGGATCAAAATTTCACCTATCAACCGGAAATCGCCAAAACACTAACTTCGCCAAAATGAGCTAATTTCTTCACCGGACCTCCAAAATTAATTCCGATTGCGCTCCTAGGCCTTAAATCATCCCCCGAAACTAACCGAATCATCGGAATTCAATTCCAAGCCCTCTAACTCACAAGTCAACGTCCGGTTGACTTTTCCAAACTAATTCTTCCTTAAAGAGACTAATTGTCCCATTTCATACCAAACTCGATCCAAATTGACTCAAATTCACCAAGTACACATATTGAAACATGAATAAGCATTTAACGGGGAATAAGGGACGAAAATACAGGAAACGACGGTTTGGGTCGTTACAAATCTACACGATGAACGAATAGTAGCTTTGAAATGGCTTGAAGCCTGAAATTGCTACCGTAGCTCGAGCTGAAAAGAACCTCAAACAATTTTTAATTAGCGACCTCAACCTACAAGAATGAAAGCAGTGAGCAAAGGTGGAGCTAATGCCCTTTTATCGTGTTGGATTTTAGGGATTTCATGGCTGTTTTAGAGGTATTTTCATGGAAGTTTTGTGGTATTGGAAGTAGAAGAAGAGGGACGCTCATGTGCCCTCTCCATTGCCCACAACTCTGTTTTTTTCGCCTCTCTTGTACCTCTAGCTCTAGGTCTTATGTGTATTTTTATTTTGCTCATTAGTCCCTAGGTCTTTTTTGTTAAGTCCATAGGGTCTTTTTATTTATTTTTTGTTCCAAAGAAGAGTCTAGAAGGGTCCCTAGGATTAACTTAATGGGTATTGGATATTGAGCTTAAAGAATGGGCTAGAAACTTGGGCCATTATGACTAGCTATGTTTAAAATTAGCTTAATTAACTAAAAGTATTATCAAAAATATTAATTAGCTCTACTTAAGCAAAACAATAATTATTAAAATAACACTGACCATTAAAACAAAACTATTTTTTTGGTATTTTTCATGATTAAAAATGACTACAAAACCTTAATGAGCCTATTTTTGTAATTTTCATTTTCTTGTAATAAAATAAAGTAAAAGAATCAGAATTAATTAAAATGGCTATATTAGGCCTAAATTAAATATTTACGTGCTAAAATATGAAAAATTTTGGGGAGGGTAAAAAATCACATGTCTACACATGCTCTTCATGGAAAGGCTTCTGTCCTTGTGAATTGCATGTTGCATCTTGGTGGCTCCAACAATTCTGTACATTTGGTCCCCACTAACAAAAAAGGATGATGAAATATTAACCGTTTATCTGAAAATGGTTGAGATATCGTATTCGGTACGTATTCCTATATGTTTTGTATTGAATTTTAATTATATAGAAAAGGAAAGATGATCGATCAAGGGCAAAATTATCATTTCGCTCAAAGGAAAAAGGGCCTTCCATCTATTCATTTTACATGATATGGGTCTAGAAACATTTTCTCGTCCGACTTCCTTCTCTTCTATTCCAGTCGATCGGAGGAGTACTTCAGTTCTCCTTCTTCAAGCTTTCAACAATACTCTTTTCATCTTCTTATCTATTTGCTAGATTTCAGGTATAATTTGTTTGATTTTGTTATTAATAATGTGAGCATGTGATTTTTTACCTACATGAAACACTCCTACAGAGTCCCAAGGAAATAGATTTTTTCTTTTAATTATTTGCCATTTTAGGAATTTTTGTAGAATTTTCTTAATTATTTGCATTTTTCTATGCATGTTTAATTTTTAGTTAAATCATGAAAATACAAAAATACTCTACATTTGCATTTAGGATTTAATTTTACATTTTTAGGTTAATTAGTAAATTAGTTATTTTATAAAAATGAAAAATCACAAAAAAAATAACTCACTTTGCATTCTTTAACTTTTTAATTTTAAATTTTATAGTTTTTCTTTTAATTTAGGAGTTAACTAATTTTTGTAAATAATATGATGAGTAATTAGCTTAATTTGGTAAATTAATTTGGTTTAAGAGTTAATTTAGGTTTTAAATTAATTTGAAAGGAAAAGGAAAATTGAAAATTGAAAATTAAAAAAAGGGAAAAGAGAACAAAACACAGTCCCACACCCGGTCCAAGCCTTCAGCCCCGAGGCCCTTGAAACGACGTAGTATAGGAACAAAACTACGTCGTTTTGAGTTCAAGGGCTTTAAGTCAATCCTGGCCTTTCGTTTCATCTAATCCAACGGCCGTGAACACTTCCCCCATTTTAAATAAAATTGTCCGAATAACCTAAGGTCTTCACTTCATTTCCTCACCCATTTTCTCTCTGTAAACCCTAGACCCGCCGCCCTAAATTCCTCCACCATTTCTACCGGCGGCAGACCACCCAAATCAACCCCAAATTGTTCATCTACAATCCACACACCCCATGGAACATGAATCTAACACGAATACCCCAAAAATCCCTACCCTTGCCTTCAAATCCCAAATCTGACGCCAAAACCTGAACCCTAATCTTACTCCCCTTGTCAGAGATCATGCCGTTTTCTCGGTCGATAATGGGTCGAAACCTATGCCAGTCAACTATTCTCCTTGAGGATGAGCAATTAGCATAGATTTCTACTCGTTTCGAAACCCACCAGCCCCATGCAAGACCAAAGACTGGCAAATTTATCAAGCAATGCTCACTCATGTGTTTCTGGTAAAACAGTACATGTTTTATCCTATTGATTGTATGTCCATTTCTTCTTTAACTTTATTTTCTTCCTGATTCTGCTATGGTCTGTTCAAATTAGTAGGTTAATTTCTTCTTGTATTCTTTGTTTAATTTGAAGTTTTGTTAAGTTGATTAAACGGCACCAATACGCCCATTTCTTTACTGTATTATCAGGCTCCCTTTCTTCTTTTCTCTTTCCCTTTTTAGCAAGTCATAGTTTGAATTATTCAGTGATGTGAGTTCACCATTTTTAGGTTCTAATGGGTTGAGTCCATGTTATGGTTAATTTGATGCATTTTCGGTTTTGTTTGATCTGTTCTTGCTTTACTGAATTTGAGACCCTTTTTTGGGTTTATGGTAAGGCAAACCTAGGCATTGGAAGCCCACCCACTTGGGCCCAGATATGAGTAGTAGGTGACCTGCATTGGTTTAGGTTATGAGGGTAAATAATAGAGGGTTAAAGGGTAGTTTAGGAAATTGGGCAAGGAGAATCTTTCTTAACCGCTTGGAAAAATTTCTAGGAAGGTGGGGTTGGGTTTGTTTTAGCAAGCAGACTCTAATTTTGGGGTTTAAAATGAAAGAATGAAAAATCAGGGAAGGAGAAATTGGTAAAACTTAAAACCAATTCTGCTGCTCTAGGACCTTCTATATAAGCTTGCTTTCAATAAAAATGAGCAAAGATTACAAGACTGAAAAACTTAGAAACGGTTGAGCTTTTAGAATCTGAAAATATTTAAAAATTGCGTGAAACTTCCTTGGGTTTTTGCACTTTGATTTCCTTTGTTAGTTAGAATTTTAAAAATCTCCAAAGAACTGTGCTCATCTGGGTTTTAAATTGGTTTGAAAGAAGCTGGGTTTGCTGAGTTATTGAGTTGATCTACTGCTATTGCTAATTCCTCACTCTCATTGTTTTCTCTTGACTTCCAGGTATTTTGAGCTATGGATAGCATATGAAGTGTAAACATGCAATTCGAATGTGGAAACATGATGAATACAAGTTGTTTTATTGAATCTTACTTCCTTGTTCTTCCATTTCTTTCATATTTTGTAATAGTTTAATCTTATGTGTATTCTATTAGCCTTCTCATGTTGTTGATGTGGTATAAGGTGAATTGCTTCTGGTTTTCGTCTGATTCTGCTGAAAGTTGATGTGATTTTTAGATTCAAGGTAGTTACATGTTAATCTCGTGGGATTTTTGCTACTATTTTATTAAAGAAGGGTTTAATTGAGGTTTAAATTTCATACAATTATGTATAAGTTAGCTTGGGAATGTTAAGTGTGAATGTTGTACAACTTTGTTTACATGTCATTATTGCAATTGAATTCAAAATAATGTTGCTCTTAGGCGTGTAATACGGTTTAGTAACACTTAAAGTTTTTATTTTCTCTTATATCATGTTGCTATGTATTGATGAAAGCCAATTAGGCTCAGTTGGTATCCTTGAGTTTCAAATATTACTTACGTTCTGTGTGGACTCGATCTCGAGTCTCACACTCTTCAGCCTTTGGTTTTCTTGAGGTTTGGGTTTCCTTTGGGCCTAGACCTTAGGGCCACTTCGATATGGGGAGATTTATGGCCTAATAGTTCTTTTGGCTTGTGTTCGAGTCCAGGTCCCCATTTAATGGGCTGCTGCAAATTGTGTGTACAACAAGCTTGGCCCAAATGCCTAAAGGCCCAGCACGCCCCTGTAATTAGTAGTTGTGCAAACAATGGCTTCAAGTTGCGTTGTTTTAAAGTAATTCTTTTAATTAGATTGAGGTGCACCGTATTAGCCAAACCTATAATTTATGGCCCTCAAAGATTAGGTCAAGAATCTTATAGAATAATTCGAGGCGTGTCATGCCAAATAAAACCCCTAAGTCCATGGCCCTCATATAGTTAATACTAACTCTTTAAAATCGGGGTGTTCCATCAATTGAATTTTCCATGGCCCTCGCAAATGTCGTTATTAATTTGAACTTCCGTAGTTGCTTTAGGTGCGTTCTTTAAATTGACTTTCTTTTAATTACTAAATTCAGGTGTACATTTCATGTTACCCAATTTCAATTTCTAACAACGTTAAATAGAACGTGTCGCGAATCGCGGGTGCATTTCATGTGGCGTGGTTCAAGGCATGTTTTAAATAATGTTGAATATTCCTAAAAGCGTTTTAAAAATAATTAAAAGTGATTAATAAGATAAAAATGCACAATAGATTTAAAACATGTAGTAAATCAGATAATAGGCCAATATTAATAGTTTAAGCGACCGTGCTAGAACCACGGAACCTGTGGAATGCCTAACACCTTCTCTCGGGTTAATAGAATTCCTTACATAGAATTTTTGGTTCGCAGACTTTAAAATGAAAGTCGAATTTCCTCGATTTGGGATTTAAAATAAACCGGTGATTTGGGACACCAAATAAACTATCCCAAGTGGTGACTCTAATAAATAAATAATTCCATTTCGAATAATGTCACTTAAAGTGAAAAAAAATCCCTTATACACTCGGGGTATAAAAAGGAGGTGTGACAGCTCTGGCGACTCTACTGGGGACAAGAACCCAGAACCTCTGGTTCAGGGTTCAAGAATTTGATCTTATAATAGTTTTTATATTTGGATTTATTTATTATCTGGTTTTATTTACATGTCTGGGCCTAATGTGCTAAATGTTACTTTTTACTGCTTTGATATTGTTGAACTATATATAAATTAATACGAAACCCTCCTCTCTCTGAGTCTTCTAAATCATCTGGAAAGTGTGCCCTTCGTGTAACTTCTCTTCTGTTAGAGTCATATGCCAATTTTAGAACGAGGTTCGGACAAGTTGCAAAGCCGGTGAAGCTTTTGTATTCCCTGTACGCTGCCCTCCCCCCCCCTGGCTCGAGCTATCCGCTCGAATATGCCAGGTCTAGAACAAATAAACCCATGTTTTAAACATAGTATAACATAGCCTCATGTCGGATCCCTAGTAGGAACGCTTATTTGCATCACGTGCATTTGACTTTGGGGACTCAGCACATGGGTTGGGTCCATCTAAGACAGGTTCACCCAAATTCAAAAGACCATCCTGATGCATTTTACTTGCTACTTGCGCATTTATTTGACTCTGATTGCATGTTGACCAGTTTCTAGAATAAGGCAGAGAAAATTGAGAAAAACCAAATTGAGGTGAGGAAATTACCAGCCTGTGAAAAACCTGGTATCCAAAATACCCCGAAACTCTGCCGAAATTTTCAGAAAAAAAGGGAAAAAAAGCTATTTCAAAAAGTTTGTGTTTTCTGTTGGGTCAAAATTGACCAAACTACGTGAGTTTGATTCTCACCGGATGTGGGATACGTAGGCAACCCTCATCGGGTCCCAATCCATTTTGCAAAAATAACCCAAAATATGAGGTGTCACTATTTTGTCATAAATAAATTAGGCGACACTGTTCTTGTCCAAAATAGCCAAAATGCCCGAAAAGGGCGCCGGAAGGCTATTTTTGCAGGAATAGCCACTTAGGGGCCTTTTTCAAATCCTGATTCGTTAACAAACACAGCTTTAAAATTTTCTTTCTTGAGGTGCTGAAGGGCTGTATTCGTAAAAATATTTTTTTTTAATTTTGTGAAAATTGGTGTTTTTCTCTTGAGTCAAAGTAAATCACAGTCTTTTAACGAATCACTTTAAAATAAATGTATAGGATGAGCACGATTGAAAAAGAACCTTTCACAGTCCTCGAGGAAATCCCGTTAGAACTACATATGTGGTGGAGTGATTTGGGGGAAGTCAGTAGAAAATTGTGATAAAAGCTTTGGGCGGTCTTGTTGGTCTTCTGAATATTAAGCCGAGGAAGGATATAATTGAGGCTCTAATACCCTTTTGGGACCCAGTACATAATGTGTTCCATTTTTCCGATTTTGAGCTAACTCATACGCCTGAGGAAATAGCGGGCTACACTAGTTTTCGTGGGAATCTCAGAAATCAATACCCGGTGGCGCCTAGAATAGTGACTCCTCATAAGTTTCTGGATCTTCTAAGCATCAGTCGGGAAGTTCAAGACGGAAACTCGGCTAAAGGATTTTGCACATTGCATTTCTTGTACCGACGTTACGGGAATCCCGTGATTTTGAGATTCCAGATACCGGTCTCACTCATTCAAGAAACAAAGATAAGTGGGAAGCTCGGCGGGGATTGGCTTTTATAGTGGCATTCTTGGGTGTTTTGATTTGTCCAAGAAAGGATGGAAACATAGAATTGGGCTTGTGGTAATAGTCGACTTCATGACTAAAAAGGCAAATGACATTATTGTACCGATGATTTTGGCAGAAATCTGTCGAGCCTTGACTGTTTGCCGAGAAGGAGGAAAGTTTTTTGAGGGATGCAATATGCTTCTACAACTCTGGATGGAGGAACACCTGTGTCACTGCCGGGGGTAGATGAACCTTGGTATGACCGGTCTTCAATGCATTGAAAAACAGGAACAACGGGTGGAGAGCTATGAGTTTCTGGAGGGTACAGAAGCATGGTTTGTACACTTGAGCTCCCTGACTCCAAACACGATTGAATGGACATTCGGGTGGTTCTCGGTCAGCGAAGTCATTTATATGTCGGTCGAGGTGCGTTTTCTTCTATTGATGGGTCACCGGAGCATTCAGCCTTATGTCCCGCACAGAGTTCTACGTCAGTTAGGCAGGTCCCAGACTATACCATATAATGAGGATTTGAGTCGGCAGGTCATCGAACTGGAACCAAAAGCTGCTTTCCCAGAAGAAAGGGTGCGTCGGATTTGGCATTAATATAGGTTCTTAGAGCCAAAGACTCAGGTACGAGACCTATCCAGAGGAGAGTTGGAGCATAGTTACACAACTTGGTACGGTAAGAGGTCTCAAGTCCATCTAGAGCCCGAACGGCCCGCAAAAAGGCCCCATGTCTAACAATTTACTGATGGAGCGCAGGAGCAATGAGATTGGTTGGAAAAAGAGGCAAGATACAGAACCACCATAAGCAAATTGGAGGGACAGATTCAGGATCTTAAATTAGACAAAAGTGTACAGGCCGCTGCCGACGAAGGGGAGAAGAAGAAATTGGCTTAATAAAACAAGGCCCTTCGAACACAAATCCAAAAAATGAAAATAGCTGTTGAGAATCAGGAAAGGAGCCGAAAGGATGAAAGATCATAAGTGGTCTCAAGAGGAAAATAGCTGAGTGTGAGGATGATCTGGAAAAATCCGAGGGTAATTTGGCAAGGGCCTGGGCATAGTTAACGAAAAATGCAGAGGGACGAGCAGAGTTTGTCCGGCAACCAAAAAAGAAATATGAGGGAGAAGCCACCAAGTTGAAGAAACAACTAACTACCCTCAAAAATGAGATGGCCAAACAAGCTAAGAACTTTAAAGCAGAAAGGGAACATTGCTATGCATTAATGGCCCAGTTAGAGGAATATATGTAATAGTTGCAAGGTCAAAACCTTCATGATACCCAGGTGCTAGAAGCTAGGTCTCAGCAAATAAGGCGTTTGCTCCAAGAAAAGGGTATTATCAAGGAGAGGGTTAGAGCCATTGCTGATTACATCGTCATGAAGTACCATGAATGTGAAGACATGACTAGAACCACCTTCTTTGCTACGGTAATGACCTTTGCTCGCCAAATAATGAGTGACCTGGAGCGCCTTCAAGTGGATCTTACGCATAGGCCTGTGGCGAGACCGACTGATATCCCGCGGGCAACTGGAGCAGTTGAGGCATTGATGTATTCATGATTTTCATTCGAGTCTATATTTTCATTTTTCTTTATTGGAGTCTATTAGTCTACTTTTGAGTTTGTATTTTCATCTTTCTGTTGGAGTCTATTAGTCCCCCTTTTTCCGAGTCTGTTAGTTTTTATGATAGGATGAGTCATTGTAATCAAGCCGTTTTTATTTTATGAAAAAAATTTGAAAACCCCAAAATATTTTTTTATATTTATTTTTACACTTATCCCCCAGAACTACACAAAGATCTGATTCATACGGTGTCATGATACGTAGGAAATCCCCATAGGATTCGATCATAACCTTGAAATGAAAAACAAAAGAAAAAAAGAAAAGAAAAAGAGAGAGAAAAAAAAACAAGAAAAGTTGTGGGAAAGAAAAATTGTGAAAAATAAGAGAGCAATAGTGAGAGAATAAGAGAATAAAAGCAGACTCAAGAAAAGAAAAGCAGGAATGAAAAAAGGAGAGAAAAAGAAATCAGAAATTAGTGAAAGCCAGGATTACGCAAGCAGCCGTTCAAATGCACAATAGAAATGGTTAACTGCTTAGGTGCATTGCATCCCTAACGTGCGGTTGCCTATCTGTTAAGCCCTTAATCACTAACAAGTTTGCTTGTTGTCATCAAGTTCAGGTAAGTGGTTAGTTTGTTTGGCATTCTGGCAACTCACCCGTACAACACCATGTAAAAGACAAGTTGATCATGGCTAAACCAAGAACTGGATGCAAGTGTTATTGATCCGTCAAGAGAGGGGGAGGAGTCTGATGTTAACCTGAAAGAGGAGTTGTATAAGTTGAAACACCAGATGGCAGAGATGTACCAGGCATGGGTAAAAGGGCATCCACCACCATCCTACCCCGCTAACCCTTCTTTCGTCCCGCCGCTGGCTCAATCTCAAGAACCTCCCACTACTAATTTATCTCCAGGCTTCCCCATTTACCACCACTACCAGGGCACCACTTCCCAAACACCACAAGCTTTACCAACCAAACCAGTTCCATACCCTCCTCCACCAGCCACCCCTGTTTTTGTGGCACCCCCACCCGCTACACTCCATCGATCCTCCAGTGAGCCTTTATTCCAGACCCAAGATAACCAATACTATCCCCCGGAGACTACTTTCAAGGCCCCGAAACCTTACTTCTACATTCCTCGTTTCGACCTTCCTATCGAGACTGAGAAACCACCTAAGAAACCAGAGCAGGAGGAGATGTTCAGGAAGGTTAGAAGTTTGGAAGAGTCATTCAGAAGCATGTAGGGATTGGGAGGCCAGGTGAGCGTATCCTACAAGGATTTATGTCTATTTCTTGATGTTCAGTTGCCTGTGGGATTTAAGATGCCGAAGTTTGATTTGTATGACGGGCACAGAGACCCGATGGCTCACTTAAGGGGATTATGTAGTAAAATGAGATGAGCTACTGGGAAAGATGAGCTATTAATGGCATGCTTTAGCCAGAGTCTGAGTGGCTCGGCGTTGGAGTGGTACACTTGTCAAGATCATGGCAGATGGTACACATGGGATGACTTGGCCCAATCATTCGCTCATCATTTCCAATACAACATCGAGATTGTTCCAGATCGATTGTCTCTAACTAAGATTAAGAAGAAGCCTAGTGAAAGTTTCAGAGAATATGATTTTCGCTGGAGAGAATAGGCAACAAGAGTTAACCCCCCGATGGAGGAAAGCGAAATGGTGGAGTACTTCCTGCAGGCTCTGGAGCCTACTTACTTTGGCCATCTGATATCGGTCATAGGCAAGTCTTTCAACGAGGTAGTGAAGATGGGTGGCATAGTGGAAGAAGATCTTAAATCAAGCAAAATCATGAGTTATTCGGCTATCAAGGCAACTACCCAAGCCATTCAGAACAGTATTGGTAGAGTGATTGGGAAGAAAAAGAAAGAATATGTGGCAACAATTGATTTAGGATCATGGTTTGGACCCAGGGACCCATCATACCAATATACCCAGCCTCGACCCCACCACCGAACCTATACCCAAACCCCATATAATCCACCCCAACATTACTTCCCATCACCAGACCCTTATATTTCTGTCCACCACGCCCAGATATATACTTGAGCTCCTGCCTACGCGCAATGGCGTGCCCCAGCCCCTCAAAACACTTACCCAGCTCCACAAAATGATTACCCACCCCCACGAGCCTATCGAAACCCTACTGACCCAAGTTTCCAATCCAATCCAGTATTCAAAAATGAGAGGTTGCAATGGAAGAAAACCTTCACCCCATTGGGTGAGTCTTATACCAGTTTATTCCATAGATTGAGGCAGTTGGATATGTTGAGGCCAATTGAATCAAAATTGCCAAACCCTTCTCCAAAGAATCTTGATTACTCCGTGAGCTGTAAATATTGAAGTCCAGACTCCAGAGGCACCCAACATCAACCAGAACCCATTGCCAACCCATCAGGAAACAAACATGATTGAGATAGTACATAAAGGGGGGAACCCAAGAAGCCTTCACAGACCATCATGATGATTCGGTCCAGTGAGGTCAAGCCAGTCAAAAAACCAACAACTGAAGGATCAGTGAACAAGTTGAGCATGGCGAACGGTGAACCATCTGTGGTAGTCAAGAAAGGATCCCTAAGTGATGTTGTAGCGAAGCAAGAAAAGTTAAAAATGGTTGTGCCAGGAGTGGCCAACAAGCCTATCATAATTGTGGAGGGTGCCCTTACAGATCCTGTCATTATCAAGCCTGTAATCCAGTTGTTGGTAATCAGCACCAAGGCCATCCCATGGAACTATGAACGGGTGATAGTAATCTATAAGGGAAAGGAAGTGAAAGAAGAAGTCAATGAGGCCTAGGGATTAACTCATTCAGGGCGATGCTTTACCCCAGAAGAGTTAAGGAAAGCTAAAACATCCAGAGATAACCCAATGCTAGTGAAGAAAGCAGTGACTGAAGAAGAGGCGGAGGAGTTTCTAAGGAGAATGAAGGTACAAGATTATTCCATCGTGGAGCAGTTGAGAAAGATGCCCGCTCAGATTTCATTGTTGTCATTGTTAATCCACTCAGACGAGCATCGTCGGGCCTTGATGAAAATTTTGAATGAGGCTCATGTTCCCGACAAAATTTCAGTAACCCATCTAGAAAAGATCGCCAACAAAATATTTGAGGTGAACAGGGTCACCTTCTCTGATGATGAGTTACATGTGCAATGTATTGAACATAATAGAGCTCTATATCTTATGGTGAAGTGTGAAGATTCTATGATTTCTAGGGTATTAGTTGACAATGGTTCCAGTGCAAACATCTGACCTCTCTCTACTCTGAACAAGCTGAAAGTGGATTATGAGAGGATTCACAATAGGACTGTGGAGGGAAAGATTCAGTTGGTGATAGTGCTTAGGTTGACAATAGGACCGGTGGAATTCACCATGGAGTTCCAGGTGCTGGACGTAGGCGTCTCTTATAATTTTCTATTAAGTCGACCTTGGATTCATGCCGCCAAAGCAGTCCTGTCCACTCTACATCAGATGGTCAAGTTCAAATGGGATAGACAAGAGATCGTCGTACATGGTAAAGATAACTTGTGTGCTCACAGTAATGCCTCTGTCCCGTTCATTGAGGTTGAAGATGACAAAGGGCCTTGGGTCTATCAAGTTTTTGAAAAAGTGCCGGTGGAGAAGGTTCTAGAAGGAAAATGTGTTCCAACCCCAAAGATAACCTCCGCATCAGTCATGGTGGCCTTTGAAATGCTGAAAAATGGCTTTGTGCCCAATAAAGGTCTGGGTGCATCTCTGCAGGGTATCATACAACCAATGTCCCTCCCTAAGAATTTGGGTACATTTGGTCTGGGATTAAAACCTACACCGACAGACGTGAGAAGAGCTAAAAGGTTGAAACAAAAGGTGTGGGCACTTCCAAAGCTTATTCCGCATCTCTTTATGTCTTTTGTCAAGCCCGGCGCTAGGAAATGCCCAGTGACGACAATTCAAAGTTCTGTGGTTAACATTGATGAGGAGTTAATTGAAAGGTTCCAGAGATTGTTTGATGATGTGAACATGGTGAAAGTCGGAGAAGGTTCTAGCAAAGCGGACGTGCAGTTCGTCGGGCCGAATGTAAAGCTTAAAAATTTGAAGGCTACTCCTCTCCCTACTCAGAAGGAGTCTTGGTAGTTTGTTTTGTTTTCCTTTCTATTCGGGTCATTCAAGGGTTGTGACCCAGACTTTTAATTTCTGCTTGTTGATGTACAAACCTTGTTATCCTTTATTTAAATGAAATGCAATTTTCCTTTTTCATCATTCCTGATAGTTTTATTTTTTGTTTTTCTTTTCTTCTATGTACAGTACTTTTTATGCTGGTTTCAATGACATGACATGCATGAGGAATCTTCGGCCCAGTCTTAAAAGTCAATCTAATTCGGAAATAGTAATCCAAGAAATGCAGTGTTATGATGAATCAGAATATGATGAGGATGAGGCCTTTGAAGAGATTAGTAAGGAACTAAGTCATTTTGAAGAAAAACCCAAGCCTAATCTGAATGAAACGGAAGCAATCAATCTAGGGGATCCAGATAATGTCAGAGAAACTAAGATAAGTGTCCATCTTGAACCACAAATCAGGGAAGAAATAATTAAAGCATTGTTTGAGTATAAGGATATTTTTGCATGGTCGTATGATGACATGCCAGGCTTGAGTATCGATTTGGTGGTCCACAAATTGCCAATTGATCCAGCATTCCCTCCCGTTAAGCAAAAGTTGAGAAAATTCAAAACTGACATGAGTGTGAAGATTAAAGAAGAGGTCACAAATCAGCTTGATGCAAAGGTTATTCGGGTCACGCGGTATCCCACGTGGCTAGCCAACGTTGTGCCTGTGCCAAAGAAGGATGGTAAGACTAGAGTGTGTGTTGATTACTGTGATCTCAACAAGGCAAGTCCAAAGGACAACTTCCCATTGCCAAATATCCACATTTTGATTGATAATTATGCCAAGCACAAGATTGGGTCTTTTGTAAACTGTTATGCGGGGTATCATCATATTTTAATGGATGAGGAAGATGTAGAAAAGAAGGCATTCATCACGCCGTTGGAAACATATTGCTACCGGGTCATGCCTTTTGGTTTGAAAAATGCTGGGGCAACTTATATGAGGGAAATGACAACCATATTCCATGACATTATACACAAGGAGATTGAGGTTTACATGGATGATGTGATCATAAAGTCCAAGAAGCAGTTTGACCACGTTAGAGATTTGAGAAAGTTTTTTTAGAGGCTCCGCATGTACAATATTAAGCTCAATCCTGCAAAGTGCGCATTTGGTGTTCCATCGGGGAAACTGTTGGAGTTCATAGTCAGTCAGCGGGGCATTGAATTGGATCCGTCAAAGATCAAAGCTATCCAAGAGTTACCACCGCCAAAGAACAAGACCGAGGTGATGAGTCTACTAGGGAGGTTGAACTACATCAGCAGGTTTATTGCTCAGCTCACGACAACTTGTGAGTCCATCTTTAAGTTGCTAAAGAAGGATGTTGTGGTCAAGTGGACTGATGAGTCTTAGGAAGCATTCTATAAGATAAAGGGGTATTTATAAAACCCACCTGTGTTGGTCCCACCAGAACCAGGGAGACTTTTGATTCTTTACACGATAGTCCTGGATAACTCATTTGGTTATGTGCTGGGTCAGCATGACATCACTGGAAGGAAAGAGAAATCCATCTACTATCTCAGCAAGAAGTTCACATCTTATGAGGTTAAGTATACTCCCCTTGGAAGGACATGTTGCGCCCTGACTTGGGTAGCACAGAAGTTGAAGCATTAATTGTCATCCTACACTACTTACCTCATCTCTCGTCTGGATCCTTTGAAGTATATCTTTCAGAATCCCATGCCCACAGGAAGGCTCACAAAGTGGAAGATCTTGCTCATGGAGTTTGACATCGTATATGTGACTCGGACGGAGATGAAAGCCCAAGCTTTGGTGTTTCACTTGGTCGAGAACCTGGTGGACGAAGAATATGAACCTTTGAAGACTAATTTTCCTGATGAAGAGGTAATGCACATTGACGAGGTCGAGAAAGAGGAAAAGCCCGGTTGGAAACTCTTTTTTGATGGGGCTGCTAACATGAAAGGCGTTGGGATAAGAGCTGTACTCATTTCTGAAACAGGGCATCACTACCCTGTTACGGCTCAGCTTCGTTTCTATTATACCAACAACATGGATGAGTATGAGGCATGCATTTTGGGTTTAAGACTAGCTGTAGATATGGGAATCTAGGAAGTCTTGGTCTTGGGAGACTCGGACCTTCTGGTGCACCAGATTCAATGAGAATAGGAGACATGGGATTTAAAACTTATACCATATCGACAATGTCTGCATGATCTTTGTCAACGGTTTCGATATATAGAATTCAGGCACATTCTAAGGATCCATAATGAGGTTACCGAGGCTACTCTGGCGTCGATGTTACATCATCCAGATAAGGCTTATGTTGACCCTTTGCATATTTAGGTCCGCGATCATCATGCTTACTATAACATGGTAGAAGAAGAACTTAACGGTGAACTTTGGTTCCATGATATCAGGGAGTACATCAAAATGGGGGTATATCCAGCATATACCACAGGGGACCAAAAGAGAATAATTCGTCGATTGGCAAGTGGATTTTTCTTCAGTAGAGGAGTTTTGTGCAAAAGGACTCCAGATCTTGGATTGTTAAGATGCATAGATGCTAGATAGGCCACGGCTATCATGACCGAAGTGCATTCCGGAGCCTGCGGACCGCACATGAGTGGGTATGTTCTGGCAAAGAAAATTCTCCAAGCAGGTTATTATTGGCTCACCATGGAGCGAGATTGTATCAGTTTTATGCGCAAGTGTCATCAATGTCAAGTGTACGGAGATTTGATTCATTCTCCGCCATCTGAATTACACACAATATTCGCACCATGGCCTTTTGTTGCTTGGAGTATGGATGTCATCAGACCAATTGAGCCAGCAGCATCCAATGGACACAGGTTCATTCTGGTGGTCATTGACTGTTTCGCTAAGTGGGTTGAAGCTAAAACTTTCAAATTTGTGACCAAGAAGGCACTGGTCGATTTTATTCATTCAAATATCATTTGTCGGTTTAGAATCCCAAAGGTGATCATCATAAATAATGGTGCTAATCTTAACAGTCATCTGGTAAAGGAAGTGTGTCAACAGTTTAAAATCACACATCATAATTCCACCCCATACCGCCCCAAGGCGAATGGAGCAGTTGAGACATCCAACAAAAACATAAATAAGATACTTCGGAAAATGATACAAGGTTCCAGGCAATGGCATGAGAAGTTGCCCTTCACGTTGTTGGGTTATCGCACAACTATTCGCACTTCAGTTCGGGCAACTCATTATTTGTTGGTATATGGAACTAAGGCAGTGATACCTGCGGAAGTTGAAATTTCATCCCTTCGGATTGTTGCTGAAGCCAAGATTGATGATGATGAGTGGGTCAAAACCCGTTTAGAGCAGTTGAGTCTGATTGACGAGAAAAGATTGGCAGCAGTGTGTCATGGCCAGTTGTATCAAAAGAGAATGGCGAGAGCATACAACAAGAAGGTGCGTCCGTGGAAATTTGAAGTGGGTCAACAAGTACTGAAACGCATCCTTCCACATCATGCTGAAGCAAAAGGCAAGTTCGTCGTAAACTGGTAAGGGTCGTTCATCGTAACGAGAGTGTTATCCAATAGTGCTTTGTATTTAACAGATATAGAAGGCAAATGTGTAGACATGGCTATCAATTTTGATGCAGTCAAAAGACATTATGTATGATTTCTTTAGTTTAAATTATGTTTGTTTGTACTTGGCATGTTTTAAAGATTGGAATGATGAAGGCATTTTGTTCTGCTATCTATATACTTTATCCTTTGTTACCCCCTTTGAGCCTTATTTATTTCCTTTCATACCCCTCTTTTGAAATCAGTAAGGAAATTCAGAAATACGAACGCAAAAGGTAAGTAAAGAAGTAAAGAAGAAAAGAGAAGAGAAAAGAAAAGGGAAAAAATGGAAAACAATGAAAAGAAAGAAAAGTGAGAATAAGGAAAAAAGGAAAAGAAAAGAGTAGTAACAAAAACAAAGCCATTCCTATGACATGAACTACGTTCGACCTGATTTCTTTTAAGGATATGTAGGCAGCCTCACGGTTCGGTCCCATCAAAATAGAAATCCAAAAGTCCCTAAGCAAAAAAACTGTGGCAGAAAGTTGTGGTTATTGTAAGAAATCCGATTCCAAGTGTTGTAATTTTTAAACCCATTCAAGTTGTTTCGAGCCTTTTGATATCCTTTCTTTCTAACCCTATCCAAAAGCCCACATTACAGTCCAACGAAAGACCTTCTGATCAGTCTTCAAGAGATGCCAAGTCGAGCAAGTAAAGGTGATTCATATCAGGGGCAACACTCTGTTCTGAGCAAGAAAATAAAAAATGAGAGAGTCTTATTGGTGAAAATCCTCACGGGCACCGTAAGGTGATGGAAAGCTGAGAGAAATTAAAAAATGAGAGAGTCTTATTGGTGAAAACCTCATGGGCACCGTAAGGCTACGGTGAGTTGAGAGATGATTAAATGAGAGAGGTCTGTTGGTGAAAACCCTTCAGGGCACCGCGAACCGAAGAAATTGGGTTATGGAGATCCTAGGGCATAAGGTATGATAATTGAAAAGAAGATTGGTTGAATAGGCTGAGCCGATTAATTCGAATTGCATGTCATGATCATTGGTGCCAGTTGTTCTACTCAGATAAGTCTTTTTTCCTTTTCCCCTCTGATACAGTCATACAGTTTTAGATTTTCTTTTATTCCTAACTCTCAAAGTCATTGCATTTCATTTCTTTTGGGTTTATTTCTCTAAGGTTTTTCCAATGTCAGCCTTGTTTAAGTAAGTAAGAAAGGATTTCAAAGCTTACTACCAACTTCCAACTACACAAAGCAAAGTGCGGCCAAAGCATACCAAAGTTAGCAAGATGTAAAGGGGGAAATAAGGTGCCAGTGAAAATGCCATTGGTCGAATGGTTTAGTAATTTTGTGGGAGATACAGAGGTTTAGGTAGAAGGGTAAGAAATGTAAAACAACTATTTGGGTGTAGAGCACTCGGGTCATCCAAGGTCCTGCGCTTGAGAGTCAGTCAGAAAGTTGAACGGTTCTTGGCCAGTTCAAGGCGACCAGTCAAAGCAAAGCACGGCAGCGGAGAGGCCACCTTCAGCAAGAATGCCACAAACTAACCACCATATTTTTTAAACTGACAAGATTTTTCTTTGATCTGAAACAAGGGCAGAAAATTTCGTTTGTTTCGGAGAAACCCTCCATGAGGAAAGTAAGTACCGGACATGTTCGATCATAAATCCTCAGGACCCTCCTGGATAATGGGATTTAATTTTTTTAAAAAAAAAACTCAGGACCTTCCTGGATAATGGGACCTAGTTAAATGAAGGACACGATGGAACTTTCCTCCTTGACTTCAGTTTAGGAATATTTTCATCCGGGATTGGAACGACCTATGTTGTAACGGAGGAGAGAAGGTGAACCAGCTTCCTTTGGTCGCCTCTCCCGTCTGGTCGAGTAGCTTTCGCTCCTTCCTACTTACTTTATTATAATATAAGCTTAAGCTGCTACGTGGCCTATTGGGAGCTTTTTAGTCATAGTGGGAGCTTTCGGAAATCACTTAGCAGGTCTTCAAGACCTTCATAGATAACAAGATTTAGCATAAAGTTCTACTTTGGGGAAGTACAATCTAGCATTTAAAGTTTTTCACTTTTGAGATGAGACTTGGTTTGAAATTTTCAGGATAAGGGAATCTAGCTTAGAATTTATTTTGATAACAAGAATCGGTTAACACTCACAGATGTTCCCAATATCAAACTGGGGTAGAAGAATTTCTTTTGTTTTGTCTATTTGTTGTAATCAGGCGCCCATCTGAAGAACCAGGGAAGACAACACAAGTTTCAAGAATAGAAGACAATTAAAGCTCAAGCAATCAGGCACCCACCTGGAGAAACAAGGGAAGACAATTCAAAAGGAAAGCAGTTTCAAGAAGAGGACAATTCAGGTTCAGCAATTAGGCACCACCTGGAGAAACAAGGGAAGACAATTCAAGTTTCAAGGGAAAGCAGTTTCAAAGGAAAGCGGGTCGAGTTCAGCAATCAGGCGCCCACCTGGAAAACAAAGGGAAAAGCAATTCAAGTGTTGGTAATCAGGAGCCCACCTGGAGAACAAAGGGAGAAGCAATTCAAGTGTAGTATTGGTAATCAGGAGCCCACCTGGAGAACGAAGGGAAAGCGATACAAGTGTTGGTAATCAGGAGCCCACCTGGAGAATAAAGGAGAGAAGCAATTCAAGTGTCGATAATCATGAGCCCACCTGACGAACAAATGGAAAAGCAATTCAAGTGTTGGTAATCAGGATCCCACCTGGAGAACAAAGGGGAGAAGCAATTCAATTGTTGGTAATCAGGAGCCCACCTAGAGAACAAAGGGGAGAAGAAATTCAAGTGTCGGTAATCAGGAGCCCACCTGGAGAACAAAGAGAAAAGCAATTCAAGTGTTGGTAATCAGGAGACCACCTGGAGAACAAAGGGAAAGCACCTCAGAATACAATTCAAGTCAGCAGCAAAGGAATTTCACCTGGAGAGTACAAGTCAACAAAACAACAGAAACTACAAGATCGAATTTGAAGATATAGATAGGATTCTTATAATTCATGGATCATAGTTTAGTCTAGCTTCTTTTATTTCGTCTTGTTGTAATAAGGGGTTCAGCAAGCAGAAACAACAGCAACATCAGTAAAATCACAGTTTTCCGGTAGTCCCAGCTACCAAAACTTCCAAAACTACACTGACCTAATTCCTTTATAGCCAAGGATATGTAGGCAACCTCTGAAGCAAGGTTCGGTCAGGCTCTTTCCAAAAATGTTTCTCATGGAGTTTCAAACGGGCAAAAATCCCTCATAATTGTTCATTTTATCTTTGCCCGAAAACCCATCATGTCTCCGAGCAAAGAGGGGTAGCTCTGAGCATGTGGTTTTTGCCCTACATGAAATACTCCTACAGAATCCCAAGGAAATAGATTTGTTCTTTTAATTATTTGCCATTTTAGGAATTTTTGTAGAATTTTCTTAATTATTTGTATTTTTCTGTGCATGTTTAATTTTTAGTTAAATCATGAAAATACAAAAATACTCTGAATTTGCATTTAGGATTTATTTTTATATTTTTAGGTTAATGAGTAAATTAGTTGTTTTATAAAAATGAAAAATCACAAAAAACAATAACTCACTTTGCATTCTCTAACTTTTTAATTTTAAATTTTGTAATTCTTCTTTTAATTTAGGAGTTAATTAATTTATGTAAATACTATGATGAGTAATTAGCTTAATTTGATAAATTAATTTGGTTTAAGAGTTAATTTAGGTTTTAAATTACTTTGAAAAGGAAAAGGAAAATTGGAAATTAAAAAAAGGAAAAGAGAATTAAAAGGGTTGTTAAAGCCAATTCAACCAGGCCCAAATGAATTCCAGGTCCAAAACCCAGTCCCACACCCAGTCCAAGCCTTCAGCCTCGAGACCCTCGAAACGACGTAGTATAGGAACAAAACTACGTCGTTTTGAGTTCAAGGGCTTTAAGTTAATCCTGGCCTTCGGTTTCATCTCATCCAACGGCTGTGAACACTTCCCCCATTTTAAATAAAACTGTCCGAATAACCTAAAGTCTTCACTTCACTTCACTTCCTCACCGATTGTCTCTTTGTAAAACCCTAGACCCGCCACCCTAAATTCCTCCACCATTTTTACCGGCGGCAGACCACCCAATCAACCCCAAATTGTTCCTCTACAATCCCCACACCCCATGGAACATGAATCTAACATGAATACCCCAAAAATCACCACCCTTGCCTCCAAATCCCAAATCTGACGCCAAAACCTGAACCCTAATCTTACTCTCCTTGTCAGAGATCAAGCCGTTTTCTGGGCCGATAATGGGTCGAAACCTATACCAGTCAACTATTCTCCTTGAGGATGAGCGATTAGCATGGATTTCTACTCGTTTCGAAACCCACCAGCCCCATGCAAGACCAAAGACCGGCAAATTTGTCAAGCAATGCTCACTCATGTGTTTCCGGTAAAACAGTACATGTTTTTTCCTGTTGATTGTATGTCCATTTCTTCTTTAACTTTGTTTGCTTCCCAATTTTGATTTCATTTTTTTACCATTCACTCGTTCATTTATTTATGCTATGGTTTGTTCAAATTAGTAGGTCAATTTCTTCTTGTCTTCTTTGTTTAATTTGAAGTTCTGTTGATTAAACAGCACCAATACGCCCATATGTTTTACTGTATTATCATGCTCCCTTTCTTCTTTTCTCTTTCCCTATTTAGCCAGTCATAGTTTCAATTATTCAGTGATGTGAGTTCACCATTTTTAGGTTCTAATGGGTTAAGTCCATGTTATGGTTAATTTGATGCATTTTCGGTTTTGTTTGATCTGTTCTTGCTTTACTGAATTTGAGACCCTTTTTTTGGGGTTTATGGTAAGGCAAACCTGGGCATTGGATGCCCACCCGCTTGGGCCCAGATATGAGTAGCAGGTGATCTGCATTGGTTTAGGTTATGAGGGTAAATAATAGAGGGTTAAAGGGTAGTTTAGGAAATTAGGCAAGGGGAATCTTTCTTAACTGCTTGGGGAAATTTCTAGGAAGGTGGGGTTGGATTTGTTTTAGCAAGCAGACTCTAATTTTGGGGTTTAAAATGAAAGAATGAAAAATCAGGGAAGGGGTAATTGGTAAAACTTAAAACTAATTCTGCTGCCCTAGGACCTTCTATATAAGCTTGTTTTCAATAAAAATGAGCAGAGATTATAAGACTGAAAAACTTAGAAACAGCTGAGCTTTTAGACTCTGAAAATACTAAAAAAATGCCTGAAACTTCCTTGGTTTTTTGCTCTTTGATTTCCTTTGTTAGTCGGAATTTTAAAAAGCTCCAAAGAACTGTGCTCATCTGGGTTTTAAATTAGTTTGAAAGAAGCTGGGTTTGCTGAGTTATTGAGTTGATCTACTGTTGTTGCTAATTCCTCACTCTCATTATTTTCTCTTGACTTCCAGGTATTTTTGAGCTATGGATAGCATATGAAGTGTAAACATGCAATTCGAATGTGGAAACATGATGAATACAAGTTGTTTTATTGAATCTTACTTCCCTGATCTTCCATTTCTTTCATATTTTGTAATAGTTTAATCTTATGTGTATTCTATTAGCCTTCTCATGTTGTTGATGTGGTATAAAGTGAATTGCTTATGGTTTTCGTCTGATTCTGCTGAAAGTTGATGTGATTTTTAGATTCAAGGTAGTTACATGTTAATATCGTGGGATTTTTGCTACTGTTTGTATTAAAGAACGGTTTAATTGAGGTTTAACTTTTACAATTATTTATAAGCTAGCTTGGGATTGAATTAAGTGTGAATGTTGTACAACTTTGTTTTCATGTCATTAGTGCAATTGAATTCAAAACAATTTTGCTCTTAGGTGTGTAATACGGTTTAGTAACACTTAAAGTTTTTCTTTTTCTCTTATATCATGTTGTTGTGTATTGATGAAAGCCAATTAGGCTCAGTTGGTATCCTTGAGTTTCAAATATTGCTTACGTTCTGTGTGGACTCGATCTCGAGTCCCACACTCTTCAGCCTTTGCTTTTCATGAGGTTTGGGTTTCCTTTGGTCCTAGACTTTGGGGCCACTTCGAAATGGGGAGATTTATGGCCTTACAGTTCTTTGGAATTGTGTTCGAGTCCAGGTCCCCATTTAACGAGCTGCTACAAATTGTGTGTACGACAAGCTTGGCCCAGATGCTTAAAGGCCCAGCACGCCCTTGTAATTAGTAGTTGTGCAAATAATGGCTTCAAGTTGCGTTGTTTTAAAGTAATTATTTTTTAGATTGAGGTGCACTATATTAGCCAAACCTATAATTTATGGCCCTCAAAGATTAGATCAAGAAATCTTATAGAATAATTCGAGGCGTGCCATGCCAAATAAAACCCCTAAGTCCATGGCCCTCATATAATTAATACTAACTCTTTAAAATTGGGGTGTGCCATCAATTGAATTTTCCATGGCCCTTGCAAATGTCGTTATTAATTTGAACTTTCGTAGTTGCTTTAGGCGTGTTCTTTAAATTGACTTTCTTTTAATTACTAAATTCGGGTATGCATTTCATGTGACCCAATTTCAATTCCTAATAACGTTAAATAGAATGTGTCGTGAATCGCGGGTGCATTTCATGTGGTGTGGTTCAATACATGTTTTAAATAACGTTGAATATTCCTAAAAGAGTTTTAAAAATAATTAAAAGCGATTAATAATCTAAAAATGCACAATAGATTAAAAACATGTAGTAAATCAGATAATAGGCCAATATTAATAGTTTGAGCGACTGTGCTAGAACCACAGAACCTGGGAATGCCTAACACCTTCTCTCGGGTTAATAGGATTTCTTACTTAGAATTTCTGGTTCGCAGACTTTAAAATGAAAGTCGAATTTCCTCGATTTGGGATTTAAAATAAACCGGTGACTTGGGACACCAAATAAACTATCCCAAGTGGCGACTCTAATAAATAAATAATCTCATTTCGAATAATGTCACTTAAAGTGGAAAAACTCTCTTATACACTCGGGGTATAAAAAGAAGGTGTGACAAATAACAAAAGAAGAGCGATGGAAAATGGTGGGAAAACAAATGGAGGGAAGTGAAATTTTGAATGAGTTCACTTTACTAATGCACTTTGTCCCTCATTGGTAGAAGGAAAGAAAATCTTTATGTATATATAGAAAAGCTCATCTTTTAGCTCTTAAAGAGCTAAGAAGAAGGCAAGTCTCACGTCGTCGTCGTCGTCGCTCGCTCGGCTTCGGCTTTGGTCAAAGATTGATTGATTAATCTTTTTGGATAAAATTCTTTTTAAATATTTAATTAATTAACAAAAATTCAATTCACCCAATACTCCGACCCGGTCCAATTTTTTCTTTTCCGAATTATTTTAAATCCGTTTAATTTTCCCGCAATATTTCCAATAGCTATGGCTATTCTGAAACAGTGTCAAACCTGTTCCAACAGCCTTTTCAGAAAGAGTACTAAATTGGCTATAAATATTCCTTCAAATCCTAGAATATTTACTTACGAAATTTTCTGATAATCTTCTTCTTCTTCTGCACAAAAATTCCAGTGCGTTTTATAGTCTTCGAGTGGTTTGCTGTTCATTTGCGTTTTTGGTACCAATATGTTGGTGAGTTAAATCTTTCTATCCTGAGAGGATATATTTCAGAATCTCGGGTACTTGGGGGGGTAATTTCGTTAAGGATACACTGTGTATTCAGTGGGCTCGATTTGTTCCTATACTGTTTTTCAGAATTTATTTCGAAGTTACTATACTATTTCTAGAATATATTTTAACGTTCTAGTTCTACTAACTTTCTGTTTCTGCTTTTTAGAAAGTTTATTATTTATTTTATAGCAATACAGATTTCAATAACATAATTCTCTCAATATTTGCTCACATCTTCTTTGTTTTTACTTTGTCTTCTTTCTTTTTTTGCTTCTTTTAGATCTGTGTAGCTGTTTTTAATTTCATGGATAAATTTCTTTGGATTTCGTGTTTTCCAACCGGATGATGCGGAATCACCATTTTAAGGGTTATTCTCCGTCCAATTTCATTGATATTGCCTTCTTCTCGCTAATTTGGCTATATTTCTTCTTCTTCTTAAGGTGTTGACATTTATTATTCTGCTAACGTAAAAACAAAATGGATATTTAATTTTACTCCTAATTCATATTGTTCTTCCTTTTCTTTACTTTGTTTTGTATATATTATACTTCCACAAATTATGAGTCGCGAGTATGTTTTCAGGTTCTTCATAACTGCCTCTTCACACACACCTCACTCTACATAGCCAAGGAAAATAAAGTAAGAATTCATGATAACCCAATTTTGATAAAGCACTAAAATTGGTATATGGGTTGAGATTGACAAAAGTTGGATGAATTAAGTCGAATAGCTATTGGAAAAAAATTGTGTATGTGATTTTCTATTGATAGATTTTATTCATTATATCATGTGTTAGGAAGGTTTAATAAGGCCTAAGATGATTTGCGAAGGATTATATTCGTTTATCTGGCTAAAAACTTATGGAATAGGGAAGGTCTGTTAAAGGGCCTGTAAAGGGACTGCTTTCTATGATGACTCATTATTGTTAGTGGGATTTGAAAGTAAAGGAATGGAGGAGTAGGAAATAGATTACCGAGGATTAATAGAGATTGTATGAAGTTGCAAGATAGTAATGGTCCAAAAAAAGGACGAGAAAATAGCACAGATATCCCACAACTTTGAGAAGCAGACAAGATGGATAGAGATGTAAAGGCAAGTATAAGAGATCTGAGCCAAGGAAGTAGCTTAATTTATTTATTTTTTATTCCCTACTTGTTTGGCATTTGCTAATAATATATGTATTAATGGAAGTTTTGCATCCGCTGAATCCAAGTTTCACTTGGATTGAAGCTTGGGATGAGCTCAATCTGCTACTAAAGACGCTGCCAAGATTCCCAATGGTGCTTCCCAATAAAATATTTCATAGTTATTTGTGTCTTTTAGTTTATTTGCAGTATTTATAGCATTGTGTTTATGTAATTTTGTCATCTGCTTTCCGTTACTTCTTTTACTTGGAGTTGTAGGTGTAGTCAAAATTTGGAATCAGTAGATGCGAAACTTGTTGGAGTTACCTGATGATTGGACTGGGCCAGCTGGAACGATTGGGCCTAGCCCATATTTATTTTGTAATAGCTTTCATTTTTTTTTCTTACACTGTACATGCCCACAATATAAATAGGGGCTAATTAATATTCTAGAGCATTCCTTCATTTTTCATTTTTGTAAAGATAACAAGAACACTTCTTCTCTGAAAAATGATTTTTTCCCTTTTCTTCTTTCTCATAAACCTAACTGAAAACCTGTACTCTCATGTTGATTTAGTTGATGATTATAGCAGAACAACATGGACACATCTTTTACACTCCAAGAGCTATGCCTTTACTTTACTTAAAGCATTTGTAGTCATGGTCAAGACACAGTTTCACCTTTCTGTCCAAAAGGTTAGGAGTGATAATGCCATGGAGCTTGGTTCTTCCAATACAACCATTCAATTTTTTTCTGATAATGGTATCATACATCAAACAAGTTGCCCACACACACCACAACAGAATGGTGTGGTAGAGAGGAAACGTAGACATTTACTAGAAACTTCAAGAGTTTTGTTGTTTCAATCCAATCTTCCTACCAAGTTCTAGGGAGATTGTGTTTTAACAACAACCTATCTTATTAATAGATTTCCCTCTAAAGTTTTGTCTAATAAGACTCCATTTGAACTACTTTATGGGGTTGCTCCCTCCTATTCTCATTTAAAACCTTTTGGATGTCTCTGCTATGTTAGTGTTCCCAAGTGTCATAGAGATAAGTTCTAACAAAAAATATCTCCTTGTGTGTTTATTGGCTACCATTTGCTAAAAAGGGGTACAAACTTTATAATCTCACCACTAAATATGTTCTCTACTCTAGGGATATTATCTTTCATGAATGTGTTTTTCCTTATACTTTGCCATTTTCTGCTCCTTCACATCTTCCTCCTTCAATGCCTATTTTTTATGATTCTAATGTTGATGTTGTTACTGCTTCTTCTATCCCTCCAGATCTCCCTCTCCCTGCTTCTCCAATACCTGACACTTTTGATGTTCCTAACTCTGTCCACAATCTGGATGTTCCTACTCCGATTCATCCTACTGTTCCTATTGAATCAGTAGTTCTTCCTGGTCCTACAGTTAGAAAAAGTTCCATAACCCATCAGCTCCCTTCTCACTTGAAGGATTATGTAGTCCAGCTCCCTTCTGCTTCCTGTTCTTCCTCTTCACTCATGTCTAATGCAGTAGAACCCCATTCTTACACTCAGGCTGCTGTTATTCCTGCTTGGCAAAAGGCCAATAAGGAAAGAATTTGAGGCCCTAGATGCAAACCAAACTTGGAAAATTGTTGAACTACCTACTGGAAAAAGCCTATAGGGTACAAGTGGGTGTATAAAATTAAATACAAAGCTGATGATAGTGTGGAGAGATACAAAGCTAGATTGGTGGTTAGAGGTGATACTCAGGTGGAAGGTATTGCTTTTAATGAAACTTTCTCTCCCGTTGTTAAAATGTGTACTATTAGATGTGTGATTGTTGTAGCTCTCAAAAAACAGTGGCCCTTGTTTCAGTTGGATGTTAATAATGTATTTTTGCATGGGGATCTGGATGAAGAGGTTTATATGAAACTTCCTCAAGGTCTTTCTATTACTTCTACATCTTCTGCTTCTTCTATTTCTTCTAAGTCTCCTACTTTGGTTTGCAAATTGTAAAAGTCTCTTTATGGTTTGAGACAGGCTTCTAGTCAATGGTACGTGAAGCTATCTCATGCACACTACTCTAGGGGGTATAATCACTCATTGAATGTATATTCTTTGTTCGTTAAGAAAATTGACTCTTTTACTACCCTTATAGCTGTTTATGTAGATGACATCATTGTCACTGGGATGACTTGAAAGAAATTTCTGCTCTTAAAGCTTTCTTGGATGCTCAGTTCAAAATTAAGGACTTGGGGTTGCTTAACTATTTCATGTATTGAGGTTTGTTATCTTCAATCAGGTATCCTTTTGTTTCAAAAGAAATTTATCTCTGATTTGCTATCAGAATACAAGTGTGCTGATGTTTCTCCTGTTGTTAATCCTTTGGACATAACCCAAAAGTTACACTCTGATGTTGGGGACCTACTGCCTCATCGTGAAAGTTATAGGAGCCTAGTTGGTAAAATAAATTTTTTGACTCACACAAGACCAGATTTATGTTTTGTTGTCCAATATTTGAGTCAATTTTTACAGAGACCTAGAATTCCACATATGGCTGCAGCATTACATATCTTGAGATACTTAAAGGGGACTTCTGATTTTGGGGTCTTGTTGAATAATTTTGTTGTTTTGTCTTTGATGGCCAGTTGTGACAGTGATTGGGAAGCTTGCCCCGAGTCTAGGCGCTCAGTTTCTGGTTTTTGCATTCAATTGGGTGGTAGCCTCATCAGTTGGAAGTCTAAAAAGCAGCACATTGTTTCTTTGTCATCAGCTGAGGCTAAATATAGAGCCATAAGTAGAGTGGTAGCTGAGTTAGCCTGGTTAGTTCGCCTGTTATCTGATTTGGATCTCTCTGTTGTTCTCCCAATTCCTATCTTGTGCGACAATCATGCTGTTATTCATATCGTCAAGAACCCGGTGTTCCATGAACGTACCGAGCACATCGAAGTCGACTGCCATTTCATTCGAACAAAGTTGACAGATGCTCTTATCTCATTGTCCCATGTTTCTACTAGCTCTCAACTAGCTGACATCTTTACTAAACTTTTGATATGTCTACACCATCATGCATTGATTAGCAAGTTGGGCGTGTCTTCACCCTCCAACTTGAGGGTTGAAGTTGGACCTAATGATTGGACTAGGCCAGCTGGAACGATTGGGCCTAGCCCGTATTTATTTTGTAACAACTATTTATTTTGTAACAACTTTTACTACTAGAAATCCGGTAAAAAGCGACCAAAGTTGGTCGCTTATAGGCCTAAAAGCGACCAAAAAGCGACCAAACATGCTTGGTCGCAATATTGCTGGTCCCTTTATTTTAGGGACCAAAGTTGGTCGCTAATTAGCGACCAACTTTGGTCTCTAAGGTAAAAGGACCAAATATTCCGGGTAAAGACTATAGCGACCAACTTTGGTCGCTTTATTATTTTAATAATATAATTTTGGCGACCAAAGTTGGTCTCTAAATGTAAAATACGTTATTTATTTATTTATTATTAATCATAAAAAGCGACCAACTTTGGTCTCTAATCCAAATATTATATTTTAAAATCTGGAAAATAGAGACCAAGATTGGTCGCTTTTTTATTTATTTTTTTATTTTTTTTTTCAAAATAAGCGACCATAGTTGGTCGCTAACTTCAAGAAATATTTTTTTTTAATTATAAGTGACCAACTTTGGTCGCTATATTTCCAGAAATTATTTTTTTTTTTAAATAGAATAGCGACCAAGGTTGGTCGCTTTTGAGAAATCTGGGTTAAATAGCGACCAAGGTTGGTCGCTATTGCCCAAAAAATTGTTTTTTTTAAGGGAAAAGCGACCAATTAGCGACCAAAGTTGTTCGCTTTTCTTGGTATATTTTTGCCAGAAAATGCCTGGTTTGGCAGCAACACCACCTGTCAGCTTACCAAAAATCCTAAACATGCATTTTATGCCAACAACAACAACAACAATAAACAACAACAACAACAACAACAACAATAAAAAGCAACAAAGTATAAAGTTCAATAGAACTAACACATTAAGCTAACAAAACTAAGTTAACGCTTATTACAAGCCCATTCGAAAACTGGTTCTATTGTCTAGTTCAAAGTATATAAAGTACTCAATGAGTGTTCTTTCAGCATCCTCATCCGAAAGTTGGATTGCCTCGCCCGACTCATTAGGTGGCTGACTGCGTATGAATTTCCCCACATCAGCTGTGAAGCGAACCTATAAGAAAAATTATATTGAATTAGTATTTCAAAATTTATATAAAAGTAAATCAAAATACTTAATGAAAAGTAAAAAACTTACATGAATAGTCGAGGCTCGGCCCACCTTTCTAGATCAGTCTCTTTCTTCTTCTTTACAATACGAGTCTCATTGAATAACTCATCTTACTTCATTGGCATCATAAAGTTGTCTGGTGGCTTTGATGATTATCCTCGTGGTACTATTACTCGGGATGAACTTAGATACAGAGAGTAACTTGGATACAGTACCCGACAGGGGGTGTCTTTGATCAATTGTTGTTCTCATTAGCGACAATGATGATGAGAAGGCAATGGCATGTGTTTCAAACAGTGATGGTGTAGGTAAGAATTTAACATTTCCTAAGCAGATAAAAAAATAGGTTATAGAGGAATTCTCTACTTCCTCTTGGAAAATGAAGTAGAGAATTCCTCTATAACCTTTTCTTTTATCAATTTAGGAAATGTTAAATTCCTACCTACACCATCACTGTTTGAAACACATGACATTGCCTTATCATCAACACTATCGCTAATGAGAACAACAATTAAAGGCACACTATGCCAGGTACTGTGTCTAAGTTATTCTTGGTGGAAGTTGCATTGCATGTCTAATAAAGTCATCAACCCCTTCTACAAAATTCTTACATAAACTAAAAGTCCAATTCATATCCTAAAGGTTCAATTCATATCCTAAAGGTTCAACTCATATCCATAAAAGTTCAAGTCATATCCTAAAATTTCAATTTATAAACTAAAATTCCAATACATAAACTAAAAGTCCAATTCATATCCTAAATGTTCAATTCATATCCTAAAGGTTCAACTCATATCCACAAAAGTTCAAGTCATATCCTAAAATTTCAATTATAAACTAAAATTCCAATACATAAAGCAAAAATTTCAATTCATATCCTAAAGGTTCAATTCATATCCTAAAGGTTTAACGCATATCCACAAAAGTTCAAGTCATATCCTAAAATTTCAATTTATAAACTAAAATTCCAATACATAAACTAATATCCTAAAGGTTCAATTCATATCCTAAAGGTTCAACTCATATCCACAAAAGTCCAAGTCATATCCTAAAATTTCAATTTATAAACTAAAATTCAAATACATAAATAAATATCCTAACGGTTCATTTCATATCCTAAAGGTTCAACTCATATCCACAAAAGTTCAAGTCATATCCTAAAAGTTCAATTTATAAACTAAAATTCCAATATATAAACAAATATCCTAAAGGTTCAATTCATATCCATAAAAGTTCAAGTCATATCCTAAAATTTCAATTTATAAACTAAAATTCCAAAACATAAACTAAAAGTCCAATTCATATCCTAAATGTTCAATTCATATCCTAAAGGTTCAACTCATATCCACAAAAGTTCAAGTCATATCCTAAAATTTTAATTTATAAACTAAAATTCCAATACATAAACTAAAAGTTCAATTCATATCCTAAAGATTCAATTCATATCCTAAAGGTTCAACTCATATCCACAAAAGTTCAAGTCATATCCTAAAATTCCAATTTATAAACTAAAATTCCAATACATAAACTAAAAGTCCAATTCATATCTTAAAAGTTCAATTCATATTCTAAAGGTTCAACTCATATCCATAAAAGTTCAAGTCATATCCTAAAATTTCAATTTATAAACTAAAATTTCAAAACATAAACTAAAAGTCCAATTCATATCCTAAATGTTCAATTCATATCCTAAAGGTTCAACTCATATCCACAAAAGTTCAAGTCATATCCTAAAATTTCAATTTATAAACTAAAATTCCAATACATAAACAAATATCCTAAAGGTTCAATTCATATCCATAAAAGTTCAAGTCATATCCTAAAATTTCAATTTATAAACTAAAATTCCAAAACATAAACTAAAAGTCCAATTCATATCCTAAATGTTCAATTCATATCCTAAAGGTTCAACTCATATCCACAAAAGTTCAAGTCATATCCTAAAATTTTAATTTATAAACTAAAATTCCAATACATAAACTAAAAGTTCAATTCATATCCTAAAGATTCAATTCATATCCTAAAGGTTCAACTCATATCCACAAAAGTTCAAGTCATATCCTAAAATTCCAATTTATAAACTAAAATTCCAATACATAAACTAAAAGTCCAATTCATATCTTAAAAGTTCAATTCATATTCTAAAGGTTATACTCATATCCATAAAAGTTCAAGTCATATCCTAAAATTTCAATTTATAAACTAAAATTTCAAAACATAAACTAAAAGTCCAATTCATATCCTAAATGTTCAATTCATATCCTAAAGGTTCAACTCATATCCACAAAAGTTCAAGTCATATCCTAAAATTTCAATTTATAAACTAAAATTCCAATACATAAACTAATATCCTAAAGGTTCAATTCATATCCTAAATGTTCAACTCATATCCACAAAAGTCCAAATCATATCCTAAAATTTCAATTTATAAACTAAAATTCAAATACATAAACAAATATCCTAAAGGTTCAATTCATATCCATAAAAGTTCAAGTCATATCCTAAAATTTCAATTTATAAACTAAAATTCCAAAACATAAACTAAAAGTCCAATTCATATCCTAAATGTTCAATTCATATCCTAATGGTTCAACTCATATCCACAAAAGTTCAAGTCATATCCTAAAATTTTAATTTATAAACTAAAATTCCAATACATAAACTAAAAGTCCAATTCATATCCTAAAGATTCAATTCATATCCTAAAGGTTCAACTCATATCCACAAAAGTTCAAGTCATATCCTAAAATTCCAATTTATAAACTAAAATTCCAATACATAAACTAAAAGTCTAATTCATATCCTAAAAGTTCAATTCATATACTAAAGGTTCAACTCATATCCATAAAAGTTCAAGTCATATCCTAAAATTTCAATTTATAAACTAAAATTCCAAAACATAAACTAAAAGTCCAATTCATATCCTAAATGTTCAATTCATATCCTAAAGGTTCAACTCATATCCACAAAAGTTCAAGCCATATCGTAAAATTTCAATTTATAAACTAAAATTCCAATACATAAACTAATATCCTAAAGGTTCAATTCATATCCTAAAGGTTCAACTCATATCCACAAAAGTTCAAGTCATATCCTAAAATTTTAATTTATAAACTAAAATTCCAATATATAAACTAAAAGTCCAATTCATATCCTAAAGGTTCAATTCATATCCTAAAGGTTCAACTCATATCCACAAAAGTTCAAGTCATATCCTAAAATTTCAATTTATAAACTAAAATTCCAATACATAAACTAATATCCTAAAGGTTCAATTCATATCCTAAATGTTCAACTCATATCCACAAAAGTCCAAATCATATCCTAAAATTTCAATTTATAAACTAAAATTCAAATACATAAACAAATATCCTAAAGGTTCAATTCATATCCATAAAAGTTCAAGTCATATCCTAAAATTTCAATTTATAAACTAAAATTCCAAAACATAAACTAAAAGTCCAATTCATATCCTAAATGTTCAATTCATATCCTAATGGTTCAACTCATATCCACAAAAGTTCAAGTCATATCCTAAAATTTTAATTTATAAACTAAAATTCCAATACATAAACTAAAAGTCCAATTCATATCCTAAAGATTCAATTCATATCCTAAAGGTTCAACTCATATCCACAAAAGTTCAAGTCATATCCTAAAATTCCAATTTATAAACTAAAATTCCAATACATAAACTAAAAGTCTAATTCATATCCTAAAAGTTCAATTCATATACTAAAGGTTCAACTCATATCCATAAAAGTTCAAGTCATATCCTAAAATTTCAATTTATAAACTAAAATTCCAAAACATAAACTAAAAGTCCAATTCATATCCTAAATGTTCAATTCATATCCTAAAGGTTCAACTCATATCCACAAAAGTTCAAGCCATATCGTAAAATTTCAATTTATAAACTAAAATTCCAATACATAAACTAATATCCTAAAGGTTCAATTCATATCCTAAAGGTTCAACTCATATCCACAAAAGTTCAAGTCATATCCTAAAATTTTAATTTATAAACTAAAATTCCAATATATAAACTAAAAGTCCAATTCATATCCTAAAGGTTCAATTCATATCCTAAAGGTTCAACTCATATCCACAAAAGTTCAAGTCATATCCTAAAATTTCAATTTATAAACTAAAATTCCAATACATAAACTAAAAGTCCAATTCATATCCTAAATGTTCAATTCATATCCTAAAGGTTCAACTCATATCCACAAAAGTTCAAGTCATATCCTAAAATTTTAATTTATAAATTAAAATTCCAATATATAAACTAAAAGTCCAATTCATATCCTAAAGGTTCAATTCATATCCTAAAGGTTCAAATCATATCCACAAAAGTTCAAGTCATATCCTAAAATTTCAATTTATAAACTAAAATTCCAATACATAAACTAAAAGTCCAATTCATATCCTAAATGTTCAATTCATATCCTAAAGGTTCAGCTCATATCCACAAAAGTTCAAGTCATATCCTAAAATTTCAATTTATAAACTAAAATTCCAATACATAAACTAATATCCTAAAAGTTCAATTCATATCCTAAAAGTTCAATTCATACAAAAAAAATTCAATTCATATCCTAAAAGTTCAATTCATACACAAAAATTTCAATTCATATCCTAAAGGTTCAACTTATATCCACAAAAGTTCAAGTCATATCCTAAAATTTTAATTTATAAACTAAAATTCCAATACATAAACCAAAAATTTCAATTCATATCCTAAAGGTTCAATTCATATCCTAAAGGTTCAACGCATATCCACAAAAGTTCAAGTCATATCCTAAAATTTCAATTTATAAACTAAAATTCCAATACATAAACAAATATCCTAAATGTTCAATTCATATCCTAAAAGTTCAACTCATATCCACAAAAGTTCAAGTCATATCCTAAAATTTCAATTTATAAACTAAAATTCCAATACATAAACTAATATCCTAAAGATTCAATTCACATCCTAAAGGTTCAACTCATATCCACAATAGTTCAAGTCATATCCTAAAATTTCAATTTATAAACTAAAATTCCAATACATAAACTAAAAGTCCAATTCATATCCTAAATGTTCAATTCATATCCTAAAGGTTCAACTCATATCCACAAAAGTTCAAGTCATATCCTAAAATTTCAATTTATAAACTAAAATTCTAATACATAAACTAATATCCTAAAGGTTCAATTCATATCCTAAAGGTTCAACTCATATCCACAAAAGTTCAATTCATATCCTAAAATTTTAATTTATAAACTAAACTTCCAATACATAAACCAAAAATTTCAATTCATATCTTAAAGGTTCAATTCATATCCTAAAGGTTCAACTCATATCCACAAAAGTTCAAGTCATATCCTAAAATTTTAATTTATAAACTAAAATTCCAATACATAATCCTAAAGGTGCAACTCTTAGGGTTTCTTCTCTTCAAACAATTTCTTCTCCAAATTAGTAGGTAAAACTAAATATTTTGGACTATATGTATTAATAAGAACCCTAAAAAATGCAAATAATATATAACTTTGAACCCTAATATGGTTGAGCTAACTTTGAACCCTAACATGAAGAAATTAAACCCTAATATGGAGAAATTAACTTTGAACCCTAACATGGTTAAACAAATAATATATAACTTTGAACCCTAACATGGATAAATTAAACAAAATCGTTGTATTTCGAAAAAAACAAAGAAAGGAGAAAGAAACCTGTTGAGTGTGAGAGAGAAAAGAGAGATTTTGGGGATTTTTTTGAAAGAATGGGAGGGGAAACCCGATTTTGACACTGGAATTAAAAATAGCGACCAACTTTGGTCGCTATTTTGGTAGCAAAAGAAGTTTTGACATTTTGACCAAAATAGCGACCAAAGTTGGTTGCTATTTCTAAAATTCAATTTAAAATTATGTACATATGTAGTATAAATTTAGGATTTTAATTCAATTTAAGCTATATATATATATATATATATATATATATATATATATATATATATATATATATATATATACATATATACATATATAAAATAAATATATAATATTTAAAAAAGATATTATATATATATATTGATTGATATAAGTTAAGACGTTTTAATTTATTGTTAATATATATATACATGCATATGAGTAGGTTATAAGTCGATGAATCAATTTACAAGTGTATCAATACCTAAAAGAACCCGTCCCTGTGTTCCGAGCACTTCATGTTCTTATATATATATACACTATATACTATATTATACTATATATATCGAATATACCTTGATATATAATACACTTAGTATATATACTATACTATACTATACTATACTATACTATACTATACTATAGCTTCTTATATATATATATATATATATATATATATATACACTATACTATATATATAGTATAGTGTATTATATAATACACTATACTATACACTTAGTATATATATACTATACTATACTATGCACTAAGTATTAGTGCATTAGCTAATATTATATCGAATATAGCTTATATATATATATATATATATATGCATATGAGTAGGTTATAAGTCAATGAATCAATTTACAAGTGTATCAATACCTAAAAGAACCCGTCCCTGTGTTACGAGCGCTTCATATTCTTATATATATATACTATATTATACTATATATATCGAATATACCTTGATATATAATACACTTAGTATATATACTATACTATACTATACTATACTATACTATACTATACTATACTATACTATACTATACTATACTATACTATACTATACTATACTATACTATGCACTAAGTATTAGTGCATTAGCTAATATTATATCGAATATAGCTATATATAGTATATAAGCTATATATATAGCTATATATATATATATACATATATTAATTGATATAAGTCGAGACGTTTTCATTTATTGTTAATATATATACATGCATATGAGTAGGTTATAAGTCGATGAATCAATTTACAAGTGTATCAATACCTAAAAGAACCCGTCCCTGTGTTCCGAGCGCTTCATGTTCTTATATATACATACCTAATATTATATCCGAATATAGCTTATATATATATATATATATATATATATATATATATATATATATATATATATATATATATATATATATATATTAATTGATATAAGTCGAAACGTTTTAATACCTAAAAGAACCCGTCCCTGTATATATTGGAGTATATAGTGTATATATTATATATATATATATATAGACACACACGCACGCTTCGTAGTACTGCTTAACTGCATATATAGCATGTTAGAGTATATTTTAGTCTATTCATCCTTTGTATTACAAAAGTGTTAGCGGGTTACATTTATATTATTTAGATAGTAAATACAAAAGTGATTTTTAATTTTGACCATTGTTGACCTGAAAAGAGACCAACTTTGGTCGCTAAATATACATAAATTTAAATTAGCGACCAAAGTTGGTCGCTAAATTTAAATCAAATTTATTTATATTTTATATAATATTTAAAATAATAATATAATTGTTAAACGTTAGAACTCGATCCCAGATTAGCGACCAAAGTTGGTCTCTATTTTCGTAAGCGACCAACTTTGGTCGCTAAATTTGAATTATATTTTTTTATATTTTATAAATTTTTTTAAATAAAAATATAATTATTAAAATTTTATAATTGGGTCCCATTTTAGCGACCAAAGTTGGTCGCTATCTGCTTACCCCTTAATTAGCGACCAACTTTGGTCGCTAATTTAAGTTATATTTATTTATATTTTATAATTTTTTTAAAATAATATTATAATTATTATAATTATATAAGTGGGTCCCCCTGTAGCGACCAACGTTGGTCGCTAATCTCAGTATACCTTTGACCAAGCAAGTCTGACCAGTCCGGTCAATATTTTGACAAAATTAGCGACCAAGTAGCGACCAACCTTGGTCGCTAATGTATATCAAATAATTATTTTATTATTTTCGCCAATTTAGCGACCAACTTTGGTCGCTTTTCTTGATAGACCAACTTTGGTCGCTAGTAGTGTTTCATTTTTCATTTTTCATTTTTCTTACACTGTACAGGCCCACAATATAAATAGGGGCTAATTAACATTCTAGAGCATTCCTTCATTTTCCCTTTTTGTAAAGATAACAAGAACACTTCTTCTCTGAAAAACGTTTTTTTTCCCCTTTTCTTCTTTCTCATGAACTCTAATTGAAAATCTGTACTCTCATGTTGATTTTTGATTCTAACAAAACTCCCATTAAATTCTTGTATACTATAATAAGCCATTTGGTATTATAGTTGTTTGTCTTCTTGGGAATTCTCATTCTCACATCTTTAAGCCTAATCGATCTTATTATCTATTGATATGTCCATGTAGTTAGGTACTAGATCAACATATTTTATCTTCACCCATACTTTCTTATTGGTCTTCACTTTTATGTAATTTTATTAGAATATTCTTTAAGTTTTTAATTTATTTAGATATTTTGTCCGGAAAATACAAGTGATGGATGGATCTTGCCATTTTGCACACTTAATTAGTCACTTCTTGATAATTGGTTTGTTCTCCACTTAGTTCAGTTCACAAATGAACATGGGTTATCAGGTTTGTGTATTTATCAATGAGAAATATTATTGCATTAATACATACACTATGTTTTAACATAGATACAATATGTATTAAAAATATTCTTCCATGATGATTACTTCCAACTTTTGCAAATTAAAACTATTACAGAGAACCTAAAAAATGGATTATCTTCAAGGTCATGGAAGAGTACTCAAATGTCCTTCTCTATCACTTCAATTAGCAAAGGTTGTGAGCTATTTGTCTTGGTACCCTTCTTTCTGTCTGTCAAGCCCTCAATATGTTGTTCTCCGCTTCCTTTTTGGGTATAAGTTGTGTTTCTCCATGTTTATGTTTACCATTTTGATTATTGATGGTATGGCCTAGCTCTCTTTGCATTTAGTTTCTTACATCAATTGGTGTGCTTGCTTTTGTGCTTTTAATTTATTTCACCGCTTTTTCTTTATAACTAATGGACTTTTTGTGTCATTTAATAGTGATATGATGTTAATGTATTTTTTTCTTTTAATTGGGGCAAGTAAAATGTATTGACCAACTTTTCTGGACATCATTTGCATTTCATATATTTGTCAGCATTAGCTTACCGAAGAAAACATAAGGCTTAACATTTTTTCGATTTTTTGTTAATTGTTAAGTGGTTAAATCTTAAGGGTAGGAAGATCCTGTACTGCTTTGATAAAAGGTTATATTTTCGATGCATCTTTAGATTGTAGTAACAATAACTTGGCCTTTACTTACTTTGTGCCCTCTTCTCTAAAGGTCCATAACTCGACTCTTGGGTATAATACTTTAGAGTATTTTGTTTGCGGAGATTGCACGCATCTCTTTATGTCATGATTGTTGAAGTTTGGCAAAATGCCAAAGTCCCACATTGGTTGGGAGTTAAGTTTGGGGGGGATTTTTTCCCTATAAAAGAAGGCCTAATATTTAGGATTGAAACACACCTCTCATTTGCCTTCTCATCTGTTTAAGGCATTTGTATCTTCTCTCTTTAGTATTATTTCACTTGTATTTTTGGAGTGGAATAAAATATTGGTTGTGTCCGAGGAGTAGGCAAAATTAGCCGAACCTCGTAAATTCTGGTGTTCCCTTTATTATTGCTTTATTGTCTTATTTATTATTTGGTGGCTGTCATAATTTTTGGTATAGTAGTTGTGACTTATTCACACTCTATACATTTGGCTTCCGCAACAATTGGTATCAGAGCCAAGGTACTGTCTAAGTATGCTCTGTGGTTGCAGCATAGTCTGATCTTCCACATCAGAAAAGATTTATCTTGGTAACTGAGTCAAGGTTCTGTCTGAGTATGCTCTGTAGTTGCAGCTTAGTCTGATCTTCTACATCAGAAAGGAAATAATCTTGATTTGTGTCGTCAGCTATTAAATAATATTTGTGTCAAATATGGGGGACAATAAACAAGAAGAATCTACATCAAGTGTCAACAATACGTCATCATTGGCATCTTCGCTTATGACAAGAATTGTGTCAAATGCGAAATTTGCGGTAGAAATTTTTGACGGGTCCGGACATTTTGGGATGTGGCAAGGCGAGGTTCTAGATGTCCTTTTTCAACAAGGGTTAGATCTGGCCATTGAAGAAAAGAAACCAGATGTTATTGGAGAAGAAGATTGGAGAATTATCAACCGTGTTGCTTGCGGTACCATTCGATCCTACCTTGCTAGAGAGCAGAAATATCCATACACAAAGGAAACTTCTGCAAGTAAATTATGGAAAGCACTGGAGGATAAATTTTTGAAGAAAAACAGTCAAAATAAATTGTACATGAAGAAGAGACTGTTTCACTTCACCTATGTTCCTGGTACCACGATGAATGAACATATCACCAGTTTCAATAAGTTGGTCACAGATTTGCAAAATATGGATACAACTTATGATGATGGTGACTTGGCCTTAATGTTGTTGGCGTCACTTCCTGATGAGTACGAGCACCTTGAAACTACTCTACTCCATGGAAATGACGAAATTTCTCTCAGAGAAGTTTGTTCAGCTTTGTACAGCTATGAACAAAGAAAGCGAGAAAAACAGAAGGGCGGAGAAGGAGAAGCACTGTTTGTGAGGGGTCGTCCTCAAAATCAAACGAGGACAAAGAAGGGAAGATCCAAGTCAAGATCCAGACCCAGCAAAGATGAATGTGCCTTTTGTCGAGAAAAAGGGCACTGGAAGAAAGACTGTCCGAAGTTGAAGAATAAGGTCAAACATAACAATGGAAAGGCTATTATGGATTCAAATGTAGCTGATTGTGATGATTCAGACTTCTCATTAGTTACAACAGAGTCATCAACATCATCAGACATATGGTTGATGGACTCGGCTTGTAGCTATCATATGTGTCCCAACAGGGACTGGTTCGTGGAATTTCAAGAAGGAGAATATGGAGTCATCCACACAGCGGATAACAGCCCTCTTACCTCATATGGCATTGGTTCAATACGATTAAGGAACCATGATGGAATGATCAGAACATTGATAGATGTTCGATATGTACCTGATTTGAAGAAGAATCTCATCTCTGTGGGAGCCCTAGAATCAAAAGGGTTCAAAATCATTGCAGAAAATGGAGTGATGAGAGTATGCTCCGGTGCACTAGTGGTAATGAAGGCTAATCGGAAGAATAATAATATGTACCGCTATCGTGGCAGTACAGTTATTGGGACAGCGACAGTAACATCCAGTGACGACAAAGAGGCAGAAGCAACCAAGCTATGGCACATGCGCTTGGGACATGCTGGAGGAAAATCCTTGAAAACTCTATCAGATCAAGGATTGTTAAAAGGAGTAAAGGCTTGCAACTTGGAGTTTTGTGAGCATTGTGTTAAAGGGAAACAGACAAGGGTTAAATTTGGTACAGCGATCCATAATACTAAAGGCATTTTGGATTATGTACACTCTGATGTTTGGGGTCCTTCCAAAACACCTTCATTGGGTGGGAAGCACTATTTTGTAACCTTTGTTGATGATTTTTCCCGAAGAGTATGGGTGTATACAATGAAGAGCAAAGATGAAGTGTTGGGAATTTTTCTCAAATGGAAGACGATGGTGGAAAATCAGACAGGCAGGAGAATCAAGTGTATTCGCACAGACAATGGAGGTGAATACAAAAATGATCATTTCAATAAGGTCTGTGAAAATGATGGCATCATCCGACACTTCACTGTTAGACATACACCACAACAGAATGGAGTGGCAGAACGTATGAACCGGACCTTGCTGGAGAAGGTACGGTGTATGTTGTCCAATGCTGGCTTGGGCAAAGAATTTTGGGCTGAGGCAATTACATATGCATGCCACCTCATTAATCGTCTACCATCTGCTGCTATTGATGGCAAAACACCATTTGAAAAATGGTACGGAAAACCTGCTGTAGATTATAACTCTTTGCACGTGTTTGGCTCAACTGCATATTATCATGTGACGGAGTCAAAATTGGATCCAAGGGCAAAGAAGGCTATTTTTATGGGAATTACTTCTGGAGTCAAAGGATATCGCTTATGGTGTCCTATGACAAAGAAAGTAATATTCAGCAGAGATGTTACCTTTGATGAATTTGCTATGGTAAATAAGGTAACAGAAGATACCAAACAAAATGAAGGTGCTTCTAAGCAGGTGAAGTTTGAGGGAAAATTTATTTTTCCTACACAAGAAGCAGAGGAGGAAACAAATGAAGATTACCCTCTGGAAGGAGAGCCAGTAGAGGAGATTCCAACTCAGGAATCTCAACAACAACTTGAATCAATAGCAACCAGCAGGCCAAAAAGAACAATAACGAAACCTGTTCGTCTCATAGAGACGGTTGCTTGTGCAACCTCAATTGTAGCTGATGATGTTCCTACTACTTATAAAGACACTGTCCAAAGTTCAGAAGAAGATAAGTGGAGGATTTCCATGAATGATGAAATACAGTCCCTTCATCAGAATCATACATGGAGATTGGCCAATCTCCCGAAGGGAAAGAAAGCAATTGGGTGCAAATGGGTATTTGTAAAGAAAGAAGGATTTCCTAACCAATTAGATGTTCGCTACAAAGCAAGATTGGTGGCCAAAGGATATGCTCAAAAGGAGGGAATTGATTACAATGAAGTGTTTTCTCCAGTTGTAAAATATTCCTCCATTAGAATTATGTTGGCTTTGGTAGCACAATTGGATTTGGAACTAGTTCAGATGGATGTAAAAACTGCGTTTTTACATGGAAACTTGGAGGAGGAAATCTACATGACTCAGCCAGAAGGATTCAAAGTTGCTGGAAAAGAAAATATGGTGTGCAAACTTGAAAAATCGTTGTACGGATTGAAACAATCTTCTAGACAATGGTACAAGCGATTTGACGAGTTTATGTTGCGGCAAGGGTACAAGAGAAGCAAATACGATCATTGTGTGTATTTGCACAAGCTTAAAGATGGTTCCTTTGTATATCTTCTCCTATATGTTGATGATATGTTGATAGCTTCCAAGAATTCGGAAGAAATTGATAAGTTGAAGATTCAACTGAAGAAGGAGTTCGAGATGAAGGATTTGGGTGAGGCAAAGAAAATTCTTGGCATGGAGATAATTAGAGATAGACGTTCAAAGAAACTCTGTTTATCTCAAAAGGAATATTTGAAGAGAGTACTTCAACGTTTTGGCATAGATGACAAGACTAAGCCAGTTAGTACTCCACTTGCTTCCCATTTTAAGCTAAGTACTACTATGTCGCCAATGGATGAAGCTGAACGAGAGTATATGTCAAAGGTACCATACGCAAATGTTGTTGGTAGCTTGATGTATGCAATGGTTTGCACAAGGCCTGACATTTCACAAGCTGTTGGAGTTATTAGTAGATATATGCACAATCCAGGGAAGGAGCATTGGCAAGCTGTGAAGTGGATTCTACGGTATATTCATAGTACTGTAGATGTCGGGTTAGTTTTTGAGCAGGAAGACAATCAGTTTGTAGTTGGATATTGTGACTCAGATTTTGCGGGTGATATGGACAAACGAAGATCAACTACTGGTTATGTGTTTACTTTTGCAAAGGCACCAGTTAGTTGGAAGTCTACTTTGCAGTCAACAGTTGCTTTGTCTACAACAGAGGCAGAGTACATGGTTATTACAGATGCTGTGAAAGAGGCAATTTGGCTTCAAGGATTGCTAAAGGAGCTTGGTGTTGAACAAAAAGGTATCACAATTTTTTGTGATAGTCAAAGTGCTATTCAATTAGCGAAGAACCAAGTTTATCATGCAAGGACGAAGCACATTGATGTTCGGTATCATTTCGTACGAGAAATCATAGAAGAAGGTGGAGTCACGGTGAAGAAAATTCATACTACAGAGAATCCTGCTGATATGCTGACAAAGGTGGTGACTGCGGTCAAGTTTCAACATTGTTTGGATTTGATCAACATTGTTGAACACTGAAGATTGAAGATGAAGACACAACCAAAATTTGTTATTGAGAGAGAATTGAAAATGTGGAATTTTGCCAAGGTGGAGATTTGTTGAAGTTTGGCAAAATGCCAAAGTCCCACATTGGTTGGGAGTTAAGTTTGGGGGGGATTTTTCCCCTATAAAAGAAGGCCTAATATTTAGGATTGAAACACACCTCTCATTTGCCTTCTCATCTGTTTAAGGCATTTGTATCTTCTCTCTTTAGTATTATTTCACTTGTATTTTTGGAGTGGAATAAAATATTGGTTGTGTCCGAGGAGTAGGCAAAATTAGCCGAACCTCGTAAATTCTGGTGTTCCCTTTATTATTGCTTTATTGTCTTATTTATTATTTGGTGGCTGTCATAATTTTTGGTATAGTAGTTGTGACTTATTCACACTCTATACATTTGGCTTCCGCAACAATGATATCTTTCAATTCTTGCTATGGAACTTTTATCTGTTAGTGTTTTCTATCTAAAATTGTTTGACATCTTATTCTCCATTTGGAATAGGAAAAGAAGTTGTTTGAAGAATACACAGTAGCAGATGTTTTCAGCAATACACAGTATTTGCAATACTTTATGTGGCTCTTAGTTGGACTATGTTATCTCTTTTGTTTATAGTACAAACACTGATATCAACTTATACATTTGGTTGATCACGTAAAATAGGATGGTGGGTAGAAAATGATGAACAAATAAGTCATATGCTTGAGTTTGATTTTGTATGTATATTTAAAGGAAGTGGAAGAAAAGAAAATTCTTGCTTAGTTTTGATAAGTCTGGGAGCAATATATGTTCTATGTTTGTCACTATTTTCTAAGGTTGGAACTGTGCTTCTGGTGGTTGTGAACTTATACCTTCTAAACCTTTAGGGGTCGTTTGGTAGGATGCATTAGATAAAATAATGCATGCATTAGCTTTGTGTATTAATAATACTTTGTTTGGTAGATATTTTGAATCTATTCATTAGTTATGCAAACATTAGTTATACATTCTATTTGGTATTATCATATGCATAACTAATGCATAGAAAACCATGGTATTAGCAATGCAATGGATTTTAATGCATGTGTTAGCTTAGTTAAAGACAAAATTGTCCTTCAAAATTTATGCTTTATTAAAATATGCTTGTTATTATATTAATGCAAGTTTAAATAATCCAAATTGTGAAAAATAAAATTATTCCCTAGTAAATAATAAATACTTAGCAGATTTTCTTTTTATAAACAAATATTTAGTTCTATATTACAATATAGGTAGACAAATCAAATAATTTTTTTTAAACTTTTTCATATAAAAACATTTCTCAACATATGTTTCTTTTAAAAAGTTAGAGTGATGGACTGGTTTTGAGGGCATTTTTGTAAACAAACAATTCTTTTAGAAATTGTGCAATGCTTTAATACATCAAACCAAACAATAAATAAGAAATATGTCAGCATAAATAATATCAGCATAACTAATACAAACATAACTAATACCAACATTACTAATACACCCTATTCAGTATTATTCTTATGCACCCTACCAAACGACCCCTTATAATTTTGTAGGGTCGCTACGTGAATGCAATATTAGCATAAACAAAATGACATTAGAATTCAAAATGTTGGGCCTGTGCTATGCACGGGCAATACTCATTTAGTACTTAGATATGTAGTAATGGTGGTGGCAACGTTGCAGAATGATGCAACATGAAACCGACAGAAAAGGTAGGTGCCATTATTAAATCCTGATCTTCAACTATTTTCTTTGATCTATTCTTCAGAAAATGAAAGCTACCGTGACTAGTATAGAACATGAGATATCTTTATTAAGCGCTAATGTGTTTGGACATGACTTGATTAAAATTTGAAGAAAAATAAAGAATTTTGAAGTTAAAGTTAAAAAGAGTGTTTAGTAGCTACCTCTCGTCTATTGCAACAAAAATAGAGGTCTATAGGAGATTTGGTCATCTTTTTTGTGAAATATAAAGAAATTAAAGAATCTTTCCTAGAAGAATCTAGACCGTAGGATTAAATTTAGGGACAAGAATTGTGTACCTGCTTACGCAGATTAGAGATCATGATTAAAAAAATTTGTATAGGAAAAAATGAGTAAAAATGGCGTGTGGTAGCCATTATTGAAGATGATATTTATTTTTTATCCAGCAATTTTAATGTTGAACGAAAATAGACACTACTCTATTAAAATTAATATGAAAAGACATTTTTACCCTTTCTTCCATTGCTTTTCTTCTCAAACCCTCGCTTCTCTCTGAACTCAGAACTCCGATTGAGATGGCTTCGTCGGCGGCAACAAAATTTGAAAGCTTTTCTCAAAGTTGAAATTCTCAGTTCTCAAGACAAGAAAAAACACTTTTCTCTTCTTTTTTGTTGTTGATAATTAGTTGTGCTCTTGAACTCAAACTTTATTGTATTGATTATCTTCAAGCTATTGTTTATATAAGCAAAATTCAGAGCATGTGTGCGTATACACTTAATTGTACTGGTGTTGAGTTTTCATTAACAGGGCACATTCTGTCATGTCCTTGATGAGAAGATTAGTTTTTATACGGGTACTAGAAAAAAAAAGTTTTTGGATGGGGTTGTCTTTTTTTCTTTTACTTTTAAAAGATAAAATCCCTAGGTACTACTGCTCAAAAGTTAAGGACACTTGGTCCTGAACTTCGAGTTACAAGTTCAAAAGTTAGGGATACTTGGTCCTGAACTTAGAATTACAAGTTCAAAAATTAAGGACACTTGGTCCTGAACTTAGACTAACAAGCTCAAAAGTTAAGGACAATAGGTCCTGAATTTACAGTTACAAGTTTAAAAGTTAAGGACAATAGGTCCTGAAATCTTGAACTTAGACTAACAAGCTCAAAAGTTAAGGATAATAGGTCTTGAACTTAGGCTAAGAATCCCAAAAGTTAAGGATAATAGGTCCTGAACTTAGAGTTACAAGTTCAAAAGTTAAGGACAATAGGTCCTGAAGTCATGAACTTAGACCAACAAGCTCAAAAGTTAAGGACAATAGGTCATGAACTTAGGCTAAGAATCCCAAAAGTTAAGGACAATAGGTCCTGGACTTACAGTTACAAGTTCAAAAGTTAAGGATAATAGGTCCTGAAGTCCTAAACTTAGACCAACAAGCTCAAAACTTAAGGACAATAGATCCTGAACTTAGGTTAAGAAGATCAAAAATTAAGGACAATAGGTCCTGAACATAGACTAACAAGCTCAAAAGTGTTGGCCCAAGTAAATGTGAAGTTTTGAAGACTGACAAAAGAACTCTGACATGGACCAGGTCTATCTTGTGAAGCACAGTCATGATCAACTCAAACATGTGAGATGCACATGAAAGAGATAAATCTAACTTATCAGAAGTAATATCTCCCGATCTGATCGAAAAGGTTGCATATTGGATAAGGAGATAAAGACTCCTTACATGAAGAGAACACAGTTTAGGAAGAGGATAGTGTTAGAGTATGAGATCAACTAGAACTCTTCTACCATAGAAGAGTAACATCTGTATCCCAGTCAATCTCTAATTACTAACCCATTAAATATAAGTGTTGTTCTCTTTTACAGGCAACACACATAAGCAGAAGTTAAACGTGAATTGAGAGCAAAATATCTAGGCAATTTTGCAAGTAGTTCATGTGTGATTCAAGCGTGCAAACCTGAAGCTATTTGAACCAGATAGAAGAATCAGTTCCAAGTGTCTATCTTTTATTCTAGTTCAATTGTAGCAGGTGATTTTACATTGTACCTTTCAGCTTTTATAGAAGCAATTGCATTAGGTACTTAGAGTATTCAAGTTAGAGTTAACTTGAAGTTGTCGCAATAGTTGAGGTTGTATGCTACAACAGGATTAGAATTAATCCTAGGTTTACAAAAGAGTTTTTGTAAATGCAGTTTTTGGCTTAGTGATTTTAGTAGAAGTTTGGGAAAATCCTATTGAGTAGTAGGTCATGGTTTTTTCACCTTTTGAGCCAGGTATTTTCCACGTAAAAATTTCTGTGTTCTTTATTTTCTTTACTTATTATTCCGTAAACAGCAGTAGTTGGAACACATAGAAAAACCAGGTTTTTCTATAATCAAGTTAAGCGAAAATTGGGTATCACACAAATCACAAATCACCCCCTCTTGTGTGATATTGAAGTATAAAACATCAATTGGTATCAGAGCGGGTTATCCTTAAAGAGGCTAACACCTTAGGAATAGATCAAGATGACTGCACCACCTAAAAACTAGGAAGGGCAATCCACTGCTAGGCCCCCACTCTTTAATGGTCAGTACTATTCTTGGTGGAAGAACAAGATGAGAGACCACATCATAGGAGAAGACTATGAACTCTGGGACATAGTAACAGATGGTCCCCTGGCTACTACAAAGAAGAATGCTGAAGGAGTGGACGTGCCAAAGCCAAGAACTGACTGCACTACTAAAGATTTGAAGAAATGGAAAAAGAATGCCAAGGCCAAGAAATGGCTTGTGAGTGGACTAGGTCCAGACGAGTACAATAGGATTCAAAGCTGTACCACTGCTATGGAGATATGGGACACTTTACTAGTGTCTCATGAAGGAACTCCTCAAGTAAAGAGATCAAGAGAAACACTACTATATTCTCAATATGAGAATTTCACCATGAAGGAAGGAGAAACTATCTAGGAGATGTACACAAGGTTCACAACACTAACAAATGAACTTAAATCTCTTGGGAGAATTATCCTTAAAGAATATAAGGTTGAGAAAATCTTGACAAGGGTCTTACCAGTAACTTGGAAAAGTAAAATTACTGCTATTCAGGAATCAAAGAACATTGCTACTCTCAAGTTGGATGAATTGATTAGAAATCTTACTACCTATGAACTGAGAAGGCAAACCATGAAAATGGATGCACCCAAGAAGGAAAGGAGTCTGGCTCTCAGAATAGTTGAAGGTGCAGATCTAAAGGATGATGAAATGGCCATGATCACAAGGGATTCAAAAAGTACCTGATGAGAGGAAAGGGTTCTTCAAGAGGTACAACCTTCAACAAACCAAGGGCTCCTGAAAAACTGATCAATGAGGGCTGCTACAAATGTGGCAAGACTGACCACATGATCAAAAATTGTCCTCTATGGAAAATTGAATGGAAGAAGGAAAGGGATGAACGAAGGAATAGGAAGAAGGAACAGGTTCAACCCAAAAGGAACAAAGGGCTATGGTTGCTGCTTGAGGAGAAACATCAGATGAGGATTCAGAAGATAAAGCTGAAGATGAACAAGCACTTATGTCCATTGGAGAATCAGATGATGAACAAGAGGTAAGTGTAATTCATCTCAAAGACAAGATTAAATTTTTGTCTAAAGAAAGGTTATCTGAATTATTGCTAGACTTCATCGATGAGTCTGAGGTAATAAACATTGAGAAAGTACAGTTGTCTAAGGAGTGTGTGATCTTAAAAGCCAAGTGCAAAAATCTAGAATCTAGGGCTAATGAGAGTGACAGTAAAAATGTTGAGTTAAAGAACTAGGTTCTTGAACTTGACACCAGTGTCTTAGAACTTAAGTCTGAAAATTTAAAATTGAAATTAGGAACAAATAAGAAGAAAGCTGATCAAACACATCTCACCTTAGAAGAAAATCTAGGAAAGATGAAGGATGATGGTCGAGTTTACCGTACCTCCATCCCCTATGTTAGGCGGCCGTAGTATTTTATTACGTTCTACTACTGTTACGCCAGAATAAAAGGTTCCACATGAGTTCCCGTTCTGCGGTGTGGTGGCAGGACCGCTAGGAAAGTAGCTCTGGGTATAGATAAGGTTAAATCTGCAGGGGTTCTGGAAGGACTGCCTCCACTGCATTAGGGGGCGCATTTTGGGGGTTTGGCTGGGCGAACTCTTTGTCATTTGAATAACTACTATTATCCGCAAAAAGGTTGTACAAGAAAGATGAGCATATAAAAGTCCTAAAAGAAGATCTAGGCAAGGTGAAACATGAACTAGATAGAACTTGCAAATAGAATAAGTCCTCTGATGCACTACCCTGGCTATAGGAGCATCACAGTAGCAACAAGAGAGGACTTGGCTATGGGACCCCAGCACCTAAGTGGATCCCAAAAGCAAATACATCATACTTCTTGAAAACAAAATCTGCACACACTGTGGCAAGACTGGTCATTACAAAAGTGAATGTAATGTGTCACACCTCCTTTTTTACTACACCCCCCGCAAGGGATGTATAAAAGAGTTTTTTCCAACTTAAAGTGACAATCGAAACGGGATTATTTTATTAAAAATTCAGAGTCGCCACTTGGGAGATTTATGGTGTCCCAAGTCACCGGTTCTACTCCCGAATCGAGGAAAAGATTGACCCTGTTTAATAATCCGCGAACCAGAAATCCGAGTAAGGAATTCTGTTAACCCGGGAGAAGGTGTTAGGAATTCCCGAGTTCTGTGGTTCTAGCACGGTCGCTTAACTGTTATAATTGACTTAACTATCTGATTTTTATACATGTTTTGGCCTATGGTACATTTATCTTTTTAACCGCTTTAATAATTTTTAATGAAAATTACAACGTCGTTTAAAATACGTCTCGAACCACGCCACATAAATGCACCCGAGGCTCTCGACATATTTTATCTAACATTATTGAAATTTGGATTTGGGTCACATAAATGCGTACCCGAGTTTATGAAAGTAAATTATTAAAATAACGCGCCTAAGGTAACTATGCGTTTGCAATTTGCGAGGGCCATGGAATTTTAACTAAACGGCACGCCTCTAATTCTAAGAATCAGTACAAGATTAATTAAAGGAGGTCCATGCAATTATTATTATTATTTTTATTTTATTTTGTTCGGCATAACACACCTTAATTCTAAATTAAAAGGATTAATTTAACTACATTCGAAATTTTAAACTATTTGTATTATTTAGAATGGCCCACCTCCAATCTTCTTTTAAAGTAGCTGATTGATTAAGGAAGGCTTAAAAGGAGTTCAAATTTATTTTAGGCTAATGTTCAAACTAATTTTAATAATTAGTGGACTATCATTGAGTGAAACCAGGCCTTTGGTTGTTTAAAAAGGGCATGAGATGGCTGTAGGCCCAATTGTTGCGCGCCGGCTCCTGGACAAGCGTAAGAACAAAGCTGGGCTCAACCTGAGGACCAGACTGAAAATAACATCGATAATGGGATAACTTAGGTGCAACTGGGCCAATGACAACAGCCCAATTGCACAGCCTGAGCAGGGTCACTTGGGATTCACACTGGGAAAGGGTAATAGGAGATCAAACGGTCAGGCCCCGGCAAGACCCAACTAACTACACTACACACAACAACATACCAACTGAACTTCGAAAGTTATATTGCAAGAATAGCCGAGTTACCGATTATTGAAACAATGTTATACTCCATACTAACCATATGATCCAAATTATAACACTACTTGTCAATCTTAAAAATGATTTACTAAACATGCTATTCATCACGCTAATATCACCTTTTAAGATTCATTCAAAGATCAAACATTGTAACATCCACATTTGTACTCATACTTACAATATTAGCGCTGAATGTTTTTCGTCTAAAACCAAGTCTTGAAGGAATAATCTCAACTAATTTCTACTGAGCATAATTACTGCTAGGTGCGATAAGATTAAGAAAACTCATTATGGACTGATTATCCCTACTAGTTTGTAAATAATTCAATCAAAATCTCTCCAAAGAAAATGCTACGCGTATACAACAATCTGTGTTGCAATCAGTCCAAACTAAGTACATGGCTAAAAAATAGTTCATAGATAGTTCAAATGTACTATCTAAACATAGATGATTATAGTAAAGTTCGAGAAACTAAGGCTGCTTCAATAAAGAACAAACAAGTGAATCTTTGAAGAAGTATATGCTATTGTTCAGTGAACATTCATCTATGACTAGTTAAACCAATTACAAGGCTTCCAAATATACTTCTCATATTAGCAAGATCCAAATAAGTACCTGGATGTTGAAAGAACAAAGAAAAGATGAGGATTCAGCAGTGAACAACAACGGAAATCCAACCAGATTCAGCCAGTAATAACAGTGAAATCAGCTCAGTAGGAAGAAACCAATCCTCAAGTTTAAACCCACTCTTTCAATTCCCCAAAATCATTCCATTTTTAAAACTCACATAGAATCAGAAACTGTGCAGTAATGAAAACTTCAAGATTCAAAATAGGAAACTCAATGGAACAGTATTATCTACTCGTTTGTCTTATCTGTATTTCAGCTCTTAAAAAACCTTAAGCTCTCTCTCTTGCCCCCCTCAATTCAGTACCTATCTCCCTCTATCTCCCTCTCAATGCCTATCTCTCTCTCTTAGGTCTGTCTTCATTTTATTTTTCTCTCAGAAAGTTCCTAGCTATATACTTCATAAACTATCCCTTTCCAGCTCCTCTTTTTTTTTACAATTGCATTGTTTCAGCTTTTTGAAATGTTCCCCCCATATTACCTTACTTTCCAACTCCTAAAAGGGCATTAAGCTGACCATTGTCAGTCTCCTTTTCATTTTTAATTCACTCCACTAACCTAGTGCTTTTAATTAATTCAGTAGCGCGCCACTACCATTTGTTATCAGACTTAATTAATGACCACTTGCATTAAACTTATACTAGTCAGTCGATTATTATACTCATTTAAACAAGAAGTTATACCAGACTATTGAACTAATCCTAATCATTCTGACTAAGTGAACAACGAGATATGATTTCAGAGTCTTTAAACAAACTGATCACACAAACCTAATGAAACTAGGAACAAATTCACCAATATTCTGAAAAACAAAACAACGGACATATGACAGTTTATACCAGAATGATTAGTCAAGTTTTCACTTGGAATAGACCATAGAAAAGAAAAAGAGATGAGGAAAGACGAACATCAGAATAACACCAATACACTATAAATATAAAAATAGGACAGAAAACTCACCGGTCAATAGTAACTGAAGAAAACCTTCGAATCTTCAATTCTTAAACCAAATTTGGACTTTAACTGTGTGTTCTTATCAAGAACACGCAGATAAAGTCCAAATTAGCTTAAAGCATCAACGAATCTTGACTCTACAGTTTTAGGTTTAAAACTTAGATTCATTATTCGACAACTTCTGGTTTGATCCGAGGGTAACGGACCGTGGATTAGGGAAGAGGGGAGTGAGGTGGCTGCAGGGTATTGGCGGCACCGCCACCGGAGAAAGTTAGGGCGGCGCTAGGGTTCATCCCTTTAATTCAATATTTGAAGAGTTCCAGGGGTATTCGAAGGAATTGGAGCAGGGATTTGGGAAGAGGAGGTCGAGGGGTTCTGGGGTGTATTTTTGGGGGTGACTGGGCCACCGGAACCGCCCTGAAGCGATTTTCGGTGGGCGGAAGAGGGTGGTGTGCGGAGGTATATGTGTTAGGTCTCTGAAGAGAGACACGTGGGGTGGGGTTTGGTATATTAGAAATGAGGAGTTAACTAGAGCCATTGGATTAAAGGGGATCGACGATCCAGATCAACTAAGAAGGGGGAAAACGGGGTCGTTTGGAGTTCAATGGAAACCAGATATGGGGAAACAGGTTGGGGCGGGTAACGGGTAAAACTCGGGACCGTTCGATCAAAGGAGATCAACGGCCCTAATCAAAGCGAGTCCAAACAACGTCGTTTGGTTCTGGTAGGGGCGGACCAGGTAATGAACAGGTTTTGGGCCGGTTTGGGGTGGGTTTGGGTGTATTTGATTTGGGCTTTGGGGATTAAATTGAGTTTGGCCCATATTTGATTTCCTTCTCTTTCCTTTTCTTATTTATTTCCAAACTATTTTCACAATTAAAACTAAAAAAATCCTAAATTAAATTATAATTTAGCTAAAACCAAATTAAAACCAAATTAACTTTAAATAATACTCATCGCAAATAAATAAATACCAAATTATAAGAAAAATCACAAAGTTTGACATTAAACCCTAAAATGCAAGAATACGTTATTTTTGTGAATTTTTCATTTTTTTTAAACAACATTTTACTAAATTAACCAAAAATGTAAAATAAAATCCAAAGTGCAGATGCTATATTTTTGTATTTTCATTAATTTAACAAATAAATATGCACAGACAAAAAATGCAAATAATAACAGAAAATATTACAAAAATCCACAAAATTGCAAACAACGGAAAAATTATTTTTTTTTTGATTTTTTTTGGGAGTAATTCTCATAGGGCAAAAATCACGTGCTCACATACTGCAAAAAAAAAGGCCACTCAAAAGAACAAAAGCTTCGTTCAAGAGAAAAATAGGCTGCCTGGATGGGCCAAAAGGAATTTAATTCACCCATTTGCCTATATAAAGGGACCCAAACTAGTGTGGGTTCCTAAGACTAACCCCCAATTTTGTTTTGCAGGTCTAAGTGAAGGGAAGTAGCCAAATATGGTACATGGATAGTGGCTGCTCAAAGCATATGACTGGAAGCAAGAACCAGTTCCTTTCACTTGAGGATCTAAAAGGAGGTAATGTCTCCTTTGGAAATGGGAAGAAAGGTGAGATCATTGGGGTTGGAAAGGTAGGTAAGACAGACTCATATTCCATTGAGAATGTCTACTTGATAGATAGCTTGAAATATAGCCTAATCAGTGTATCACAACTGTGTGACAGAGGTAACCTTATAGCATTTACCTCTACCAAATGCATTGTGATTAATCTTACCACTGACAAGATTATTTTGTAGGGAAAAAGTGTTAACAATATTTACATTGTAGATTTATTCACTCTTTCAGAAAATGAACTCACTTGCTTGAGTGTGTTGGACAATGATCCCCTCCTGTGGCACAAAAGACTTGGCCATGCAAGTCTGAATCAACTCAACAAATTAGTCTCTAAGGACCTGGTGATAGGGTTACCTAACATCAAGTTCAAGGAAGACAAAGTTTGTGAGGCTTGTGCAAGGGGGAAGCAGGTAAGAACATTTCTTAAAAGCAAGAAAATGGTAAGCACAACCTGGACAATGGAACTAGTTCATATGGATCTCTGTGGTCCAATGAGAACATTGAGTAGATGTGGTAAGAAATATGTGATGATACTTGTTGATGATTATTCTAGGTTTACCTGGGTACTATTTTTAACATCTAAGGATGAAGCATTTGACATGTTTACTGCCTTTGTTAGAAAAACTCAGAAACAACTAGGTAATCAACTTGCATCAATCAAGTCTGATCATAGAACTAAATTTGAAAATGCTAAGTTTGCTAAATTTTGTGACGAGCATGGTATAGATCATAATTTTTCTGTCCCTAGGACTCCTCAACAAAATGGAGTAGTTGAAAGAAAGAATAGGATTCTTGAAGATATGGCTAGGACTATGCTTCTTTTTAGTAAACTGCCCCACAGCTTCTGGGCAGAGGCTATAAATACTGCATGCTACATCATTAATAGATACATGACTAGACCTCTTGTAGAGAAGACTCCCTATGAGTTACTTAAATGGAGAAAACCAAATATATCCCATCTTAGGGCATTTGGATGCAAGTGCTTTGTGCACAATAATGGAAATGACTACCTAGGTAAGTTTGATCCCAGAAGTGATGAGAGAGTATTCTTGGGATATTCTTCACATAGCAAAGCTTAAAAAGTGTAAAACAAAAGAACTTTGTGTATAGAAGAAAGTATACATGTAGTTTTTGATGAAACTAACATTCTTTCTGAGAGATAGGAACATGAAGATGAAGCTATTGGGCTGGTAAAAGAATTGAGTGAAGTTTCAGCTCAAGCTAAAGATGCACCAAAAGAAGAAACAGGTGTTAGAACAGGTTCTTCCATCCAGGGCAACCTGACAGGGGGAACTGAACAAAGAAGAACTGAAACCAATCCCCTAATGGAACCTGTCCATGACCCTGTTCCTCGACAACAGAAAATGGAAGAAACATCAAGTAGAACCAATTAGTTGTGAAACCTTACAAGTAGCAAAGTTCTCATCCCATGGAGAACATAATTACTAATCTAACATCTGGAGTTAAAACTAGATCACAATTATAGAATCTGTGTGCTTTTGATGCTTTCTTATCTCTTATTAAACCTAAAAATGTTGTTGAGGCTTTGCAAGATGCATATTGGGTAAATGCAATGCAAGATGAACTCAATCAGTTTGAGAGAAGTCAAGTTTGGTATCTAGTTCCAAGACCCAATGACAGATCAGTAATTGGCACTAAATGGGTCTTCAGAAACAAGCTTGATGAAAATGGAACAGTTACAAGGAACAAGGCAAGACTGGTGATCCAAGGTTATAGCCAAGAGGAGGGCATAGATTATGATGAGACCTTTGCTCCAGTTGCAAGACTGGAGGCAATAATACTTCTCATAGCCTTTGCAGCACACATGGAATTCACTCTTCATCAGATGGATGTCAAAAGTGCCTTCCTGAATGGCTACCTAAAAGAAGAAGTGTTTGTCAAACAACCTCCAGGGTTTGAGAGCAAGGAGTGTACGAAACATGTGTACAAATTAGACAAGGATCTCTATGGACTTAAGCAGGCTCCTAGAGCATGGTATGAACGACTGTCTAAATTCCTGCTTTAACATGGCTACAAGAGAGGTAAAATTGACAGTACTCTATTTTTTAGGGAAAAAGGTAAGGATCTTCTTATAGTACAAATATATGTTGATGGCATAATTTTTGGAGCAACCACTAACAAACTAAGTAAGGATTTTGCCAAATTAATAGGGAGTGAGTTTGAAATAAGTATGATGGGTGAGCTTAACCCAAATGGAACCATGATCCATCAGCAGAAATATGCAAAAGAGTTGATTAAAAAGTTTAAAATGGATGAATCAAAGGAAATAGACACACTCATTGCAACAACTACTAAATTAGACATAGATGAACCTGGTTTATCTGTTGATCAGAAGTTGTATAGGGGTATGATTGGTTTACTATTTATCTTATTGCTAGCAGACCTGACATAGTTTTCAGTGTAGGGCTTTGTACTCGTTTTCAGGCAAATCCTAAGAAATCTCACTTGACTGCTATCAAGAGGATACTGAGATATTTGAAAGGCACTACTGATCTTTGTCTTTGGTACCCTAAAGGTAGTAATTTCAATCTAGTAGGGTATGCTGATGCTGACTATGAAGGTTTTCTTATGGATAGGAAGAGCACCTCGGGTATGTCTCATTTTCTTGGATCATGTCTTGTATCATGGGCCACTAAAAAGTAGAATTCGGTGGCCTTATCCACTGCTGAGGCTGAATATGTTGTTGCTGCCTCTTGTTGTGCTCAATTGTTGTGGATCAAACAGTAGCTGATAGATTTTGGCATTGAAGTTAGTTGCATTCCTTTCTTTTGTGATAACACTAGCGCTATAAGTATGACAAAGAACCCAGTTCATCATAAGAGGACTAAGCACATATATGTTAAACATCACTTCTTAAGGGACAAATATGAGAAAGGATTGATTACCATAGAATTCTGTGCTACTAATAAACAAATTGCTCACATCTTTATTAAAGCACTGAGTAGAAATTTTTTTGAAAGGAACGGGTTAGAATTATAGATGATTAAGATCACCTAATGGGACCAGTTTAGAAGGCACAATGAAACAAAATTATATGAAAAAAATGGAAAAAAATTGGCTAGGAAATTTGGAACTTGTGTAAATATCTAGATTAATTTTTACTCAGCTTCATACTGTAAATATTATACTCTTGTGACATGTGTTAATATGACTCACTGATCTCTCACAAAATTTTTTCTATTGTGGTAAATTGAGGCATGATCAAGAGAATTCTAAATGAAGAACCTGGTTCATCAGTATTGGTTCATCTGAATGCCAAGGTATGTTTTCTATATTCTGCATAATTAGAAATATAAATATTTAAATCATGAGCAGAGTCCTACCACTGTTTAACTCATTAGAAAATCCTATCCGTTTGTTTTTGAACCAGTTCTGTCCTCATTAAGTTCTAACCACAAATATTGCCTAAAATCTAGGAAAGACTAACCGTTCGTTCAACCTGCAATTTCAGGTTGATTAGACCTCTAATTGACCGCTAAAGCTACCGTTATCCATTAAATGAGTCTTTCCCTTTAAATACTCATTATTACTTCCTGTCACCCTCATAATTCAAAACCGTCAAAAACCTTCTTCACTTTCAATTACTTTCTTCTCCAAAGGTTTAACTCACCAATTCTCTCAAGAAATCAGCTATAATGACGAACCCACAAGACAACCCTGGAACTCCTCCACATCCTACTCCCTCTGATTCATCTACCCCTCCTCCACCTAGCACGACTCCCTAACCCAGGCTAAGGAGAGTAAAAATGTTTGCTCGCAAAACGGTGGCATCTGGTGCTCTTTCAAAGAAATTGAATGAGAAATTAAAGGTAAGTCAGGCCCAAGATTCTAATTCCGACTCTGATTCTGAGTCATTCGAATCTACTAGTGAGGGGGAAGGACCTGGGTCTTCTGACTCTGAGAAGACTTAAAATTCCCCTTCTAATGAAAGTTTTTCTTTGACTAAAAATTAAGAGAATAAGTTTGTGTTGGTTGGGCCTATTAGGGATGTGGAATTACCTAAGTTAGGAAGGAGTGGAGGTAAAAAGAAATTTGAAAAAGAAAAGGAGAGAAAGGGTAAATGTGGTGATGTGATGAGAAAAGGGAAAGGAGTGGCTGATTCCTCACCCACTACTGAGTTGCATGTACCTGCTATTTGTGGGGTTGCATAGGAAACTGTTGAAGAAAGTGGCAAGAAGTCAGGGGGAGCGGTTCAGGGGAGGCTGCTAAGGGGCTAGTTAATCTAAGCTCACAGGGAGATGAACTTGGTTTATCAGTTGAAGAGACCCTAACAGACCTTCTGAAAAAGGTAGGTGCAAGTTACGATCCAAAGAAAAGGAGAACTCCCACACTAAAAGCCCCCAGTGCTCCTAAACCTTCCAAGAAACGAAAGGCTTCCTCCCCAACAACTACTGAAACTTCTTTTCCAAAGGGAATAGCCACAAGAAGCAGGGTAAAACAGAGTGAAAGTGACCTACAACAGGCTTTGGCTAAAAATAAGAAGAAGAGGATGGATAAAGGAAAAGGTAAGGTTGCAAAGTCCTCTGAAGCAATTGATGTTGAGGAGATGGAACAGGTTCATCAGGAGGACTATGCAATAATAGAGGTTCAGACCCCCAAGCCCAAAAAGACCAAGACTTATTCCAAGAAGTTTTCCTCTGTGTTTGAGGCTGCTAAACCTTCATTGGCCAAGAGGACAAGGTCTGCAGTAAAAAACAAACAAGTTAGAATTTCTGAAGATGAGGAATGGAGTGGTGAAGAAGAAAATGAGTCTGATGGTGAACAAGACAAGCTGGCCAAGTTTGGAAAAAGGAAAATTTTGAATGGAAGATTGCTGAAAGATTTGGTGGAACCATGAATGGTTCGTTTGGATGACACCTTAGCTGCTCAGGGCTGGAAGGACATGGTCCTTCAGATGGATGGGAGATTGGCCAGAAATGAAATCATTGAATTCATGGCAAATGTTGAAGTCAAAGATGACAGAGTTACAAGCAAAGTCAAAGGAGTTCAAGTGACATTTGATGCAGAGACGCTGGGAGAGATTCTAGACATCCCTGCTGAGGGATATGATGATTACACCAGACAGAGATGACCAAGTCTGGATTCCCTTCCGTCTGCCCTTACAATCACTAGGAGATTCTGTGATGTTGAAGAAGTGAATGAGGCCAAGTTTGTGCAAAAGAGTGAAATGAAGCCACAACACAAAGTCATCTTTGAGTTTGTCAACAAGTGCCTACTGCCCAGGCAGGAGAGAAGGCCTATTGCAAATTATATGGACTTAGTTCTGATGGGGTGACTTGAAAGTGGAAGGCAAATTAACTAGTTTACATTCATCGTCAAGCTGCTGGACAGGGTTATTAATGGCTCCAAGGCTCATGCCACCTTCTATGGCTTTATTCTGACTACGATTCTGGATAGGTGCAATGTGCCTCTGAAGAAATGGTAAATGGCCACAAGCAAGGATTACTTTGGCATTAATACTCTGCATGCTTGTGACTATTTAGTCAATGCCATCCCAAATGAACCTGGTTCATCCAAGAAGACACCTATCAACAGTCAAGTCAGGGCTCTTGTTCAGGAAAGTGAAGCCAAGGATGCTGAGATAGCTAGGCTAAAGGCTCGTTTGGCAGAGGTTGAATCTGAGAGGGATGCTCTCATAACTGAGCTTACCAATGAAAAGGAGAAGAATGATGGGATTCTTCACAATATGCTGAATCTTCTCCAAGCCCAAAACCAACCCTCTAGCTCTCCCAAGCCTTAGGAATTCTAGCCTTTATCTCCTGAACCTGTTTAGTACCTTCAGTGACCCGGATTAGGGATTTTTCTTTCTTTTGCTCATGTTTTGAATATTTTTGCTTTCTGGTTGTGGATTGTGGTAGCAACATATCTTCTATCAATGATATCTACTATTTTTGCTCTTGTTAAATGTTAATATTTCATTCATAGTTTAAATATGTTTGCTCGATTACTGATGATTAATCCATGATTGTACTTTCAAATGCCCCAGAGGCCATGAGTACTTATTAAAATCTGGGACTCACTCTGTGTATGCAACTTTTCGATGATGCCAAAAGGGGGAAGATATATTGTGCTTTACATATTCTGAATAAGTGATATTTATAACCTAATTAACCTGATCCTTGATGATAAGTGAATTTTCTAAACTTTGTATTGATGGTTAAGCTTAGTTCTTACAGGATCCAAGTAAGTGAAAAACACAGAGTTTGTCATCATCAAAAAAAGGGAAATTTGTTGGCCCAAGTACAGGTGAAATTTTGAAGACTGACAAAAGAACTCAAACATGGACCAAGTCCATCTTGTGAAGCACAGTCACGATCAACCCAAACATGTGAGATGCACGTGAAGCAGATAAATCTAACTTATCAGAAGTAATATCTCCTGATCTGATTGAAAAGGTTACATATTGGATAAGGAGAGAAAGACTTCTTACATGAAGAGAACACAATTTAGGAAGAGGATAGTGTTAGAGCATGAGATCAACTAGAACTCTTCTACCATGGAAGAGTAGCATCTGTATCACAGTGAATCTCTAATTACTAACCCATTAAATATCAGTGTTGTTCTCTTTTACAGGCAACACACATAAGCAGAAGTTAAACGTGAATTGAGAGCAAAATAGCCAGGCAATTTTGCAAGCAGTTCGTGTATGATTCAAGCGTGCAAACCTGAAGCTACTTGAACCAGATAGAAGAATCAATTCCAAGTGTCTATCTTTTATTCTAGTTCAATTGTAGTAGGTGATTTTACATTGTATCTTTCAGCTTTTATAGAAGCAATTGTATTAGGTACTTAGAGTGTTCAAGTTAGAGTTAACTTGAAGTTGTCGCAACAGTTGAGGTTGTGTGCTACAACGGGATTAGAGTTAATCCTAGGTTTACCAAAAAGTTTTTATAAATGCAGTTTTTAGCTCAGTGATTTTAGTGGAAGTTTGGGAAAATCCTACTGAGTAGTAAGTCGTGGTTTTTTCACCTTTTGAGCGAGGTGTTTTCCACGTAAAAATCTCTGTGTTCTTTATTTTCTTTACTTATTGTTCCGCAAATAGCAGTAGCTAGAACACATAGAAGAACCAGGTCCTTCTATAATCAAGTTAAGCGAAAATTGGGTACCACACAAATCACTCCCCCCCCCCTGTGTGGTGGTATTGAAGAATAAAACATCAAAAAGTTAAGGACATTTGGTCCTGAACTTACAGTTACAAGTTCAAAAGTTAAGGACATGTAGTCCTGAAGTCCTGAACTTAGAGTTCCAAGTTCAAAAGTTAAGGACATGTAGTCTTGAAGTTAAGTTCAAAAGTTAAGGACATGAGCAGAAGGGTATTTTCGTCCAGGCGGTTAAAATTTATTAAAGCAGTGGCTAAAGACTAAAGATATTTCAAACAGTGGCTTAAAAGTAAATACATGTGTTATTAGTGGCTAACCGTGCACTCCCCGAAAAGTGACCCTATTTTGAATTTCTGTTTATACACGTTCATTTTAGAGTTTAATATCCAACTTAATTTACTTTGTTTGTTCTTGAGATTAGACTTTTAATAGTTTGCAGATGATGAATTCTTTATTACGTTTCTTAGATGAGATATTTCCTTGCTATCAAATTTTGTCTTTAGATTCAAGGGGAAGCAGAAGTAAAAGAATTAATTGAAAGACAAGAGACTTATTTGCTCTATTTTCACATGTTTTATAAGTGTGATTGAAAAGAATGTTGACTCACCTCTCAAATTACAATTTTATGAAATGGGAATTCTCTTAATTGCTTCGATCTGATTCTACTATATCTTAAAGTAACCCCACAAGAATGGTACGAAAAGAGTTTTGAACCAACATTAAGCAAACTAAAACTTTAATTAGAATAAGATTAAAACGATACAACGACATTAGTATTAGTTGTAAGTTGAAAACCAACCTAACAAATCAATTATTCACCAACCACAATAATTTATATATTAATATAAAGCAGGGGAATTGAAATCTGATGTGGCGCTCCCATGTCCCAGCAAATGTATTTATCTAATTTCTCAGTTTTTCATCTTTTTCCTCTAATTTTAATTCAACATATTTTATTATTAAATCTGAATATTAGGTTCAATTACAGCCCCTAATAATAAGGAAACAGAGAAAGCAACAGTTTCAAAATTTTCAGAAGCCAAAAGCTGTATCTGGAAATCCAAAAGTCACCATATTGAAACGCTCCTTTACTGAAAAAAACGCTCCGTCATATTACCAATAAAAGCAACAAAAAGAACCCCAGTTGACGTTCCGCTCTCTCTCCTACAGGTTAGTTATTCTGATACCCACACTGAATTTCATTGAAATCTTAAAACTTTATCGCTAGCTATTTTATCATTGTTGAACATATGATGTTTGTTGTCTAAAATTTGTGGGTTTGTTTGAATATAATCATTTGTTATACCCTATGTTTGTTATTGTTAGGGTTTTGATCTACTAAGAATGAGCGGATATGTCATGAATATAGGTGGAAGAATAATCGTTAGCAGATGCATCTCTCTTTTGGTGAGAACTGAACTAAATTGTGATTTATTTTTTTGACTCAATTTAAATTTTTTCCCCTGAATAATTCGGAAAGATAGCTTTTTTTTTGGTGAGTTTCATAACCATTTCTTCAAAAGTGAGAAAGCACCTTCTCTTAATGGTTTTTTTCATAGCTCAGTTTGTTTTCACATCCTCACAGTCTATGATATATACTCTACAAAATTGTTAAGACTCCTGCTTTTGAAAGTTAAAGTTTTCTCTTGTGATGCAATGCCCATATTAATTATCTATTTCTTTTTATTTATGTCCACCTCATTCGATGTCCGAAAATCTAATTAGTTGAAATGTTGAGAGCTCATGGGCAGACTTTCATTATCTGTCATTTGAACAATATGTGTGTGTAAATATTTTAACAAAATACGTATTTTTTCTAAGTTATAGTCATTATATAAAAAAAAAGAATTTTGTGGGTGAGATGATATTCTTGTAAAAGCTTCTATTTCTTCTTCTTGTCGTACTAATATTCTTAGTTTTTGGCTTTAATGCACTCCATTTAATGTGCGTCTCTTTGGATGTATATTTTCAAAAATACCTAAGTTTGTATTTTCTATATTGGTAATTTCTTTTGTCTGTAGCACCTTGATGCAACTTCGATCCTGTATAGAAATGGATCCCATGCTTGGAGGGTTAGGAAAACTAATGCAATCTGCAATATGGATCTAGAATAATCAGCTTTGTTGGTGTTATTTCTGGCTAAAACCAACATAAGACTATGGGCACAACGTAGATGATCGGGACTAGACAAGTGCATAATGGGTGAGATGGCTAGAAACCGGAGAGTGCAACTTTAATTTCGAGAAATTTTGATGAATGATCGTAAAAGTATTTCATTTGGAAGTAAGTGATGCTTAATGTGAGAAGAGACAACAAAATCAATGGTGAAAGAATTGACTTGTAATGTTGCAAGCTTTCTTTTATTGTTCTTGTGTAAATATATTGAAACTCAGATTACTTTGATCATAGTATTTGAGGACTACAGATTACTACAAGATTGACATCCATAAAAAGTTTCGGGGTGGAATGAAAGGGAAGGAAAAGAACACGGGGATGGTTTTTGCTGCTGGAAAATGAGTATTTTTCTTCGCTGCACACACCTAAAAACTGAAGGCTGCCTTGTGAAAATATGGAGTACGCTATAATTAGGATATTATTATTATTCTAGAAATGTATTCACTGGTTTGTCTTTTTTTTTTTTCCAAAATTAATTACTATTCGATTTCATTTGATTTCTAATTGTAGAATCAGGAACGTAACCAATTCTACATTCTTAAATTCCACTCCCAAATTTCATTTACATTTCAATTATAATCCTCTTAATTTGTTTCTCTTACCTTCCCCGATTGCGTTACAACTTTTCGAATTCACTGTACTGTAACTCCTTTTCGTTCTTCCTAGACTCTATAACTTTATCAGTTTTTATTCATTTTCTTAATTGAGATTGACTATTACAAAGAAAGAAAGAAAAAAAGAGTTTTAGTTTACACTATATTAATTAACAAAATAATAGCACCTTTATTTGTTTAAGAGAGATTGATTTTCTCTTATGAAGAGAATGAACTCACTTAACTCTCTATTGAAAGAAAAGAAAAGTTGAATACTTATACACATATATTGGATGAAAAATTAGATAAAGATATGAAACTCAAAGATATGAAAATTAGATAAAGATTAAGTGTTAAAGGATTAAAACTTAAAGCCTGATCTATTTGAATCTGTATACTAAAAGAAATTTTTAGAACACTTTAGTCGTTTTTAGATTAAGTTATGCCAGTATAAGTTATGTCGGTATAAATTATATTGAGATAAGTTATGCTGTGATTGTTGTTTATTCATTGTTTGGTATATTATATTAAGAATGACAATTGCATAATTTCTAAGAAGAAGATATAAGTTATACTGGTGCTAATTACCCCATCTTCTATAAGGTATAAGTTATCCCAGTGTTAAAATTAGCACCGGGATAACTTATACCTGATTTGATAACCAAACAGAGTATTAAGATGATATTAAATTTTTATATCACCATTATACCTTCTTATACCTCATACCAAACGATTCCTTAATATTTGGATAGTAGAGCTATATTATTTTGGTAAATAAAATGTGGTCTATCAAGACCGCACGAAGCACGGTAAAGTTTACTACTGTGTTATAAAGACAGAGATACTATCAGCAAGACACACAAATAAATTGGAAGAACCTAGTTCCGATAAACTAGGAGCCGTTTTACAAAGAGGATTAATCATAGGACAATCAAGAGGTTCTATTTTTGGACAAATAACACTTGTCCATAATTTATAAGCCATCAAATCCTTCACATCAACATTTTCATATGGGATCAAGAAATAAGGACAAGCAAGAATTGAACCACAAATTTTAACATCACCATTTAATTTTTCTCTACCAGCTCTCATAACCATGTTAAAAACAATATTAGCTCCACCACTTTCTCCAACTATAAATATTTTTAAAATCACCATAATTTGTTAACCACGAATCTTTTCCACTAGCCACCCATTGAAGAGCAGTCCAAGAATCTTCATAAACTGTTGTCTCATCATGTTCTGGTGCTAATCTGTATTCAACAGAAACAGCAATTGAATTGGATTCAGAAACCAAGAGATTAAGGAAACGGTGAAAAATATTAAAGAAGGCTGAATTAAGAAGGAGTCCACCACCATGATAAAATACTATGATTGGGAGTTTTTTTTTGGTCAGAAGAAGTTGTGTTTTTAGGTAAATAAAGCCTAGCATAAACGTGAGAAGAGATAGTGATGTCTTTAGAGGAAACACCAGTGTCTGGATCATGATCTGGTGAAGGTGGAACGTAGAATATGTTGTGTAAATGGTAGAAACGTTCAACGTGGCCGTTTTTGTAGACTCGGATATGGGGATAGAGATCAGTGACAATTTCATTATCTTGATCACTAGCCATGGCAATAGAATGAGTAGAAAATTTGTTGAGTATATATATGGCCGTAGAAAGAAATGGATATCCACAAGAAATGAATTCACAGGAAAATGACACCAAGGTATCTTTTACTTGCAATTGGAAATAGGGAAGAGGCCATCTATTTTTATAGGGAGGAAACCCGGTATACTTTTTTACATTAAATATATGGTTTGAAATGTTTGAGTAATTAAAAAATAAAAAATCACTTATTATCTTTTTGCAAATTTATATTTACTTTTTAATTAGTGGAGCTTTAAATAAGTAAAACATGTAGATAAAGATTTATAAAAGTTAGTTTAGACAAATGCTTTTGATTAAAGTTATTAAATGTTGTTTAGTCTGTAATTAAAGGACTACGGATAGAGGTGACAAAACCGACACATTTTAGCTATCTGTCGAATCCACTTAATTAGTAGTGTATACAAATGAAACCGGTAAATCGCACCAATTTAATAATTCGAGTCAAATCAAGAAAAAAATTCCGACTATTGTTTGGTGCTGGAAAAAAAAAATTCGACCATATTTGATTTGGTTTGGTTTTAACTAAAAAAAGTCAAACCGAACCAAAGCAATCCGACATAGTATGTATAGAAGTTTCAGATATATTTAATACATAAAAATATTTATTGTAGTGTAGTTTATACATATTTCCTAAGCTTTTTCATTGTTTATCTTTTAACATATTATTTCAAGCTTAGACTTATAATTTTTGGATGCTCCAATAAATTTTATAGTCCATAAATGTTAGGAACTCAAATAAATCCTAAACCAAAATCAAATCAATATTATAAATGAAAATGCTGTAGGATATCTATTTTTTAGTTTTTCCATGGTTTTGATAAAATACATAACTTATTTTTCTTTTAGTGTTTAATCATGTAAATAATAGTACTTATTAGTCGTACTTATTTTAGCAACTTATTAGTAATTTTAAATTATATTTATTTTTATTATGGCTTATTAATAAATTTATTTTATGCAATTTTATTATCTTTATTGTTGAATATTTTAGTACAATGTCATGACACATCTCATACTTATGTTATTTTATTGAAAACACCTTATATAGTTTTGTCTTACTAGGATTAAAGAAATTTTTGGAGCATAAATTCTATGTTTTGTTCTATGAAGACTTTATGGAAAAAATCGAAAAACCCGAAAACCTGAAAAAACCCGAAAAAATTCGAGATTAAAAAAACCCGACTTTTATTAATTTGGTTTGGTCTTTAAATTTAATAACCCGAAATAATTAGTTTTGTTTGATTTGGTAATTAAAAAATCCGAATTAACCCGACCTATGTACACACCTGCTTAAATATAAACTTGAATTATGACCCCGTCTGTTGAATTAATCTAACAGGTTGGATTTGAAATAACCTATCAAGCTATTGGGCCAAACTAATATTAATAAAAATGCAACACAAATTTAAATATATTAAAGTAAATTACGAGATCAGGAATTACTTAACATAAAAGAACTCAAATTGAAATAATTTACTCAACACACATAGAATTTTATATTCTATTTTCAAAAGGCAAAATTAAAAAAATAAGGAGTGAATGATTGAAGTTTGAATTATAATTCATTATTGGAAAATTTTTACATAAGAACAACGGAGCTCCCTACCTTTTAATTTTATAGCCCAAGAAAATCTCACTTTATACCCATTAATTTCAAACTATTTACTCTTTAATGCCCGGATCTAAACTATTTACTACTCCTACCCATGCGCCCCAAATTATTTACCCGTCTTTATTTTATTCCTCTTCTTCTTCTTCCTCATTTTACCTTCCTCCAATTTTTGAAGTTCACGACTGATGGCTTCTCCGGAGGGAGGAGTTGGTTGCAGAGTCGGCTGGGAACAGATTCTTATAACTTTTCCTTTGCCCAAGTCTTATCACCATCAAGAGTCATACCACTAGCAGCTAGACGTATTGGTACAACAGGCACTGTCAAATTGCTTTCAGGGGTAATGATTAATTAGTCTCTCCTTGTAATGACCAACAAATGTCCATAGTATAGTTTTGGATTCTTTAAGATAACCCCCTGTAATTCTTTGATCAATTTTTGAAACAATTTGTAAATTCAAGAAACAATTTTTGAAACTCCATATGAATGAGTTCAAAATGTCAGATCTGAATTTCAACAGTATTTCGTTAGTTATTGTTCTTTGATGTGTAGATTGTACCTTTGATGCTGGTTTTTGGAGATTTATTGTACAAAAATTTAAATCCACCATTGAAGGACCTTGAAGCTTGAAACTCACAACTTGGTTTGCTTGAGTTTTTAATTGTTTTGATCCGAACGTCTATGAGTTTGTTTGAAAAGTTGATTGGAGGTTGTAGCTAAAGTTTTAGTCAATTTGGTGGGGATTTTGTAGTAGATTTTAGAAATTTGGGTTGAAATATAGTTGAACCAGAGAAGAAGACGAATTTTTATTGTATAGTCAAATAGTATACAAATATACCATTTTAGTATACAATTCATTTCAACTATATACCCTATTAGTATAGCTATATACTATATTGGTATCATATGCTAGTTGAATCATTTTTTGGTTGTATTAGCTGCATTTAATTGGTACAATATTTGATTTTCTCTTAATAATAGTAATATAGTACAATATCTTGAAATACCTTATTATATTAATATGTGGTACACTATTTTTTTATTTTCTCTTTATGCATGTGTGTTATATAATGGTAGTATAGTCATATAGTTATCGGGAATTAACTAGTAAAACTGTATACCATGTTGATATAGCTATATGCCATATTGGTATCATATGGTAGTTGAACATTGTTTTGGTTGTTTTAGCTGCATCTTAAGTGAATTCTATTATGGAATTATTTATATGAACATGAGTTGCAATCTGGAATTTTTGTGTGCCGATGGACATAAATTATATGTATTATGTAATAGATTTTATAGTTATAGGCAATTAATGTAACAACTCCATACAACTATATACCCTCTTAGTATACAAAATGAGCAAGTTGTTTTGTGAATATTAGCTTGCAAAACGAGCATGTAATTTTCTCATACTTTTATTGTGTCCTTTAATGTTTTGGTACAGTAGTATAGTCACAGATAGTTGTAGCAATATTCTAGAGAAATCACATGCTCTATTGGTATACATATATACCATATTGGCATCACATGGTACTAGAAGTCTTTTTTGCTACTTATACTTTTGTTGTATTTTTTAATATTTTATTGTCATTTTTATTCTAACTAGTATATATGGAGATTTGGTTGCCGTAGATTATGTTTTCTTTCTCTATAACTAGTTGTATTACTGCTAATGGTAGAGTATAACAACAATAACAACAAGAACCCAGTATAATCCCACTTAGTGGGGTTTGGGGAGGGTAGTGTGTACACAGACTTACCCATACCCTGGGGTAGAGAGGCTGTTTCCAATAGACCCTCGGCATCCTTCCCTCCAAGAACTTCTCACCTTGCTCTTGGGGAGACTCGAACTCACAACCTCTTGGTTGGAAGTGGAGGTTGCTTACCATCAGAGCAACCCCTCTTGTCTTAATGGTAGAGTGTGTACTGATATTTATAGGGAAGTAGATCAAGGTTTGCATGGCAATCACGTGTTGATTCTTAGAAACTGATTATGTAATTTATGGTGCTCAGCAGCAATCAATGTGATATTCAGTGAATTTGATCAAGTGATAACTAATATTATTTTACTTTAATAATTGAATTTAATAAATGAGAAAGAAAAAAAACAGAAGGTATATTGTACTAGTTATATTAAAAAATTGAACAAATATTTACTATATCAGATATTTTTTCTTATTGTATAAAAAAGAATAATAAAAAATTGTGAATACGGTAAATAAAATTAGATTATGAAGAGAAAAGAATAAAAAAAAGTTAAATAAAATTAGAAAAGGATAAAAGAAAAAAATAAGAAGAAAACGAGAAAAAGGAAAAGGAAAAAAGAAAAAAAGGAAAAAAAGATGCATAGAAATAAAAAAAGAATTGGAGAATAAAGAAAAAATTCCCCACAAAAACTATTATGGGTAGGAAATGTAATTAGTTTATGGGTAGAAAAATAAATGGGTAGACAAGAATAAATAATTTTATTTTTGTGGGTAACTGTGTCAAAACCCCTATTTTAATTTACAACCAACTAGCCCAACAATAATGTGCTAAGATTCAACATCCAACTCCAATAGGTTCTCAAAATTACTACTTAATTTTTAAAAAAGATTGCTCAAGCTTTTAAGTTAATTTTCGAATAAGTAACTGTGACTCAAATATTAGTTCAACAAATCAAATTTATTTGGGTGGTAAGAATTAGATTTTTAACAAGCTTAAATATGTGGGTTTAAATTTTGAATTTGATTTTGTGAGAAATTTGGAGTGGAGTGTTATTTAAACTTGTTAGAAATAGTATAAGGAGGTTGTATATAAAATTTGAAGTCATTTAATGGAGATTTGGACTGATTTTGAACAAGAATTGCAACTGAAAATCGTGGAAGAAGTTCGTCTACAGACGCTTGTATAAAGGTGTATAAAAGTGTATAATAATATATAAGATATGTTTATACACTCATATACACTATTATACAAGATTATACATAATTGTACAAAAAACTGACTTCGTCTTCTTCCTTGCGTCCTTTATGAAATTTAACTCAAATCTTGTTCAAATCTACTCCAAATCACTTCAAATTTAAATTTTGAACTTCTTTTGATATTTTTAATCAATTGGAACAATACCCAATCCAAACAACTAACAAACTCAAAAAGTCTTATTCGAAATCAAAGCTTTGAATGGCCTTCAATGGTGGACTTTTACTCTTTAATTTTTTTACATTGCAACCAGGTGATATAGGGGGAGAAGCAGTAATGACGAGCGTCCCCTTAAAACATATGTAAAAGAAGTGAGAATGAGAGAGAGTGAAAGCAATGGTTGTGAGAACACAAATTTAACTCCATCGCTTTTAGAAGCAATGGTTGCAAGAACACAAATTTTGAATTTGCAAGAGCTACTATTTTCAAAAATGTACAATATGAGCTAAGTGAGGTAAAACTTAAAAATATGAGCCATTTTTTATTATGGTGCAAAGTGATGTGTATTTTCTTGTAATTCTTTCTTCATTATTTGACCTCATCTTTGACCTCATCTTTGACCAACTTATTTCGGCCCGGTTTCCAAATATAGAGTGGTCCATATTTTTCTCGTTTGCGTGTTTTAACTTTTACCTTTCGTTCTTCGTCTTCTCAGCCTATTTTTATTTTCTAGAAGGTCTAATTTCCGTGTGAATGTAAAGACACTAATTTTATGAGTAACCTTTTGTCTATCAATTATTTTCTTCCTCTTTCATTAATGCCTCTTGACTTACACGCCTGAAAAACTTAAGTTAGTTGGCGTCTCTACGGTCTTGGGTCAATTTGAAGCCATATTAAGCAAGACTATGTGGTATCGTATTAGTTTCTCCGGTCCGCTTTAATTGGGTTTTTAACCGTTTTTACACATATTAAAAAAATTCATATTTTAGCTTTAATTAACAATGAAATTGACCTTATTAATATTAATATGTTCATTAAAAATATAATAAATACTCCCAGGTGATAGAACACGCGCAGCGGAAGCAAGCATCCAATGCAGATATCACAAACATGTAAACCAGATAATGATATAATTTGGAGATCAGAAGCACTAACCTCTTGAAAACATTGCACGTGTCCTCCACAGAGCAAGAATCCAGGGATGCAGTCTTCTACCATGCTCCTTGTAAGACCTTCGACGAAATTGTTTGAGTGGGCAAAACAATACAATTCTAAAGAGTGAGTTATTGGGTGAAAAATATCTTCCTTATATACCCGAAATTCAGCCAAAAAGGGGCTCAAAAATGTGTAGGATTCTGCTAGTGCAAGTAGAATCCTACTCTAACTGAAAAGGGTGACTTTTCTCCCAAGTCACACTTTACCCAAGTCTATCCATGTTTTTACTAGGTAAGCAGGGACCACATAAACAATAAGAGGCTACTAATTATAATATTAATTCGAAAATTCGGAAGAATTAGATTCTACTAAAATTAATTGCAGTTTATTCTACTAAAAAATTGCAATCGAACTCCTCAATATGAATTTCAAAAATTCACTAATACTTATTTTAACTCCTCATGTTAAAATTACAAATACCAGTTAATTAAACTAAATCACTGATAATTTAATTTAATCAACTAATTAAATCTTTTATAATTCCGCTTAAACTATTTCATGTGATGGATACAAAATCCACCGGCTGAGTTTTCACATGAAAACTTATAAGCTTACATAAAGGGGTATCATCAAACTCAAGACCGAGTCACGGGTTCTATGAGCTAATTATTATTTCATAAACGCTATTCGTTATTGTCGAATCTATTAGGCATACACTAACTCTGAATAGAGTTGTGCCTTTTAATAAATCAAAACATTAAACAAATCACATTGATCATAATAACTATATCAAGATTAGGAGTATAAGCTCATTTAATAAATTATAGAAAATGCTTTATACTTATTCAGTACAAAAATATCTTTTTTTTACTTGGTCCGTTTAATATACACTAAGTATACTAGCACAAGAAGTTGTAGTAAAGTTACTCCCATTAGCAAGATAAATTATACTTTAATCTTGTGCTACCATCATCAAGATATTTGCCAAACAATATCTTCGATTGTGAACATAATTTCCCCTTAATTCTGATTATGGAATTCCGTAAGATTTGTTGATTCTAAACCAGAAAAAAATTACATAGGAAGGACTAAGTAGGTCGACTAGTGTAAAGTTAATCTAATAATGATGAATTCTCTGAATATTGAGCTTGAAGAGAATAAATACAACATATTCACATAATTTATCCAAATTAATTTGGGGTGGAGGCCAAGTTGAGAAGGTTGAAACTATATTCTGCTTATTCGTTTCAAAACAATTAAAAATGATTAACTGCATCCTACTAAAGTACCCTTTTATCATATGCAGTTCACTAATTACCCTTCAAAATTTACATTCTCATATAGCTGGCCCAAGAAGAAAGCCCAAGGGAGAGTCCATAGCCGAAAGAGCATGAGTCTAACTGTCTAAGTTAGAACCAAGGTAGTTAGGGAAGAGATTGGAAGAGTTTTCTAGAGGGAAAATGCCCAAATTTGCCCATGTATTATGCGAAATTGCTCAACTTTGCTATCCGTTATACTTTTGATATATTTATACTTTTCGTTAGCACATTGTCTCTCGTATCTAATGTGAATGGGTGACTCTATCTGTCCTCAACTTTTAGTCGTTGATTATGGTTTAGAATTATCCTTGTTATGAGTTAACAGTAAAATGAGAACGTGTTGTGACGGCAAAGCTAAAATTAGTCCAAAAGTAAGTTTAATTAACAGAAAGATTATTCACTTTTGGATGGTATAGGGTCAACTTGACCATTTTCTATTTTCTAATCCATCTTTTGGAATCAACAACAGGAAATCGGCTTCTTCCCACAGCAACTACAATATTGGTTATAGGTTGAAAAGAACCTCGTACTTACTAACTTGTACTGTGACTTTTTCTTAGACTTATATATTAGGAAATCGATTAAATATTTATAAGTCTTTTAACTAAAAGGGAATCAAGGAGCAACGTAAAGTTGTCCGTAACTTATAGGTTATGGATTCGAGCGGCAAAAACATCCACTAATACTTGCATTAGGTAGGCTATCTATATCACACCCCTTGGGGTGCGTCTTTTCTCCCGATCCTGCGAGAATGTGGGATGCTTTATGCACCGAGCTGACCTTTTTTTATTTATAAGTCTTCTAATTGTGAATTCAATAACAAAAACGAGTTATAGATTCGGAAATAAATTCAGAACTAATAAACATCAAATCCTGATCCAGCTCCAAGTACACATGTCATCAGTTAACACGATGGAAGAATATGAACAGCCATGTAAAATTTTATGGTGAAACCAACCAACGCCTTTTGAGAATTTTATCCTTCGTGAATGTTTATTGCCCTAACTAAACAACCTACATCGAACATGTAATTGTAATTTCGATTTTTCTATGCAGCAATCAAAATACAGAAAATTTCTACATGTGTTCTTCATTATTCTTTCATATTTACGCGCAGTATGTCTCTGGCACTGCAGCCCAACTACCCCGGTTGAGTAGTTCATATACAAGTATATTTCTAGTAAAAGAAAATTAAAAAAGAAAATAGAAAATAAAAGAATCCTATAATATCTGTACACTTGTCACTTTTACATTAGACTAAAATTAACAAACTAACCAAATAATATTCTCTACTATTTTTAGTACGTGTGAGCTTTCCTACACATGTGAGAAGCTTCTTGAGTTGAGCTCCACTATAGACGGTTCAAATTTGATCAATTAGAATTCCTTTAGTTGCTGAGATGATGACACATGTCTTCTCTCATATGAGATCAAAAAATCAAAAGGCTTTGTTATGTCCGAGCATTTCCCTTTGAGCGAACCTATCTGCTTCTTTTGTTTGACCTTTGTTCCTCTTTCTTCTTCTGTCAATGGTGAGATCGATTGATTTCCAACACCCTTCCCCCCCCCCCCAAAGTTGGAGGGGAAAGATGACACTCCTAACTTTCTGAGAATCGATCGATGAGAGGGCCCTGAAAGAGGTTTTGTCAAAAGATCGGCAAGCTGAGATTGAGAAGGCACGAAAGATAGAGAAATAAGACCAGAGAGGAACTATTGCCGCACAAAATGGCAATCAAGTTCTACGTGTTTGGTTCTTTCGTGGAAGACGGGATTACAGGCGATATGAATCGCCAATTTGTTGTTAGAGAGGTCTGGTAAATGCAAAGAAGGCTGAATGGATAGATCTTGAAGAAGACGAGTTAACCATGTTAACTCTGTCACTACCTTCCGCATGGATCAATATTTTGCCTCAGTAGAAGACAAAGATAAAGATGCCTACTTTTTAGATTTCCATGAAATGGGTGAATCTCCAAGGGCGATGTAGAAACCACTTACAGAATGTCTGGTTTCTGGGCAAGATGCCCAATCAGCATCGCAAAAAGCAATGAGTTTTAGAGATAAAGCTGAATTCAAAAAAATACCCTGACTTGGATCTAATTTGAGATATCGAAGAACCCTCAAAGCTGCTTTGAAATGTTGCAGGTGGAGGACTATGGTATAGAGGTGAATGTTCAGTGCTTGGAGTTGGTGATGAAGATACATGGGAATGAGGTTCTAAAGAAGATGATGTAGATGTAGGAAAATTGACATCTTCTGATGGATTATTGTAAAGGATGGGATGTGGATATGGAGGTGTAGGATTTGAGGCAAAAGGATATTTGTCTTCATAGAAGTACACATCCCTGGAAACTATGACCTTCTTTGTATCTATTTTCAAAACTTTATAATCCTTTTGTCCTAGGGGATGACCCAGAAACACACAAGCCTTTGATCTTGGATCAAATTTACTTCTTCCATTAGATAGAGTAGAAACATAGCAAAGACACCCAAAAACTCTAAGAGTGTTATAGGAAGGAGACTGGTGAAATAATATAGAATAGGGTGTTTTGCCTTTAAGAACCTTAGAAGGTAACCTGTTTATCAAAAAAGTTGCAGTTAGTAAACATTCACCCCAATAGGCAATATGAACCTTTGATTGAAAAAAGGAGAGCTCTTTCAATCTCCAAAAGGTGCCTATGTTTCCTCTCCACTACCTCATTCTGTTGAGGGGTAGCAACACAAGATGTTTGATGAAGTATCCCTTGGGAAGTCAAAAATACAGACTCTTGTGTACCTTTACCAAGTTCAAAAGCATTGTCAGTTCTTAGCTTTTGCACTTTAACACCAAACTATCTCTCAACCATTGTGAGAAAATTCTTTAATGCATCAAATGCATTGCTCTTAGTACTCATTGAGAAAGTCCATGTACCCCTGCTGTAGTCATTCACTATTGTCAAGAAATATTTGTAACCATTATATATGGAAACTTTGTAAGGTCCCCATGTATCCACGTGAATTAACTCAAATGCTTTCTTTGACTTGATTTGACTTAATGAAAAAGGATTTCTAGTTAGCTTAGCTTTAGGACATATATCATAGAAATGTTTAGAATTAGGAGGAAAAGAGACAAAACCAAAATACTTCATTGATTGAAAAGGTAAATGGCCTAATGTAGAATGCCATAGATTTACATTAGAAGTAGCATCAGTGCATGAACTACATTCTCTAAGACATAATAAGGAAGAATAGAGACTCTACCTATGTGAGTGACTGTTACCTTGAAAGAATTAGGAAGATTTATATGTAAAGGAACAAGAAGATGGGTTAGAGAAACAAAAGCATTTGAGTCAAAATACATATGTTCTGAAGTACCTGAATCTATAATCCATGTATTTGAATTAAAAACTGAAAAACATATTCTAGAATATTTGATAATAGTACCAGCAACCGCATTGGCATTGATCTTTGAATTTTGACTTCTTGTATCCCCAATTTTAACCTGTTTAATCAATTGAACTAGTTGTGAAAACTAATCTTTGGAAAGGTGCTGGTTCAGTGCCTCAGTACAATTGTTTGTGTTATCATCTTCATGTTCCCCTAATGCTACATTACTTTTGACTATGCCCTGTCCTGTCTTTCTATTGGTGAACTCAAATTCTTCTGGGAACCCTATGATTCTGTAGCGATCTGCCATTGTACGGCCTGTCTTTTTGCAATAGGTACATGCAACATTAGGGTTGAACTTAGTTTTCCTTCCTTCGACAAATGGAGGCTTCTGGGATGGATTACTAGACCTTTAGAATCCATTTCCATATTTCTGGCCTTGACCTGTGAATTTCTGCTTTCCATTCCTTTGTAAAAAACTTGCTTGATTGGCAAAACCTCCCTGAATGTTGGGCTGACTTCCTGCCATGAAGGATGAAGTCTCAGCAAAAATGAGAGGGTTAGCATATACCTCTCTTTGGTTTTCATCCTGCAAAATCAACGAGTAGGCTTGATCAATTCTAGGAAAGGGATTCATCATGATTATGTTTCCCCTAGCTTGACCATATGCCTCATTTAATCCCATAAGAAACTGTATGAGTCTCTCATCTTCTTGTGATTTCTCCTGTATTTTCTTCCTTCACAAACACAAGTGAAAGTGCACTTGATGTTAGAGTTGAGTGAATCTAGTTCATCCCAGATTCACTTAATTTTTGTGAAATAGGTTGCAATATCATTTGTTCCTTGAGTTAAACCCGCTAGTTCCTTTTGTAGGTTGTACAATTTTGCACCATTACATTGTCCAAATCTATGCTCCAAGCTGGTCCAAAGATTCCTTGCAGATTTGGAGTAAATCACAATGTCTCCTATGTCTTGAGACAAAGAATTGAAGAGCCAAGATGTAACCATGTCATTACATCTACTCCAAGGTTGAAAATCATTGGAGGTAGCAGCAGGAGCTGGGCAGTTTCCATTGATGAACCCAACTTGTTCTTCGTTGAAAGGGCTATGAGCACAGATATCTTCCAACCTTGATATCCTTTGCCATCAAACACAACATTTACTAAGCTCATTCCTGGAGCATCTGAAGAATGAAGAAAATAAGGGTGATTGGGATCGGAATTTGGTCCATTTCCAGTTGATGTAACAGTGGTTTGATCTACAGTTGTGTCAGGCATGATGAAGGATGAATGCGAGAAAAAGCAAAAGACGAATTAGAAGAAGATGGATGAGATCTTCTTGGGATCGAGCTACTCTCTAATACCATGAAAGAATAACGAAGAACAGATGTAGAAATTTTCTATATTTTGATTGATGAATTCATTGTACATGACTGTCTAGCTTTATACAAGTATATTCCTAGTAAAAGAAAACTAGAAAAGAAAATAGAACATAAAAGAATCCTATAAAATCTGTACACTTGTCACTTTTACATTAGACTAAATTTAACAAACTAACCAAATAATATTCTCTATTATCTTTAGTACGTGTGAGCTTTCCTACATATGTGAGAAGCTTCTAGTGCTGAGCTCCACTATAGAAGGTTCAGATTGGATCAATTAGAATTCCTTTGGTTGCTGAGATGATGACACCTGTCTTCTCTCATTTGAGATCAAAAAATCAAAAGACTTTGTTATGTCCGAACATTTTCCTTTGAGCGAACCTATCTGCTTCTTTTGTTTGAAATTTGTTCCCCTTTCTTCTTCTGTTAATGGTAAGATTGATTGATTTCCAACAAAATCATATATATATTAAAAGAAACTTAAAAAATGCTATATATACAATGGGTATTGTCGAATACGATAACTCAAAGTAAATATCAATATATTCGGACATGAAATATAGCCTTTGTATACAGTCAAAATCAGATATGCCAATTTTCTAGGCTCGAGGGGTCGCCTTAAGCCCGAGTTCAGGATGGATTGAGTTCGAGCTCAATGGACCAGGCTCAAGCTCGATGATAGAGTACATGGCTCGAAGAACTAAGTGTTCGAGGAACATCGAAGCCTAATATGACTGGCCTTGAGATAATGCCGTTATGGATTTGTAACAGAATGAGCAAGATTCCTGCCACGTCACCAAGATCATGGCATAAATTTCGGAATAGATTTGTACGAATCTGTACCAGACGGTTAGACAGTTGTCCCAATAAGATTCTTTATTGTAAATATAAATGTACCTTATTTAAGGTTCCCCTATTATATATAGGGGACCCAAATTATTTGTAAATATCATCAATCATTGGCAAAGAATATACCCTCTTACTTTCTCGCTCATTGTTCATCAGAATTGTGCTTTAGCTTTATTATTCTTGCTTTACTGTTCTTGATTCACCTCGAGGTCACTTTGGCTCGAGGTTGAGACTGGCTTAAATACTGGTTTGGTTTTAATTACTTCCTTCATTTATACTCTAGATTTCTTGGTTATTAATTAGTATTGAACTAAATCACGTATCTTTAAAACCATAAATCAAGTTTAATTGTACTCGTATTTTCGAGGTATATAGTTTGGCACCCACCGTGGGGCTAAAGATAATAGTGATTATTTCAGTACTAATTCTGATAACACACGTTATTTTCATAGTTTTTCTTGTCAAGAATATCTGTTTTCAGGTTAAAACATGTCAAACTCGCAAAATGCACCTGTACACGATAATGACGGTCTTGGATTTCATCGGGAATATTAAAATGTAGCTGTTCTGGGAGCCGGTATACCACCGATTAACCATGGAGAAGTGCCAAATGTGGAACCAGTCAACGTTAGTTAACACATTGCTTTAAATGCAGATTTAGGCGCAGACCCCAAGGGAAGTGTACGCAGGGAAGTAAGATCCGGTATCCAAGGAACACAGGGTATAGGAAACGGGGGAGTTAGCCTCCAAGTAATATTCAAGATGCTACAAGCTCAACAGATTGCTATCGCTTAACTTTAAAGTCAGAATAAAACTCCAAATGTGGTCGAGCTAGGGAACACTCAACGTACTGAGCCGGTGCCAGAGAGATCAAACGGTAACGGCTCGGGGACTAAATCCACGATTATGAAGATGCTCGAGGAACTCACCAAGAGAATCGAGTCCGGGGATAAAAAGATTTAAGATAATGACAAAAAAGTGGAGACTTATAAATCCCGTGTTGATCAAATACCGGGTCACTCCCAGTATTGAAAGGTTTGGATGCCAAAAAGTTTATACAAAAACCATTCCCTCTGAGTGCGGCTCCGAAGCCCATTCCTAAAAAGTTTTGCATGCCCTATATGCCTAAATACAATAGAACAACCGATTCTAATGAGCATATTACCTCATACACTTGCGGGATTAAAGGAAACGACTTGAATGATGATGAGATCGAATTAATATTGTTGAAGAAATTTGGGGAAACATTGTCAAAGGGAGTCATGATTTGGTATCACAACTTGCCCTCGAACTCTATTGATTCGTTTGCTATGTTAGCAGGCACCTTCGTGAAAGCACATGTCATGGCCATAAAGGTGGCAACAAGGAAATCAAACCTTTTTAAGATAAGACAAAGGAATATGAGATGTTAAGGGAGTTCGTATCCCAGTTCCAAATGGAGCGAATGGAATTGCTACCGGTTTCGGATGATTGGGCAATATAGGCTTTTATGTGGGGTTTGAACGAGTGGAGTTCGATCGCATCTCTACAATTAAAGCAGAATCTGATCGAGTATCCAGCTATGATATGGTCAGATGTGCATAATCATTACCAATCGAAGATCAAGGTTGAGTACGATCAGTTGGGAGCCCCTCAGGTTCAGTTCATCCTAATAGATTGGCAGCTAAGCCACCGAGGGATACAGACAGGGAATCAATATTGGAGAAACAATGGTTCGGGGCGTAACGCTCCTCGGAATGATCAGAGAAATATTGAGGTCAAATTTCTCGGGGACTCAAGAGTAAGAACAGTTTTGATAAACATACCGACCCCTCTATTGTTAGAGTATAATTTCAGTGTAGATGCATTGGTGATCGTGTTAGCTATTGGAAGAATCAAAGATACCAAATGGCCCAGGCCTATACAAATCGATCCTTCTCAAATGAATTTAAACTTGATATGTAAGTATCATGGCATACATGGCCATAGAATCGAAGACTGCATACAGCTAGAGGAGGTAGCTCAGTTGTTCAACGAGGGTCATCTTCGAGAATTTCTCAATAATTGAGCTAAGAACCACTTCAGGGAAAGATATGCAAACAGAAAAAATGAGCAAGAAGAACTGCAACATGTAATCCATGTGATCGTTGGTGGTGTCGATGTTCCACAAGGTCCTGTATTCAAACGCACCAAGGTGTCGATCACCAGAGAAAAACGGACTCAGAGCTATGTGCCCGAGTGAGTCCTATCATTCAATAACGAGGAAGTAGAAGGCATATCTCAGCCGTACAATGACGCCCTGGTAATTTCTATTTAGTTAAATAAAATTCAAATTAAACGTGTTCTAGTGGATCCGAGTGGCTCAGCAAATATAATCAGAGCGAGGATCATAGAGTAGCTCGACCTACAGGATCAAATTGTACTTGCATCCTGTGTCCTAAATAGCTTCAATATGGCAAGCGAAACAATGAAGGGGGAGATAATCCTACCAGTGAACGTGGCCGGGATCATCCAAGACACAAAATTCCATGTCATCGAAGGCGACATGAGGTATAATGCACTTCTTGGAAGGCTATGGATCCACAACATGAGGGCAGTACCTTGAACCCTTCATCAGATGATGAAATTCCCAACAATAGATGGTGTGAAAATAGTTTACGGAGAACAACACGCTGCAAAGGAAATGTTTGCAGTTGATGAGGTGACACCGATACTAGTACCTCCGACCTCTAAAAAATCAAGCACCAAAGATAAGCAGATGGCCAAATAGCAACTACCGACCCCAGCCTCGACCGAATCGGGGGAACAGGTAATTGAAGAAGAAGAGGATTTTCTTACTCCTTGAACTTTCGTCGTTCCCGAAAAGTTGGATGCAGCAAGTCAACGGTCGAGGAACTGGAATAGGTCATACTGATCGAGTACATGCCCGAGAAAAAGGTATATTTGGGAACAAGGTTAATCCCCGAACTCAGGAAAAAACTCATTCAATTTCTTATCGATAATATGGATTGTTTTGCTTGGTCCCACTTAGATATGATAGTGATCCCACCAGAAGTAACAACACACCGGCTAAGTATCGACCCTAGATTCAAACTAGTGAAGTAAAAGAGAAGGCCCCCAGTCCGAGTTAAGCATGCATTCATAAAAGATGAGGTAACCAAACTTCTTAAAATAGGGTCTATTCGGTAGGTAAAATACCCCGAGTGGTTAGCCAACGTATTTGTAGTTCCTAAAAAGGGAAACAAACTTAGAATGTGCGTAGATTATTAGGATTTAAACAAAGCATGACCTAAACACTCTTTTCCACTGCCTAACATCGATCGCATGATCGATGCCACGGCCAGCCACGAGATCCTTACCTTTCTCGATGCCTACTCTGGGTACAATCAGATTTAGATGAACTGGGGGGGAACAAGAGATGACCTCGTTTATCACTAAGTTTGAAACTTATTGTTACAACGTAATGTCCTTCGGGCTAAAAAATGTAGGATCTACATACCAACGCCTAGTTAACAAAATGTTCGAGGAACAGATAGGTAAATCAATGGAAGTGTATATTGACGATATGTTGGTTAAGTCCCTGCGGGTAGAGGACCATTTAGCTCATTTGCAGGAAATGCTCAAAATCTTAAGGAAGTACAACATGAAGCTTAACCCAGAAAAATGTGCCTTCGGGGTCGGCTCGGGCAAGGTACTCAGCTTCATGGTATCTAAGAGGGGAATCGAGATCAACCCCGATAAGATCAAGGCTATCGAAGATATCATAATCGTGGATAGTGTGAAAGCCGTGCAAAGGTTAATAGGACGGATAGCCACCTTGGGTCGATTTATTTTGAGGTCATCAGATCGAAGTCACAAGTTCTTTTCGTTGCTCAAAAAGGAAAAAAGGATTTCGCATGAACCCCGGAATGCTAGCAAGCCTTACAAGAATTAAAGCGATACTTATCGAGCCCGCCTTTGCTTCATACCCCGAAGGTTGATGAAAAGTTTTACTTATATTTGGTTGTACGCGAATACACCTCGATTACTCGGGGACTGTCATTGACAATCAACGCATTCGAGTCATCTAAACTCGAATTCATAAGACCTCAAAGAGGCATCCCCTCGACATAAAGGCCAATGCCATCATACTTGAGGACTAACCTTTTGAACAAGTTCAAAAGGTTATCGGGAAACAAGTCCAATAGACATACCCGAAGCCTACGACCATATTAAAGGCTACGACCACATTAAAGGCTACAACATATTAAAGGCTATGACCACATTAAAGACTACGGTCATATAAAAAAAAGGCTACGACCAAATTAATGCGGCTCGGAGACGTCCGACTTTCGCCATAAGTTAAAGGCCATCAATTACTTTGAAAAACCAGTTAAACTAGGCTACCCTCGGCAAAAGCAAATAAGAAGGGGCTTCGATAAAATCAGCCCCTCGAATAATTTAAAGGCTTCAACAATATCAGCCTTCGAAAAAGCCTCAGGAGGTGTTAAATTATCATAACACAAACAGATTACAAATGAGGTTCCGATCGACTGAACCTTCGAAAAACCCAACGGGTACAAAAACACATGCTAAGGCTTTAGCCAAAAAGAGGAAAAATTATAGCCGTCTTTGAGGCCGAATTGACCCAACTTAAAGAGCCTAAGGGTCGACCTAAAAGAGCCTAAGGGACAATATAAAAGAGCCTAAGGGCCGAAGCATGCGTAGTTCGAGACCTTACTCTCACTCAACTCTGACTTAAGAGTCCCATCATCCCGAGATTGCATCAAATCGACTTAAACATAGCTCGAGGATTAACAAAACCTTAAGAGGTATTCTATTATAAGTTCGAATATCACCCATTGATCATTAAAAAACCTAAGGGTTGTTATATTCAGAATCTGAGCCGATGTTCGCTTCATCATTGAAGTTATTAAATTTTTTCACAAAATGAAGACAAAGAAGAATTCTATACAAATCGGAGATAAAGCAAAAGGGAATTCATCATATTTATAAAGGGTATTTACCGTACCTACGAGGGGCCTTGCACAAAAACAAAAGACCAAGAACCTAATCTACTTTAGGGGCCACATCCTCGAGAACCATGTCTTTGGAAGCCACATCCTCGGGAGCTGCATCCTCTGGAGCCGCATCCTCGGGAACCTCCTCCTCGGGGACTCTGTCTTCATTTCCCCCGCCCTCAGAACCACTAAAAACATCTTCATCATCAGAAGAAATGAGAAACCTGGAATCGGTTTCCAACGCCTTTGCATGGGCTATTTCTTCAGTGAGGTCGAACCCTCGAGCGTGGATTTCTTTGAGAGTCTCCCTTCGGGATCGCCACTTGGCCAAATCATTTCTCACTTTTTCCTGGTTGGAGGCCTCCCTTAGCTCCGCATAAACAATCTTGACATCTTTCAAGTATACGATGATGGTTTTATCAGCCGTGGCCTTCGTCTTCTCAACTTCAGCCTTGGCCTCAGCAACCTCGGCCCCGGCTTCAGCGAGCTTTGCCTCGAGCTCCTTGATTTTCTTGGCCTGGGTCAAATGTTTCACTTTGATACGTCGGAGCTAAGTCTCAGCCGAGGCCAGTTGGGTTAGAGCAGCCTCTTTATAAGTGGCAAGCCTATCCATGTTCTCCTTCCATCGGTGGCAGTTAGCCTTAACCCGATCGACCTCGCCCCGAAGCTTCCCAATCACCTCCAACTTTTGCTGCAGCTGATACATTGAAGTGTTTGAGTCTTCAGTAAGGCCAAGAAGACCATACTCTGTTTAAATCATGATTACCTGCTTGTCTAGCTCAGCCTCGTTTTTTTAGCTTTGGCCAAATCAGCTCGAAGGTCCTTGAGCTCCTCCTCATTTTGGCTTCAAAGGAGCGTCATGGCCTTCTCTTCATCCGAAGCCTTCCTGAGCTCAGACTCACATTGGCTCAGCTCGGCTCAAAATTTGGTGATGGCCTACACAAAAAAATAAAGAGATATCAATCAAAGAAGGGCAAAAGAAAAAATTACCACAAGAGAAGTTAGTATTTACCCGAGAGAAGAGACAATGAGCCTCTTCAAAGAGGGTGGATGCATCATTAAGGTCGGCTTCATCATCGACCGTAGTGAAACAATCCTGAAAAGGATCTTCTTCGAGGACCTTGCTCGGGTCGGGCATTCGTAGAGCTCGAGCATCCTTTATCGCCTCCTCGGAGTAAGATGGTAGAGAAGGGGAGTGACCTACTGTCACAGCCCCGAGCTCCTCACTCGGGGAGCTCTAGTTAGCCTCGTTTTTCTCAGCACTTGTCCCCTCTGGTGTACTAGTTGAAGGTAGGGGGAACGATCTCGATCTTAGGGGAATCGAGGTCCTTGCTTGAGTCTTTCTTCGGAGTTCCCTCACCACGAGGCAAGGTCTCTAGTTCGGAGGGCTTGGCAGCCTCGACCGGTTTTCTAGTTTGGGGTAAAAGCACTGATTCTTTGCACTCGTTTTCTTCATCTTCCAAAAATTAGAGGGACGAATCCACATCCACATGGATAAGCTTCCTCCTTGGATTTCAAGTAGGGGCCCTCTCATCCTAGGGGTCTTCGGGCTTCGAAGCCCTTTTTCTCTTGTTGTCTTTCCTCAATGTTGGTATCGGGGACTCGGTCTCTTCCCCGGGCGGGGCTGCCCTTATCTCGAAGACATCACCACTGCATGCATAGGAAGGAATAAGTGTGGAAAACGTATCCAATAAAGGAAAAGCATGAGAAAACATGGGGGAGGAACTAATAGTGGTGTTTGGCCTCCCATTTGCCCTTTGATAATTCACGCCATTTGTGCTCATCATACGAGGATGTTGTAGCTAATTTTCAGACCTAGTCCTCGAGGTCGGGGATCTTGTGGGGCGTACCAAAAGGCGTATTGTTAGATATGTGTACTCTTTTTCCCTCTCTAGAATTTTTTTCCACTGGATTTTATTTTTGTTAAGGTTTTAACGAGGCACATTATCTGTTGAATAGACATTCAAGGGGGAGTGTTATTGATAGTAGGCTATATAGTTGACATTACACCTTAAGATGACCATATTTTATTGTTGTTTTATAGATAAATTGCCAACAAAATGCTCTAAATAATGTTCTTTTGTGCCACAGGGAATATTATATAAGAGGAAGAAACATGGAGTGTTTTGGAGGCGATAATGTGAAGAAAACACCTACTCGAGAAGTACCCGAGCACAAAGAAGCAAAAAATAGCCTGGGCAAGAAGGCCACCGCGACCGCGGTGGACCACGACAGGTTAATAAAGTGAGGTAGAAAGGTCAGCTTTCACCGCGGTCGACCACGGTTGGCCGCGACAGTGGTGCACCGTTCACGCAGTTGGAAGTTTGAGGACCAAAGTGTAATTTCGGAGAAACTTTTGTAAAACCCTCATAAGCTTTAGAAACTCGCCCAACTAGATGCTAAGCTAATTTTAGACTACTTTTGGAGGCAAGAACAAGAGTGAGAAGATCAACAAAACATTAGAGTTATTCTATCTCCTTTTAATTCTTGCAATTTTACATTATGAACAATTTAGTAGTATTCTCTTATTTTGTTATGAGCAGCTAAACACTTATCTAGGGTTGATGGAAGCAATTGTTGGCTGAAGTTTTGACTCAAGTTGTTATAATCGAGCCGGATTTATGATATGATTGTTCAACTACGTTTTGTATGGTGATTAATTGAATGGGCCCTTGATTAATCGTGTCTAATTACCTTATATTGCTTGAGAAAGAATATTAGGTTAGATAGCTGTTGAACACCACCACTTTTGGGTAATTGAAGAGATTCATTACTTGAACTTAAAAGTGGGTTTAGAGATAACAAAACTTTGGTGGGATAATTTAGAGTTGCATAACTATTGTCAGCTAGAGTAGTTCGAGAGAGTGCTCTAGTAAATTATTGTAGTTGATTGAGAGATAATTATGATATCCCATAACTCTTAATCCTCATAGAGTATTACGACGAGATTATAGCAGAAGAGTCAATACCTAAACTAGAAATTGGGGAAATCACTGCTCTAGACCTTTTTACCATTGAATTATCTTTGTTTTAGCTTACTGTTGTTTTAATAGTAGTTGAAGTATTTAAACAAAAACCAATCTTTATTTATCAAAAATCTCGCATCTAGAGATTGATTGAGTTGATAATAACATTGCCGAAGAGTGTAATAGATAGGTTAGTTCCCTGAGGATTCGATTCCGGACTTAAAACCGGATTATATTTGCAGCGACCGCTTTGTCCTTTAAAAGGCATAGTTGGGCATTATCAAATTTTAGCGCCGTTGCCGGGGAACTAACGGTGTTGTCTATTACAACTTAGAAGTAGTGTTAAAATTATTAGTTCAAATCAAATTTCAAAGATGTTAAACAATTTTCATTGAAATTCTAACGTTTGAACTCTTGTGGAATTCAGGTGTATGCCTAAAAATTCTTCGAGGACTGGAGAACTGCTTGAAGGACTTTCAGACCCCGAGAAAACATTCAGGGCATTGAACCGTGCCAACAAGAGGATTCAACAATCACAACAACCACACCAACTTGAATTTGACATGGGTGACGTAGAGAACGTCAACAGAAACATCAGGGATGAGCCATCTAACCCAAATGTCAGAGTGGTGGCACCTCTTGTGCCAGAAGCTGCACTTTATGATTGTGCTCAACCCACAGATAACAACCTAGCAATTGCCATATTTGTGCCCGTAATTCAAGCGGAGACATTCCAGATCACCAACAACATGCTGCATCTGCTGCAGAATAAAGGATTGTTCTCCGGGTCACACATTGAAGACCCTCAGCAACATTTGAAAAATTTTCTGTCAATTTGTGTAACTCAAAGGCAGCCAAATGTGACCCTAGAAGCTAACAAGCTATTACTATTTCCGTTCTCTGTGACTGGGGAAGCTCAAACTTGGCTGAATTTGCTCTCAATCAATTCCATTGTCACCTGGGAGGAATTAGTAAAGCAGTTTTTGAATAAGTTCTACCCGCCCAACAAGACTGCAAGGCAGATTAATGAAATATTGCAATACAAGCAGCAGCCGACTGAGACCTTGCAAGAAACTTGAGAAAAATTTAAAGAGATGTTGGTGAAGTGTCCTCACCATGGCATTCCAGACCAGATGCTTGGCCAGAGGTTTTACATGGGGTTAGCTGACAATCTAAAGGCCAATATGGACGCTTCAGCTGGAGGTGCATTTTTGAGTAAGACATTTACAGAGTGCAGAGTACTTCTTGACAAGATGTCCCATAACTCGGGGTGGATGACTAGAGGTACAACACTAGCACCCATAGAGCATTTAGTTCCTTTTGACCCAAATAATTCACATGCAGAGAACATGGCCACACTCATGACTCAGATGAGTATTTTGACAAAGAAGATAGATGAGATGGGTACCAAACAGGTGCATATTGTTGACACGACAAATGGAGGACTATGTACACCCTGTATTAATCAGTCTTATGTGTGTTCATGGAGCGGAGAAGGTGAAAATCAAGGGGTAAGGGAAGATAAGAATTATGTTAACAACTTTGGAGGTCAGAGACAAGGAGGACAAAAGTAGAGACCGGCACCAAATCAGCAATACAGACCCAACATGCCTCAGCCTGGGGGCATGCAAGCTTAAGGCCAAATGGTGCCATACCACCAGAGACAACAGGGCTACCCATAGCATAACCAACAACAGTTGACATATCAGCCACCTCCTCAGCAGCAAGATAACAACATGGTAGAGATTAGGGGGATGCTCCAGCAACTCATTGGGACAAATGGTAAGATGCAAGAAAAGTTGGCAGTACATGATTCAGCTATAAAGAACATTGAAACTCAGTTGGGGCAGTTGTCTATGACTTTAAACAACTGCCCCCAGGGTACATTGCCAGCGGATACAAATATTAACCCCAAGGAGCAAAACCCGAATCAGCTGACGGTAGTAAGTCTCTGGAATGGGAGAGATTTAGACAAAGAGTAGGAGGTTGCACAAGCCAGCAAAGAGACTACGCCAGCCACTCCAATTCCACTAGAGGTAGATAAACCAACAAATCTGATTGAAGTGGTGGTTGAACAGGGTCAAGATGAAAAGGGTAAGGCTAAGGTAAATGAACAAGCTGCAGAACAGGTGGTGCCTCTTGTGCCACAGAACCCCAATAGAGAGAAGCCAACAAGCAGTGCACAAAGGGTGATACCTACACCATTCCCTCATAGACAGGTAAAACAAAAGAAAGAAGATCAATACAAGACATGCATGGAGATGCTGTGTCAAATTCAGTTGAATATTCCTTTGATGGATGCCTTGAGAGAGATGCCAGGTTATGCGAAGATGATGAAAGACCTAATGTCACGGAAGTTTGATTTTCAGGACCTATCCACAGTGACTCTAACGCAGACCTACAATACAGTAGTGACCAGACCGATGGCTCAAAAGATGTCTGACCTAGGTAGCTTCACTATTCCATGCACGATTGGGAGTTACGCCTTTGCAAAGGCATTATGTGATTTTGGAGCCAGCATAAATTTGATGCCTCTGGCTATATACACCAAATTGGGCATTGGCAGAACTAGACCGACTTCGATGCTGTTGCAGCTGGCTGACCGCATAGTAAAAAGGCCTACTAGGATTCTTGATGATGTGTTGGTGCAAGTGGGGAAGTTCGTGTTCCCTGCAGACTTTGTTATTCTGGATTGTCAGGTAGATGAGGAGATACCTATCATTTTAGGTAGGCCATTTTTGGCCACTGGGAGAGCCCTGATTGATTGTGAGACTGGGGAATTAAAAATGAGACTGAACGATGAAGAAGTCATATTCAATGTTCAGCAATCTATGAGGAGACCTAGTGAATATGCTAATTGCTCTCTAGTGGAGGCAGTGGATATGATCCTGCAAGAAGATGATGTGACCCTGACTGCTTAAGATCCATTAGAGGCATGTTTGACAAATTTAGAAGAAATGGATGGTCAAGGGTTAGCTGAGTGGGTCATAGAACTTGAAGGCCAAGGAATCTGGAAAAGGGAACCTCAGTTCAAGTCCCTTGAATTAGAAAAAAGGGCTACACCTCCAACAAAGCCATTAGTAGAGGAACCAACCAAACTAGAGCTGAAGCCGCTCCCAGCTCACCTCAGGTACATTTTTTAGGTCCCGATTCTACTTTGCCTGTTATTATATCATCCAGTTTGCTAGATGTGCAGGTAAAACAGCTCTTACAGGTACTGCAGGAAAGCAAGATTGCCATTGGCTGGACCATGGCAGACATAAAGAGTATCAGCCCAGCCTTCTGTATGCACAAGATTCTCTTGGAAGAAAGGCACAAACCTTCTAGAGAACATCAATGAAGGATGAACCCGAATATGAAAGAGGTAGTAAAGAAGGAAGTGATCAAATGGTTAGATGCGGGAATCATCTTCCCCATCTCCAATAGCAATTGGGTCAGCCCTGTCCAATGTGTGCCGAAAAAGGGGGGAATGACTATTGTGCAAAATGAGAACAATTAGTTGATCTCAACTCGTACAGTCACGGGATGGCGGATTTGCATGGATTACCGAAAATTGAACACAGCCACCCGGAAGGACCACTTTCCCTTACTTTTCATTGACCAAATGTTGGACAGGCTGGCCGGGCGATCACACTTCTGCTTCTTGGATGGATATTCGGGGTACAATCACATATCAATAGCCCCTGAAGATAGAGAGAAAACATCCTTCACTTTTCCGTATGGCATCTTCACCTTTCGGAGAATGCTTTTTGGGCTTTGCAATGCACCGACGACATTTCAACGGTACATGTTAGCCATTTTCACGGACATGGTGGAGGATATTATGGAGGTCTTTATGGATGATTTCTCCGTGGTGGCAGATTCATTCGAGGACTGTCTCCACAATTTAAGAAGAGTGCCCAAAAGATGTGTGGAGACAAATTTAGTGTTGAACTGGGAGAAGTGCCATTTTATGGTACATGAAGGGATAGTCCTGGGACATCGAGTGTCCATTAAAGGAATTGAGGTCGACTATGCTAATGTTGACATGATTGAAAAACTACCACCGGCCACTTCAGTCAAGGCGGTGAGAAGTTTCCTTGGGAACGCCGGGTTCTACAGGCGATTCATAAAATATTTCTCCAAAATTGCTAACCCATTATGCAAACTCCTTGAAAAGGATAACCCCTTTGTGTTTTCTAATGATTGCATGTTGGCATTTGAGGAGCTGAAGAAGCGATTGGTGACTGCACCCATCATTGTTGCACCCAACTAGGAGCAGCCATTTGAGCTCATGTATGACGCAAGTGACTATGCCATAGGAGTAGTCTTGAGGCAGCGAAAGGATAAACTGATGCACCCGATTTACTATGCAAGCAGAACGCTAAGCGATGCACAACTCAATTACACTGTGATGGAAAAGGAGATGTTGGCTGTTGTTTTTACATTCAAAAATTCAGGTTATATTTGATTGTCTCGAAAGTTATTGTTTACACTGACCATGCAGCAATTAGGTACCTGATAGAAAAGAAAGAGTCAAAGCCATGCTTAATTCGTTGGGTTCTTCTGTTACAAGAATTCGATCTGGAAATACGTGACCAAAAAAGGATAGAGAACCAAGTAGTTGACCACCTCTCAAAGTTGGAAGGAGCTGAAAAGAAGGTAGAGGTTGAGGATATAACAGAGACATTCCTGGATGAACAGTTACTAACAATGACAATCTTGGTATGCTGATATTGCTAATTATTTATCAAGCGGTATTGTACCTTATGAACTCTCCTCAATACAAAAGAAAAAGTTCTTTCGTGATTGTCGGTATTATTATTGGGATGAACCTCTGTTGTTTAAAATATGTATAGATAACATGATCTGGCGGTGTATCCCCGAGAAAGATCAACATTGTGTTTTGCAGGCTTACCATGCTTCACCATATGGTGGACACTTTGGAGGAATTCCAACAACAGCTAAGGTGTTGGAGTCAGGCTTGTACTGGCCTACTCTGTTCAAGGATGCCCATGCTTGGATTAAAAGCTGCGATGAATGCCAAAGAACTGGCAACATATCTCGTAGACACGAGATGCCAATGACCACAATTCAAGAGGTGGAGATTTTTGACATGTGGGGGATTGACTTCATGGGGCCATTCGTCAGCTCGTATGATAACAAGTACATATTGGTAGCAGTTGACTATGTCTCCAAGTGGGTCGAAGTAGTGGCTCTCCCGACCAATGATGCTAAGGGGGTATTAGGCTTTCTAAAGAAGAACCTTTTCACGCGTTTTGGTACCCCAAGAGCTATACTCAGTGATGGCGGAACCCATTTCTGCAATAGAGCATTCACACGGCTGTTGGAAAAATATGGAGTTCGTCATAAATTGACCACCCCGTACCACCCACAATCGAGCGGGCAAGTTGAAGTGTCCAACAAGGAGATTAAATGTGTCCTCACAAAAACAGTGAATGCAACAAGGACTGGCTGGACAAAGAAATTGGATGATGCATTGTGAGCGTACTGCACAACCTTCAAAACCCCAATTGGTATGTCACCGTACAAGTTGGCGTTTGGCAAGGCATTCCACCTCCCAGTTGAGCTAGAGCATAAAGCACTTTGGGCATTGCGGTAGTTAAACTTAGACATGGAGACATCAGGTACTAACAGAATCACTGGGTTACATGAGCTAGAGGAATTCAGGTTCCAGGCCTTTGAGAGTGCTAGATTATACAAAGAAAGGATGAAATTAATGCATGATAAGCACATCTTGGATCGATACTTCAAACCTGGAGATCTAGTGTTGTTATACAACTCGAGATTGAGATTGTTCCCAGGTAAGTTAAGGTCCCGATGGTCAGGACCTTTCATAGTGGTGCAATTGTTCTTAAGTGGAGCTGTAGAGATTGAATTAGAAGATGGGACAAACAAGTTCATAGTAAATGGGCAAAGGTTGAAACATTACCTTGGAATGGCAAAAGAAAAAGGGGATAGAGTGGTAATCAATTTGGAAGAGCCCCAGTACGCGAATGAGGAGTGATGATCAAATGCTTGCGTCGTGCCACGACGTTAAATCAGGCGCTGCGTGGGAGGCAACCCATGGATGTTGTTATTAGTATTGTGCTTGTAACTATCTAAAAAGAAAAGAAAAAAATCATCGCCAACACCGCGACAACTGTATAAGGCAAGTATTCTGCCTCAAGTTTTAACACTCACCGCGACCGCGATGAACCGCAGTGAAACCACAGTATTCTGCCTCCGATTTGGTAACCTACTGTGGCCTTCCGTGACCGCGGTGGTCCCAGGTATTTTAATTTATTTTATTTTATTTTTTTCCATTTTTTTCTTATTTCTTTTCTTCTTCTTTTAATTTTAAAACCCAAACCCTCCCTCATAATATCAAAACATCCGATTCCCTTCCCCTAATTCTTATTCTCTCTCTATCTCTCTAAACCCTAACCCCCCCCCCCCCAAAAATATTCTCTTCTTCCTTTTCTTCTTCTTAATCCCAATACACTCCCCCATCTCCATTCCTCTCCTCCCTTTTCCATTAAGGTATGATTCTCACCACCCCCTTTCTTTTCTTTATACATTTTGTTGTTGTTAAGATAGTTCAATGTTGTTATGATATTGCATTGTTGATAGATTTTTGTAGTTTTTCGTTTTTTTTTGTTTTTTTTTTTCTATTTTAGTTTCGTTTTTGAGAAGGTTTGGTGAAGGGGCTGTGTAATTATTGTTTAGAAATGGTGTTGTTGGTGGGTGCTTGAGTGGCCCAAGTGTGGGGTGTGTTGGTGGAGTTGTATACTTAATTTGGGTGAAGTTTGATAGACTCATGAGGGCTACACATGTTTGGATAATGCCTCACCCACAAGGTGTTTGGCAAATTGCCCCAATGGAATTATAAGGAGCTAATGTGCCATAGATGTGGTGAATTCTGAGTAATGCGAACTTGCCAGAACATGAGAATGGGGTTGTGACGGTGTGCAATATCCCGGTAAATGCATCCCTTGACACCATTCGCAGGGTATACAGGCTGCCAGTGTTTCGGGGTGAATTTGATCCCTATCGTACTTTTAGCGGTACACGGGCCTTGTGGAGCACTCTTCTTGATACTATCTGTGTGTCGGATGGAGAACACCTATGGATCAAGCACAGGATTACTCTCAACTCCCAATGTCTGAATTGGGAGGCTAAGTGTTGGCTCACCATTGTCAACAGTCAATTGTTGCCATCCAGCAACACGACAGATGTTAATCTACCACGGGCGTCCGCAATCCACTGTTTCATGTCCCACAGTGATTTTGATGTGGCCCGACTCATCCATGAAGAGATGTTCATTACATCACTTGAGCAAACCAAGGGCCACTACTTCCCTTCGCTGATACCCGGCTGCACCGTCTTGCTAGAGTCCATGAAGACCTTCGGGTTGATGGGAGATTGCCACTAAAAGCCCTGTTCCCGGTGAGAAAAATTGGAATTGGACGAGAGCTGGTGGTGAATGTTGATGACTCTAATGGTGATTCAGCTAGTGATGATGATAATGATACTGAGGTAGCTGCGGTTCCCCCTCCTCCGAGAGTTGATGTGGCAGGCCCATTAAAACTACGTCGGAGCACCTGTATGACAGCTTTGAAGCAGGATATGGCTGGGTTGTGTACCTCAGTCACTGATTTGGGTACCCGTGTTGATGCGGTAGTTGAGAGGCAAGTGAAGTCAGAGAAGAAATTCTTGGGCTGGTTGAGAGCTCTGGGTCGCGCCTGCAACGTCAACCCAGACATAGTCTCCGATCAGGAGTGATCCTTCAGGGAAGTTCCTTTACCTCACTGCTCTTTAAATTTTTAAGCCATGGGGACATGTCTTTATTTTAAGTGTAGGGTGGGGGATACTTCATTGTATGTTTGTAATTGTGATAATGGACTGTTTGATGTTCTTTGTTTTGTTCTGCTTTGATTGCTTTAGTGTTAGAGTAATAGTTCATTAGGTAAGTGAAAATAGTAAGTGACTTGTCCCGACGACGGATCTCTTTCGGCGGGGTTCCTGAGGGACTAAGTCGGAAAAACAAATGGAATATGTAGACTCTTCTTGATGACAGATCCTTTAGACAATGTTCTTGAGGGAAGTTAGTCTTGAGAAAACACCAAAAAGATTTTTTTATTTTATTTTTAGGTAGTGTAGTAACTCCCCCTTGGTTTTTCTTTGGGCCACAGTTCTTTTCCAAGGGTTTAGTTTGAACCGGGTATAGGTAGTTTTTGTTTATTTTAGTTCTTTTTAGTTTTTAAATTAGGACTAATGGGCTGCGAGCTAAATTCGAAGGAAAGCCCTTAGCATTGATACACCTGAGCACGATAGACACCAGAGTATAACGCCTAGCTTCATTGGTTGAATCCTGTTAGAGTGCCTTAATTTGTACGTTTGTATCTAACTTGAACGCTCAAAAGAGACTGTCTTGATAAACCAATCTGGAGTGAGTCATGTGCCATGTGTGTATGAGTTTTACTGTGTTCCATGTTTCATATTTAATGCTTAGAACTTGCCCTGTGTGTTTGCAAAGTGAAATAGTAGTCTCCTTTAGTTTTAGAAGTGATATAGGCATTTCTTTGTTGAACCAAACATATAAAATAAACCCACCTGAAGGCAATACATCTTAGTTAACCCTGTTGAGCCTATAAGCCTATTTCTTTGGCAACCACATTGTAAACCTTACCCAATTGTTTGAATAGCCTGCTGTTTGAACCTTTTTACCTCCCAATAAGCACTTGAATAGTAGTGAAAATATGCAAAACCTAAAGTGTGGAGTGGTGGTTTGGTTTTTGAGTGGAACCATTGAGATAGAGAAAAGATGTGGAACTTTGAAGCATAAAAGAAAAAGCACCACGAAAAAAAAACATATATATATGGGTTATAAATAATTATAGTGGTTGATAAGTGGTGGCTTCTACAAATTGCACCTAATGGATGAGGATGTTTTAAACAAATGAGGTGGAGTGTTTGGTTGGCACAACTATGATCTTTAAGTTTAATGTAACTGTATTAAAAGTGCTTAGGGAGGCTAGTCACTGTATCTAAATATATCCTACCCGTCCCTTAGACTACATTACAACCAAGTAAAGTCCTATTGATCTTAGACTGATTGGGCTCAATTAGTAGAGTATTACACTACGGGAAAGCCTATGGTGCTTCTTTGGCATGTGAATGTTCTTTCTGAGAGTAAGCGAATTTTGTCTATCTTAGTTCCTACTTCTTCTAATTATCATTATATGTGGAACTACTCTCTGGTGTGATGTGAGGGCATGTGATTCACAAAGGAAAGGTAAGTATTGACTCTTGTATAGGGCGGTTTGAGTAAGTGCTAATATTGCATGGCAGAGAAGGTTTGACTCTTGAGGTAAAGGTTGTTCACTACTAGGTGCAACTTTTGTAAAAATGTTCATGGTGTGAATCGTTAAGGGAAAAGCTTAGGGAAGGAATTTCTTGATGGAGTGTGGTGGATTGCTCGAGGACTAGCAATAGTTTAAGTGTGGGGTGTTGATAGTAGGCTATATAGTTAACATTTACACCTTAAGATGACCATACTTTGTTGTTGTTTTATAGATAAATTGCCAACAAAATGCTCTAAATAGTGTTCTTTTGTGCCACATGGAATATTATATGAGAGGAAGCAACATGTAGTGTTTTAGAGGCGATAATGTGAAGAAAACACCCACTCGAGAAGTACACAAGCACAAAGAAGCAAAAAATAGCCTGGGCAAGAAGGCCACCGCGACCGCGACAGGTTAATGAAGTGAGGCAGAAAGGTTAGCTTTCACCGCAGTCGACCGCGACCGCGGTGCACTGTTCACACAGCTGGAAGTTTGAGGACCAAAGTGTAATTTTGGGGAAACTTTTGTAAAACCCTCATAAGCTTTGGAAACTCGCCCAACTTGATGCTAAGATAATTTTAGACTACTTTTGGAGGCAAGAACAAGAGTGAGAAGATCAACCAAACATTAGAGTTTTTCTATCTCCTTTTAATTTTTTCAATTTTACATTATAAACAATTTAGTAATTTTCTTTTATTTTTTTATGAGTAGCTATACACTTATCTAGGGTTGATGGAACCAATTGTTGGTTGAAATTTTGACTCAAGTTGTTATAATCGAGCCGGATTTATGATATGATTGTTCAACTACGTTTTGTATGGTGATTAATTGAATGGGCCCTTGATTAATCGTGTCTAATTACCTTATATTGCTTGAGAAAGAATATTAGGTTAGATAGCTGTTGAACAACACCACTTTTGGGTAACTGAAGAGATTCATTACTTGAACTTAAAAGTGGGTTTAGAGATAACAAAACTTTGGTGGGATAATTTAGAGTTGCATAACTATTGTCAGCCAGAGTAGTTCGAGAGAATGCTCTAGTAAATTATTGTAGTTGATCGAGAGATAATTACGATAACCCATAACTCTTAATCCTCATAGAGTATTACGGCGAGATTATAGCGGAAGAGTCAAGACCTAAACTAGCAATTGGGGAAATCACTGCTCTAGACCTTTTTACCATTGAATTATCTTTGTTTTAGCTTACTGTTGTTTTAATTGTAGTTGAAGTATTTAAACAAAAACCCAATCTTTATTGATCAAAAATATTGCATCTAGAGATTGATTGAGTTGATAATAACTTTGCCGAAGCGTGTAATATATAGGTTAATTCCCTGAGGATTCGATTCCGGACATAAAACCGGATTATATTTGCAACGACTGCTTTGTCCTTTAAAATGCATAGTTGGGCATTATCAGTTATAAATAGAATTGTATTTATGGTGAATGTCTATATTTAGAGATATTTTTGGGTTTGTTACTTGGTGGCTGAGTCACTTTCCCCCATAAATAGAGGGGTTCTATTCCATTATAATTGATCTCAAAAATCAATAAGAATTCTCTTTCCCTACTTTTCTCTGAAATACTCTTCTTCTTTTAATGTTTTACAGTCCTAGCAACAACTGCAAAAAAGGTAAAGGCATTACGAAACATGGAAGTGGAATATGAGAGGGTATTTGGAAAAGGACTTCACTTACGATTGAAGTTCCATATCTCCGGGAATAGCATTTTTCCCCTAGGGATGACGTCCAAGGTTCTCAATTTGACAAACCGGCTCATCCAGCCTCGATCTTTATCCTCGCCGTTACTAGCAAAGAAGGCCTTTTTTGATCGACATTGGAGCTTGATGAGCCCTCAAAACAACTGAGCCCGATACAACCAAATGAGATGGTTGAGGGTAAACTCTAATCCCTCGGCCTCGCTGGAGAAATAGAGCAGTATAATCACGATACGCCAAAATGAGGGATGGAACTGGCCAAGAGTAACCTCATACCTTTTGCAAAAGTCAATCACTACTGGATCAAGGGGACCCATCGTGAAGAGGTAAGTGTAAACACTTAATAACCCCTCCACGTGAGTAGTGATGCTCTCCTCGGGGTCGGGGATCTGTACCACGACTTCGTCGTCCTAACCACAGTCCTTCTTCATGGCCTTAAGATGCTTCTTCGATATTGAACTAATATATCGAGATACATGTTTGCATCGGCCAGGGATATTGTGGGATTTTCAATATTGAAATCCTTCTTTATCACACAGGGGACGGGAATGATTTCGTGAAGGGCCAACGACACAAGTTTGGCCGTCCGGGAAGAAGAAGAAGAAGATGCCTTCTCTTTTTAGGGGACTGCTTTAGAAGTTTTGGCCATGGTTTTAAGTTAAGAGATGCAGAAGGTAGCGGAGCGTGGTGTTTTCTGGGAGCTTGGCGTTTTCCAGCACTTAAAGGGAGGTGGAAACAGATGATGAGAGAAGATGAAGAGGAAAGGGGATCAGAGTGAATGTAATGAAGAAGTACAATTCTTAATTCAAAGAAGGAGCCTCATATTTATAGATGAGCGTCGGCGGCGCTAGTGGCCGATCATTACTGGCATGTATTTAATGTTTTGGGGAAGCAAATCGGCGAGACGTTTTTGGTCACTTCGAGCGCGTACATCACGGGAATGACGTCATCATCAGAGACTTCGGAAAATCGAAGTTCAAATTGTTTCTTATTATCTTACTCTAAGAAACGCGGGTACTATCTATATACGGTCGAAATCAGGTATGCCCAATTTTCCGGCCTCGAGGGGTCGCCTTAAACCCGAGTTTAGGATGGATCGAGTTCGAGCTTGGTGGACCAGGCTAAAATTCGATGACAGAGTACAGGGCTCAAAGAACTAAGTGTTCGAGGAACGCCGGAGCCTAATATGACTGGCCTCGAGATAATGCCGTCATGAATTTGTAACGGAATGAGTAAGATTCCTTCCACGTCCCCAAGATCGTGGCGTAAATCCCGAAATAGATTTGTACGAATTCGTACTAGGCGGTTAGACAACTGTCCCAATAAGATTCTTTAATGTAAATAGAAATGTACCTTATTTAGGGTTCCCCTATTATATAAAGGGGACCCAATCGTTTGTAAACATCATCAATCATTGGCAAAGAATATACTCTCTTACGTTCTCCCTCATTGTTCATTAGATTTGTCTTTTAGCTTTATTATTCTTGCTTTACTGTTCTTGATTCACCTCGAGGTCACTTTGGCTCGAGGTCGAGACTGGCTTAAATACTAGTTTTTGTTTTACTTACTTCCTTCATTTATACTCTAGATTTCTTGGTTATTAATTAGTATTGAACTAAATCACGTATTTTTTAAAACCATAAATCAAGTTTAATTGTTACTCGTACTTTCGAGGTAAACAGCCTTAAATTCAAGTGGTAGACCGGAACACATTACAAGTAGAATAGGGAGACATCTATTATGCAAAATCATAATTACATTATTATACGACATAAGATTCAATCCATCAATCAGTTCTCCGAATTACAAAACATGAATATCTGAATGAACATAGGATTGAAAATCCTGAGTACATATATTCCTTCATTATACTGCTCGATATTTAATAAAAGCATCCGTAGTTGTTGCATGCCACAAATAAAAATACATAAAATGCACTAATTGTATAAGCTGAAAGATATTAAAGAAAAGACTTAACATAAAAAAGCTGCAAAAGTAGTGTTGAACTGATCGATCTTTAATTGGTTTTCAGTTGTGTCTTGGAGGGTGATGCCTTGGTGATTTATAATCTGCTGTAAATGCAACAAATTCAGCCCTTTCTTTCTTCCCTCCAGATTGCGAAAGTGGACGTCTGCTCATAATTTGTTCACCTTTTACGTTTACATTTAAACCCACCCTCTCTTGCTTGGTTGCTACTATATTAATATCTTCTTTCATGAATTTTCCTGTATATGCCTTTTGGGATCCTTTCATTTTATTTCCTCTTATCACAGCTGCTTCATGTTCTCCACCAGTATTTGCCTATGATATCCAAAATAAATAACAAATTATAAAATCATAAACTGTGTAATCTAAAAATGTGTAAACTGAAAATATATCAATATTTATAATTAACCTGTATATATTCACGGATAATGTAAGAAAAAGTTACATTGCTAGATTACCTAAAAGATAATTACAGATGTTCATCTATAAGAAATGGGACTAACATGGAAAATAAGACAGGTTACATGTTATAACAGATCAAAATACATTGTACAAAAACTTTTTACTATCTGTGTACACGTCAAAACTTTATATGAATAGGGAAAGGAATCAAATTAAACGAAATGAATGTTTCATTACAAACAAAACCTCTCTATTTGGTGCTGAATTGCGTCTTTTATTTGCACCACGACCTATACTCAAATCTCCTGCAAAATATAGGCTATTAAATCCTAGAAGTATAGATTTCTAGTAATACATTTTAGTTCTCAAGAGTAGAACATCCAAAATGAAATAATGAAAGAAAAACATTTATACCTTGGTAAGAACTCGTGCTTGGGAGAATATGAGCAATTAAGATTAGGAGTACTAGTAAGCATAAAATTCTAATAGGCAGCATTCTTCTTCTTCTTCTTCTTCTTTATTTGGGGTATGTCTGTTTTTTTCAAGCATCTAAAGACAAAGAATGAATGCAAGAATACAAAGTGATCTTTATAGGGAGAGTACAGAAGTCAAACATATGTTGTAAATACCAAAAACTTCCACGTTTCGCAAATCCCAAGTTAATGCAGAAGACTAGGGCTCCAAATTTAAAACTTCAAATTCACGTTAACAAATTAAGTACGTACATTTACAAAGGGGACCAAGTTAATTTGCATGCATTCCAATTATAAAAGATTTTTCGTGAAAATTTGGTGATGATCCATGTGTCACTCAAGTTACCAGTTCTAGGATCTCGAGATTGTTGAGAAATTCATCAAAAATACATTGACACCGATCAATGTATCTCTTTATTTTTTCTTCTTTGTGTATCTGGTATTCGATGTTGGGGACAATAATTTAAGTAAATAAAAAGCGTGATTTTTCTAACAACTTACAATAACAACAACAATTATAACAAGTCCAGTAAAATATTATAAGTATGATTTGGGGAGGATAAAGTGTACGTAGATCTTATCCCTATCTAGTGAATGTAGAGAAACTCTTTCCGAAAGATCCTCGTTTCAAAGGAAGTGAAAATGAAGCAACTTAAGTTTTTAAATGAAATATATATGGTCACACACTTCTACATGATATCAGATTAGATACATATCTTGATTCCGAATCTTATAACCACATATTATTAAAGAATTTCTACGTACTTAACTTATCATAAAGAGTCAAGCTCACACGTGAAGGAGCATATTAGAGATATTATAATTAAGTAAAATATAAAATTTTGCGCTCTCTAACAACTTCAACTTTTAAATGAGATGATCACACAGTTCTGTATTCGAATAATGTTGATTAGATTAATCCAAATTTGAATCGAGAAAGCTTACTATGCAAGTAAACTGCTCTCTATGGAAATGGAATTCATTCCACCAGCTCAAATTAAACTCGATCTGCTATTAACGGGGGAGAGGTATCATTCAACTACAAGTAGGGGTAACAAACGGGCGGGTAGGATCAGATATGGACGGGTCGAAAGTAGGTAATACAAAACGGATAAATTATCCGATCCAACACTTATTTAATACGGATAAAAAATGAGTTAACCGGTGGATAATATGGATATTCATATTATCTATGACTACTTGAATATGATCACTTTTGGGAGAATTCCTATTCTCCTAAACTTGAGAAACCCCTAATTTGAGGCTTTACAAATATAAAAGTTAAACTCATTAGTTATCCATTGGCTACATAAATAATATAGTTATCCATATTGGACCTATTTTTAAAAAATTCATTATTTAATGGATAATATGGGTGGATAAATGTTTTTCATTTTGGCCCCCTAACAACAATTATAGAAATTCGAAGTGAATGAGTGGTTTAATTAGAACCGTTAATTACAAGTGGGGACTCAAACTGTTGGGGGGTGAGAAATATTGTACTATAACGTGGAGAGGAAGGTATAAGTGTTTCGTGCTTGTCTGCCGCCATGCACTCAACGAGAAGTGATTTTTCTGTCTTTTTTCTCCCAATGTATGGATCGCCTCCACTTTACTTTTTGCCATGTGTTTCTCCTTAAAAAGCAGTTTGTTTCTCTTTTGGGAATACTCTTCGTTGATACTGAGATAAAATAAATTAAAGAGGATGATGGGTAAAAGCTGGCCTAAAAACCATCGACATGGAACCGTTGTGTTTGAGTTAATCTGATTATTTAGGCTGTTTACTACTTTTTTTTCCACCTCACTAAAAAAAATAAAAATAGTGTTCGCTTGCATATGAGAATTGATAAGACTAATTTTGAAACCAAGGGGCCAGCAGCGACATAAGTTTTGAATCAAGAGCTCTTTAAACAGAAAAGTGAGTGCTACATTGAAATACTAGCAATTTATGATGGACTTTTATGAAAACATGGATAACTGAAATGACCACTTCTTCATTGAGTACTGTGGAAAAGTTTCCAATACCAATCTATTCATTTAATGTCACTGGGTACTTACTGAAAAAAGTGAGCAGCACTATCTATATCTACAAAAATACCCCTCTTAATATAATGATTTTTACAATATTATTTAAAAAGATAATTTGATTAAATTACCCTTGTAATTATTTGATCTCAAACTATTACTATTTTTACTTTTATGTTAATCTCTCTCGACGATATTAGAGTAAGGGTAAGAGTAGAAAAAATTAATTAAGTCATTTTTCTTTAAATTTTCTAAGATGACAAGAACTAATTACTTTTAATAACAATGATAACTAAAAAAAGAATCGGAGGGAGTAGTTATCTCAGAATACTTGACGTTCTACAAAATTAAAAAAGAACTATTTTTTTCAATTTGATACCTTTAGCATTAATAAAATGACCATTCACTGGAGAGATATTGAGGTGGAGAAGTGTGTACGGGTATCGGGGTAATGTCTACCCCGATTCCCCCGATGAGAGAACAAAGGGGGCATGGATCCACGAGATTGTAATCGAGGCCAGAAACCCATCGTATGGAGACCCAAAAAGAGAGAACGATATATCCAATATCGGACACGGTAAAGCGACACACCCCAGATCGAAAATAACTTATAGATCTTGGGAGAGCGGTGGATGATTATGCATGACGCATAGAGGGCCGTAATAATCGCCCTCAACCGGATATTACGGCGCGAATTTCGCTCAGAATTGATTATGGATCAACAATTACCGGGAAAAGAAGATCTTTACCTCTTTTAGACTTGTACTAGGACTAAAATTCTCCTACTATATAAAGAGAAAGTTTTTCTTTAATCTGACACATTGTAACACGCAATTCAAAGCAATAAAAGTTTATTTTTGCCTTCTAGCTACTGTTAAAGACTTTGCTCCTTTGTTCTGTTCTTCATTCACGACTGGGCTTGAACTTAGGGTCCAATAGAGGATGAGATCACTGTTCAATCTAATATCGGGCTTAGACATAACATTGCAATTGGTTTAAATGTTTATTTCATCTTTAATTCATTTATCTGTTATTCTTAAGTGTTCATGTTGAATTAAACCACAAATCCTTTAAACCACGTACAAATTTAATTGTTACCCAATTTTGGGGTAAATACTTTCGCGCTCACGGTGGGGCTAAGGATAATAGCGGTGATTTGATATGAACCTCCATAACACACCCTATTTTACGCTTATTCATTGAAATCTTAATTCCAGGTCAGCCTAAAAATGTCAAACTCTCAATCGGCTCACTTGAACGTTGACGTTGAATCAGGCCATCATAGCGAAAATAATAATATGGTGCCCAGTAATGATGTGCTTCCTGCCGATCCCAACGGTGTCCCTACCACCGACCCAGTCGATGCTAACTCGCAGGTGGCCATCAACATCAATTTGTCAACTAATCCCAAAACAGTATTCGCGGGGGACCCCGACCAACAGCTTGAAAAGCGCCCGAAGGTGTATGTGATGGGGTGAGCCTACGACTGATTTTTGAAATGCTACAGGCTCAAAAAACGGCAATAACACAGCTGCAGAATCAAAGCCACGCCCCCAACAAGGTCGAGCCCAAACAATCCTGGGAAAGCACTCAAAGAGACGAACAAATTACCGAGAGATCGGGTGAAGCTGAACCCGAGGTAAATTCTAAGGTAATGAATATGTTCGAGACCTTGAAAAAACAGGTAGAGTTAGGCGAGAAAGATTGAGGATAATGACAAGAAGATGGAAATATACAACTTCATGGTCAATCAGATCCTGGGAGCACCCCCGATATTGAACGGAATGGACTCCAAAAAATTTATCCAGAAGCCCTTTCCTCACAGCACGACACCAAAGCCGATCCCAAAGAGGTTTCGTTACTCGACATCCCCAAATATAATGGGACCATGGATCTAAATCAGCATGTGACCTCCTATACATGCGCAATCAAAGGGAACAATTTGGAAGACGATGAGATCGAGTCGATGTTACTGCAAAAGTTTGGGGAAACTTTGTACAAGGGTGCAATGATATGGTATCACAACTTGCCCCCAAATTCCATTGACTCGTTTGTTATGCTCGCAGATGCTTTCATAAAGGCCCATGCAGGGCCATCAAGGTCGAGACCAGAAAGTCAGATCTTTTCAAGGTCAAACAAAGGTATAACAAGATGCTAGGGAGTTCATGTCAAGATTCCAGATAGAATTGATGGACCTACCATCGGTATGATAGGCCGTTCTAGCAATCACTCAAGGGCTCAACCCCCGAAGTTCCTTGGCCTCTAAACAGCTAAAACAAAATTTGTTAGAGGACCCGACAGAAACCTAGGCCGACGTCCACAACAGGTACCAATCAAAGATCAGGGTCGAGGACGACCAACTTGGAGCCCCTTATTGATCTGTTTACCCCATCAGGTCTGATTATAGATCTAAGAGAGCCATCGATCAAGATCCAAGACCGGTCCAAGATCGATACCAACCATACAGTGCAGATCGAAGAGTAAATAGATTCGATCATCACCTAGCAAGGAGCGAGAAGAGAAGCGATCGAGGGCATAATGGCCGGGTTCTGATGAGCAAGAATAGATTCAACAGGTCGCTCGGAAGTAGGGAGGCACCAAGGTTATCGGAATATAACTTCAATGTAGATGCTGCATGCATCGTATCGGCCATAGGGCGCATCAAAGAGACCAAGTGGCCTCGACCGTTGCAGTTTGACCCAGCACAGAGAGATCCTAACTTGATATGTAAGTATCACAGCACTCACGGTCATAGGACCGAAGATTGACGACATCTAAGAGAAGAAGTTGCTCGACTGTTCAGCAATAGGCCCCTCCGATAATTCCTAAGTGAACGAGCCAAAAACCACTTCAAAAATAGGAACGTTAACAAACAGGTCGAACAAAAGGAGTCTCAGGACATGATCAACATGATCATTTGGGGGAGGGGGGTCGAAGTTCCCCAAGGGCCAATGATAAAACGCACTAAACTATCTATTACGAGGGAAAACGCATCAAGGATTATGTTTCGGAGGAGCCCTTTCGTTCAGCGACGAAGATGTCGAGGGCATTGTACAGCCTCACAATGATGCACTGAGTAATATCCATACTTATCAAAACATTTCAAGTTAAACATGTAATTATTGATCCAGGTAGCTCGGCCAACATCATCAGATTAAGGGTTATAGATCAATTGGGGTTATGAGATCAAATCGTACGAGCAGTCCGGGTATTGAATAGATTTAACATGGCATGTGAAACTACAAAAGGTGAGATAACTTTGCTGGTAAACACCACCGGGACAATCCAAGAAACAAAGTTCTACATGATTGAAAGGGATATGAGGTACAACACTCTATTCATAAGGCCATGGGTCCATAACATGAGGGCAGTACCTTCGACCTTTCACTAGGCACTAAAATTTCCCATGCCGGGGGGATTCAAAACTGTCTACGAAGAATAGCTAGCTGTAAGGGAAATATGTGTTGTCAACAAAGTGATCCCGGTTCCCGCGGTGTTAACATCGAGGAGCACGAAGCCGACCAAAAAAGAAGAGATTAAATAGCAATCATTGATACCGGTCTCAGCCAAACCGGGATCAAACACGCGTTCGTCATAGATGAGGTATCCAAACTTATAAAAATAGGATCCATCTGGGAAGTTAAATACCCGGATTCGTTAGCTAATGTAGTGGTAGTACCTAAAAAGGGAAATAAACTAAGGATGTGTGTGGATTATAAAGACCTAAACAAAGCATGCGCAATAGATTCTTTCCCTTTGACTAACATCTATCGAATATCGACATGACGGTCAGGCATGAGATACTCAATTTTCTCAATGCCTATTCTGGGTACAACCAAATTCAGATGGACCCAGGCAATCAAGAAAAGACTTCTTTCATAATAAAATTCAGCACCTATTGTTATAACATAATGCGGTTTAGGTTAAAGAACGCCGATACCACCTACCAATACCTAGTAAATTAGATGTTTGAAGAACAAATAGGAAAATCAATGGAAGTTATATTGACGATATGTTGGTCAAGTTCATACGAGCAGAGGACCATTTGAAACATTTGCAGGAAACCTTTGATACACTAAGGAAATACAATATGAAGCTAAACCTAAGGAAGTTAACGTTTGGGGTTGGTTCAGGGAAATTCCTCGGGTTTATGGTATCTAATGGGGGGATAGAGATCAACCCCGACAAAATAAAGGACATAGAGGACATCACCATAGCGGACAACGTCAAGGCAGTTCAAAGACTGACCGAGTGTATAGCCGTATCAGGCCGGTTCATCTCGAGGTCCTCGGACAAGAGCCATCGGTTCTTCTCAATATTGAAAAAGAAGAACAATTTTTTTGGACTCCAGAATGCTAGCAAGCTTTGGAAGAACTCAAACGATACATGTCGAGCCCCTCTACTACACACTCCGAAGGCAGACAAATAGTTGTACCTCTATTTGGCGATTTTCGAGGTGGCAATAAGTGGTATCTTAGTCAAGGAAAAAGAAGGTACGCAATTTCCTATTTACTATGTTAGTATAACCCTAGGCGATGCCGCATCAAGGTATCCTTACCTAGAAAATTTAGCGCTCGCCTTGCTAAGAGCTTCTAGGAAGATAAAATCGTACTTTCAATTCCATCCATATATGTCATAACATATTACCTACTAAAGAATATCATGCATAAGCCCGAAATCTCAGGCTGGTTAGCCAAATGGGCCATGGAGATTAGCGGGTACGATATCGAGTACCGACCCCGAACGTTCATAAAATCTCAGATTTTGGCAGCCTTCGTGGCTGACTTTACGTTAGCCTTAATACCTGAATTCAAAAAAGGAATTACTACTCCACTTGGGGGCTAATTCGGGAATCTGGACCCTATTCACGGATGGTGCCTCCAACGCGAAGGGGTAAAGGCTCGCTAAAATCTTAAAATCACATGTGGGACACGTAATTAGATAGTCTATTAGAACTGTAAAATTGAATATTAATGAAGCTGAGTATGAGGCCATGATTGTAGGTCTAGAACTGACTAAGAACCTTGGGGTCGAAATGATCGAAGCCAAATGCGACTCCATCCTCATCATAAATCAAGTCAACAGAACGTTCAAAGTAAAAGAAGAACGGATATGGAGGTACTTGGACAAATTGCAGGTGACCCTGTGATGTGCCGTAGAATTTCAGCACTTTTGATACCAATTACATAGACTTTAGCTCGTCTTTTAAAGCATTTTTAGTTAATTCTAATGAAGCTTTGGTGTTTTGTAGTGCACGATACTTGAAGAACCAAAAACATGGAAAAGAAGTCAAAAATCCATAAAAGGTTAGAAATGCAACAGGTTTGCAATTGCGAAAGTGATGTGCGGACCGCAAACCCACCGCAGACAGAAGTAGTCTTTTGGGCATTGAAGAGAAGACTATGCGGTCACATAACACTTCCGTGGACCACATAATGACCGTACAATGACACACTGGAAATTTGGCTTAACACTTGTACGATGACGTCTGCGGTTGCATAATTGCTATGCTGACCGCAAAATCGGAATGCGATAGAGAACTGGGCTTCAAGACCTACAACTATGCGATGCTTGTTTCAATTATGCGGACCGCATACATGGTCTGCGACCATTATGCGGTCGTAGAAGGGCTCTGCAGGGGCAATTTTGTCCAATCTTGACCCCTACTTTTAGTCCACTATAAATAGATTTACTAGGGTTTTTGTGGGTGATTGAGTTTGAAAATGAGACCACATTGAAGGCATTAAATACACAATTATTTTGGAATCTTTTGAAGAGAGAATCTTGTATCTTTGTAAGGTTTTTTACTTTATTTATTGCTTTATTTTTGTATTCTAATATGAGTAGCTAGTTTTAAATTGTCACACCCCAAACTTGGGGGGCGAGACCGGCACCTAGTGACTCAAAAGTGGTATCAGAGAAGTTCTGTTCTAGGGAGTCTACAAGTCATGTCTAGTAGAGTCTTATTTATGGGTGTGTCATGCACCATATTTATGAGCAGGAGGCTATAGGGAATTTAGGACTGTCACTCTTTCTTATTACTCTAGATCGTGTGGTAGAGCTCAGTTGTAAGATCAAATTCCTAACTTCTATTTTACTTGTAATAAGATGATACCTACATCCATAAAGACGGTTGGTAAAAGACATGGCTATGGAAGAGTTGAGTCAGAGGAACTCGACTTTGCATCATGCTTATGATGAGTAATTGTGAGGTCTTCAGCAGATCATCTGCATACTGAAAGGTGTAAGCCTCTAGATAAGGAACCTTAAGGCAAGAATATTTATCCACCTTTATGGTGAAAGAACCGCTCTCAAGAAGTAAAAGAATCAAGGTGAAGAAGGGTACAAGGCACCCAGTTAATGAAGATTATCAGTATTATAATTCCGGCAGAAAAATATAAGCATTAAGAGTTACCCTGAATAGTAACAAAGATATGTACAATTGGCCATACCCATCTCAATTATGCCCTATGGGGGCTAACAAGTGTAGTTTAAGAAAAAGGATGGGACATCAGGACCTGGCTATGGTTAGAGTAAACCAAAATGGTGAATGGATTGTTTGTGTTAGTTGACATTTCCGAAGGATATTGCAAGTGTGCGAGTAAATCTCCTTGTGAGACACCCAGATGGTACACTTTAAAATAGTGCAGCCAGATAGGAGTACTACAAAGACATGCACTATAAGCCTTGAAGGGATACATATTACCTTAGTGTATCTCGCGTCCCTAGTAGAGCGAGGATGTTGGGCAACCCAAAGTGCCATTGGATGGAGCAAAGGGAAGCTAAAAACAAAAGAATGTCGTATTGAAGTTTTCACAAGAAAAGGAATATGCAGAAATATTAGCAAAGTAATGAGAAGAGAGATAAGGAAGCATTATGAATAAGGTGTGATACATGGATGAAAACGGTAGAGTGTTACAGAACCTATAGTCAAATGAATGAAGAGATGAAAGGTGATGGGCCTTAAGACAACAAAAGCGTATAGTCCATAAGATTATATCCTCATTTGGAGAAATAAGTTTGTGACTCCAACACGACTACCATAGGGGAGAGTTAATCCCCAGAGTAATAGAAATCAGTATGGACTGGTAAACAAGATAAACTAAATATGAATTAGGGACTAAATGATTGGAAAGTACTTGGCATCATGGGAATTTCAGATTTTGTTCCGACGGAAATAGAATGGATCACAGAAGAAGATTCACGATGAATTCAGAGAAAAGTCATTCAGGGAGAAGCTTCCTTAGAGTAAGCAATGTGAGCAAAGTTAAGCTTAAGAGACTGTATGTGCCAGTTACGCTATGTGTCACCCTCGCTAGTAAGGGAATTTGTCATCCTTTTTACAGGAGAATTACCGCAAGGCGAGTAAGGATCATTGATGTTGAGAAACGACGCCAAGGATGAAGAGGGAAAACATCTACAGGTAGATCCTCATGGCTTAAGCTTTTAGTACACCCATTTATATGATATTAAGTCATAATTAAGTGGTTCTAGTGACAATGGAATGATAAAGGAAGAATGCGATAAATGAAAGAGGAATAAGATGACACTTATCCAAATCTTACAGATATGCTACAATTCAAGAATATTGTGCAAGCACGACGTCAAGGAGGGGAAGTAAAGGTTACTGCCCGAGCTGTTATTAATAAATAAGAAGCCAGTGCGAGATGTAAGTTAAGACAAAGAAGATAATCCAAGAATGATTACGAGGAATATTGATATGAGAATGGGCCAACGAGTAGTTAGTAATTGGTCAGGAAGATCCCAGTTATGGCTAAACATGAGGTTACAGATGAGTCATCAGATCGTGTGAGATAAACATAGTAGAACCCAACAAGGAGAGTTCAGCCTCGAAGAATATCATTATAATATTTGAGATATATTCAAACAAGAGTCATGGTAGCTAAAGATACTATATGAGTGTTACGAGGATAAAAGAAAGTGCCACTGGGAAGGCAATCAAAATGTCAGTTTAGAAGCAACCCTACAAGAACAAGGGCATAAAGGTAGGCAGCTACAGATGATTATGGGCAAGGAAGGACATCAAAAGGTCCGTAATACGCTCACAGCTTTATGAGAGTCAAGGTTTCTCCCTAAGTACTACAACAAAAAGACTAGCTAAGGAAATAAGGAAGAAGGCTTAAACCTAAGAACAATGATCTAAAGAGGAAATAGTTGTGTAACAACAGTCTCACAACAACATTGTAAGCACTCCAAAAGAAAATGGCACCTACCATGGTTAATGAACGAAAAGTACAATTAAAAGTAATATTCAAGATCATATGAGTTGCACGAAAACTCTGGCATGCATGGGAACTAAGATAAACTAAGTATGCATGCAACAAGGAAAAAAAAGACTAGGAAAAGTAATAGCCTATGTTGAATAAAGCTAGGAAGGAATGAAAGGAATTACTCGATCAATAATCTTGAGTTGGTAACGTTATGAACGTACTTAAGAGTTTGGAGTTCTATACCTGCAGCATATACAACCGTAGAAGATTCTGGTATACGTTAAAAGAAAGAATTAAGCCTAGGTCATAGACGAAGGATTGAAGTGTTAAAGGATTTTATCATGAATATCCCTTAGTGCCTATGAAAGGCAAAAGTAATAACTAATACCAGGAGCCGCAAATCAGAAGATAGCTTAAGCCTACATAAAGGAAGATTAGAAAGGAGAGGAAACTAAAGGGTTACATCGACTAAGCAAAACAGGAGGGACCAAGAGAATTATAGACCTCAAGATCACTCTTAAATAGCAGAGGTATACGAGAGATAACACAATAGCCATATTTTATAACGGTTCTACGATGAAGCCAACTGAAGAGTACCAGCCTCATAAGAAGTTAGTATGAAACTCCCACTGGATTGTGTATGCACCAAAGATGCAAGTATTATAATAGAGCTTCAGGTTGTGGAGATAAATTATGCCTATATGGAAGGGAGGTTATGAAAGAGATAGAAGAATGTGAGGCAATATTTTAAGGTAAGTAAAGAAAAGGTGAACAACATATAATATACTCAAATACAAAAGGTTATGAATAGTCCATACTATGGAAAATGGGCTAGAAGTGTAGGGATTCAGTATCCAGGAATGATAGTAGCGTCATCAGTAGCATACCTTCCACCCTATGGTTTCTAAGTACCAAAAGGTCTAATTAGAGATTGAAAGAAAAGTTAGAGACGATGTGATGTTTCGATGTTCCAAAAAGGCACAAGGAAATCGGTCGCAAGCTTAAGTATGATGTAACGATAAGGTTTTAGAAAGACAAGAGTAAGGATAAGAGAAGAGCAAGTGAGAAGATGACGAAAATGGATAAGTCCTCGGGATTAAGCCTGTGAAAACAAGGGAGCTAATGATTCCTATAAATTATAGAAAGCTCAGTATAATCTGAATGAACTCAAAGGAGTCTAAGACTAGTAGCATTTAGAAGAGATGAAATGATGCCCTGGTAATAGAATAATAATGTAATCGTGATAGATAAATGATGACGTTTGGGCCTTCGATTGAGTAATGATTTAATGAAGGAAAGAAACGGATCTTATGAATTGGACAGGATTAAAGTACCCACTGTGAGCACCTAATATTTGATAATATTTAATTTTTTATCACTTCTTCTATGTAAATATTTTAGGGGTTTTAACCTACAATTTTTAGCTTTGTTACACTTTTTATTATAGGGTAAAAATACAAAATTTAAAAGGTCAATTATTACTATTACTATTATTTTATTTTTATTTTTATTTTAAAATAATAAAAAAATTCCGAAACAATATTATTTTTTTTTTTAATTTTCAGGAGTGATTTAAAAAATAAGAAAAAGGGAAGTATTGAATAAAAAAAATAAAAGTAAAAGTAGGTAGAATTCTCTTTTAAAAAATAAAAGAAAGTAGAAAATTAAAAAAATAAAAGTAAAGTTTTGTGGAAATTTTAAAAAAATAAAAAGTAAAATAAAGTTGGAATTAAAAAACAAATATAAAGGTATCTGAAAATAAAAAAAAATAAAGTAAAAGAAAGTAACATTTTTAAAAGAAAAGCAAAAGAAAGTCGATTGTTTTTTTTAAGAAAAGTTAAATAAGTGGAATTCTCTTTTAAAAAGTAAAAACAGTGGGATTTTAAATAAGATAAAAGTAATTAAAGTTGGAATTTAAAAAATAAAAGTAAAGAAAGGTGGGATTTATTTTTATAAAAAAAATAAAAGCAATTTGTAAGTGGGATTTCTTTTAATTAAAAATAATAAAATAATAAAATATTTTTTTAAAATTTTTTGAAAAATCTCAAAATTTTTGCTATAAATAGAAGAGAAAATTTGAGAAGACAAGGAAAAAAAAAGAAGAGAGGGGGAGGAGAGAAATTTAGGTTGAAAATTTTCACTAAATTTTTCTTTCAATATTTCGGGCCTTGAATCTTGGGTTTGAAGAAGAGTTGATAGAGATTTTGTTGTTGCTGCTGACTCTACAACTTTCAGATTTTATTCATTTGAATTCACTCTCTTGTAGCTATGTAATTCAAGCTCTTGAGTTAAAAAATGTCGGAGCATCTTTATTGAAGCAGAAGCAAATTGATTTGATTCTTTTGATAAAGTTTCTTTCGTATTTAATCTGTTCGCATGAATGATGTTTCTTTGATTGAGTGAAATGAGATTTGAAAATGTTAACGTTATTTTAGTATGTTCATGACTCTGTCTCGTTTTTCTTTTTTTTTTTCTTTTTATTTTTCTTAGCTCATGACTTGTACCAGCAGGTATTGTTTTGTTTACATTTAGATTTCAAGCTCATGTAGCACCATGTTCATATTTTGAAATTTAAAGAAGTATGTGAAGTTGAACAATTTGTCAACATTAAGATGAAAAAAAAAATAGATTGCGTTAGTGGAAGGATCTTATCTTCAGTTTATGTTATTGGCTGCATATTTTCTTAAATTAACCATGTGAAGATTCAACTTCCTCTGCTTCAAAATGATATTGTAGAAGTTATAGTGGTGATACTACAACTTTCTCTTTAGCATAGTGTTAAATTAATTAATTACTTTAAGTGTTCTTTGTTATAATCAAGTTTAAAATGCATTTTTGTATGTCCATGTTTGTTTTGTTCCTTCTGGTTCATCCGAATAGTTCTCAGCATGGTTTTTTTTGTGCTCATATGGTCATTTAAGATTCATTATTTTGTTATAAAATTTTGTTAGTTTCTTTCTAGAATTTGAAAACGAAAGTCGGTCTTTTGAAGATGATATGGAGATGAACCCAAAGCTGGCACCTGTCTTTTGTTATTTTCACATAAATGCCAATTCCACCTTTCTGAATTGTAGTATGCTATAACAAAAGACTCTAGTGATATACATGTAGCTAACCCATTTCTTTAGGCCTTTTGTACTTATCAATTTATACCACTCCATCCACAATAAAACATCAAAACTCATGGCCCTCATTTAATTAATTTTAAATCCTTAGAATTCGAGGCATGCCATTTAGCGAATTTTCTATGGCCCTCGCAAAGTTGAAAAATGCGTAGTTGCTTTAGGCGCGTAATTTGAAATTACCTTCCTAAACTCGGGTGTGCATTTCATGTGACCCAAATCCAAATCCCAACAACGTTAAATAAAATGTGTCGTGGACCGCGGGTGCATTTATGTGACGTGGTTCAAGACATATTTTAAATGACGTTGCAATCTTCCTAAAAATGAACAATAGCGGTTAATAAGTTAAAATTGAACCATTGGCTATAACATGTATTAAAATCAGATAATAGGCCAATTGTAACAGTTGAGCGACCGTGCTAGAAACGGAACCCGGGAATGCCTAACACCTTCTCCCGGGTTAACATAATTCCTTACCCGGATTTCTGTGTTCGCGGACTGTAAAATAGAGTCAATCTTTTCCTCAATTCGGGATTTGAACCGGTGACTTGGGACACTATAAATTATCCCAAGTGGCGACTCTGAATTTTTAATAATAAATGAATCCCATTTCGATTGTCACTTCAAGTTGGAAAAAACTCCCTTATACCCTTTCCGGGGTGTAGGAAAAAAGGAGGTGTGACAGCCTGACGACTCTGCTGGGGACTGGAACCCAGAACTTCTGGTTCATGGTTCGAGAATTCGAGCTTGGAATAATTGTTATAATTGGCTTTGTTTATTATCTGATTTTTACATGTTTGGGCCTAATGTGCTAAATGCTGCTTTTACCGCTTTGATTTTTTCTGAACTGTATATAAACTGCTACGAAACCATTCTCTTCTCACCTTTGGGGATGTGCTCGCTGGTCGAGACTCCCTATTCTGTTAGTGTCATACCTTGAAATAAGAAAGAGGCTCGGACAAGTTACTAAGCCGGATGGCCTTTTGGTTCCCGGTACGTAGCCCCCTCCTCGGCTCGAGTTGTCTGCTCGGGTACACAGTCTAGAACAAATACCCAGGCTTTGAACCTAGAATAACTCAGCTTCATGCCGGATCCCTAATAGGAACGTTTGTGTGCATCATATGCATTTGACTTTGGAGGCTCAACACAGGGGTTGGGTCTGTCTAGGACATGTGTACCAAAAATGAAAAAGACCATCCTGATGCATCTTACTTGCTACTTGTGCATTTATTTGCTTCGGACTTACAGACTGACCGGCTTTAGAATATTTTGAGGAAAGAGAAATAGCAGTATGAGGGTTAAAGAGAGTTAATCGCCTGTTTTGAAAAAAAACCAATGTCCAAATAGTGCCGAAACTCTGCCGAATTTTTGAGAAAATTTTTTAAAAAAACAAAAAAGGAAAAAAAGGAGAAGGAAAAGAAAAAAGATTTGTTCTCAAAAATAGTTAGTTTATTTTGCCAATAAAATGAAAAAAGAATCTTGTTTTCAAAAATAGTTTATTTTATTTGCCGAACTACGTCAGTTTGACTCACAGGGTGTGGGATACGTAGGCAACCCTCATCGGGTCCAACTTCTTTTTGCCAAAAATAGCCCGAAACGAAAAAATAATAATTTATTTTACTGTAAATAGGTAAGGTGATGCCGTTTTTATCAAAAATAGCCGAATGTTCCCGAAAGGGACGCCGGAAGGCTGATTTCGCATAAATAACCACCTTTGGTCTTTTTTCCAATTTTTTGCCAGTTAGCAGGCACATCCTTAAAATCTCCCTCCGGAAGTGCTGAAAGGCCGTATTTGCAAAGTTGGTCTTTTGATTTTAGAAAAAAAAATCTGAAAAAGGGTCAGTTTTGATTCAAAATAGAGTAAATCATGATTAATCACCTTAATAAATGTGCAGAATAAGCACAAGCCAGAATTTACCAGTAACAATTATGAACAAGATCCCTTTGGAGTTGCACATGTGGTGGGATGACTTGGGCAAATCAGGGTGAGACACGGTCAATCTATACTTGGGAGGCCTCGCTGGGTTGCTGAAAATTAATCCCAGAGGGGATATCATAAAGGCATTGGTCACATTCTGGCACCCGGCTCACAACGTATTTCATTTCTCAGATTTTGAACTTACCCCAACATTGGAAGAAATAGCCGGATATATTGGGGGTCCCAAAGTTCCTCTAAGACACCAATACCTAATTGCTCCAAGGGCCATAGCCATGCACAGGTTCCTAGACTCTTTGAAAATAAGTAGGGAGGTCCACAACCCATACTTGATAGCTGGTTTTTGTACTTTGCAGTTTATATACAACAAATATGGTCATATAGGGGGGTTCAACAAGCCGGAAAACAAAATCTGCAGCAAGGGAAACCGCCTTAAATGGGAAGAACACAGATGTTTTGCATTTATGATGGTCTTTTTGGGACTTTTGGCATTTCCTAGAAAAGATGAGAATATTGACATACGAGCAGCCGGGGTTGTCAGCACTTTGTTTACTCAGGCCAACAACACCCTCACACCCATGATAGTAGCTGAAATCTTTCGCGCTCTCACAGCCTGCAAAGCCGGGGGAGACTTTTTTGAGGGGTGCAACGTATTGCTGTAGATGTGGATGATCGAATACCTATGCCGTCATCCTCAATTTATGAGTTATGGGTCGACAGAGAAAACATGCATAGAGTAATTTTCTACGAGGGTTGATAGAATCAGCTTGCCAGAAGGGGTCACAGAGTGGATAGCGCGCCTCCGTTCCGTCACTGCAAGCCAAATAGAGCAGACATTTGGATGGCTGCCTGTGGATGAAATCATATATATGCCAGCCACTGGACCCCATTTCCTTTTGATAGGACTCAGGAGTATCCAGCCCTATGCCCCGTATCGAGTTTTGAGGCAGTTGGGGAGATGCCAAATAGTTACGAAAGATGAAGATCTTAGTGGCCAAGTGGTCGAGATCGGGCCTAACGGACAATTTCACGAAGCAACAGTCCGCCAAATTTGGAGCGAGTGTCAATACTTAACGACAAATACATGTGTACGTGATCGGTCCAAAGGTGAAGTTTCGACGGGATACCTTGCTTGGTGTAGGAGAGAAATCGAGTTTGGGAGGCCGGTCAAGAGACCCCATCTCCAGGAGTTCGTCGGGGCATCGCAAGAACAGTGGGATTGGTTGGCTAAAGAACATGAGTACAGGGCCACAATAGGCAGATTGGAGAAGCAAGTCATGGAGTTACAGTTTGAGAAAGATCTGCAGGCCGCCGCAGATGAGGGGGAGAAAAAGAAACTAACTAAATAAAATGAGGCCCTTCGAGCCCAAATTCAAAAGATAAAAATAGCTGCAAAAAACCCTGCCCGAAGAGCCAAAGATGAAAAACTTATAGATAACCTGAGGCGGAAAGTGGGTGAATATAATTTTGATCTGAACAAAGCAGAAAGTGAATTAACCAGGGCTCGAAAACAATTGGCTGAAAACTCGGCAGAACTCTGGTTAAGAAACTGAAAGAATAGTATGACAATGAGGTTGCAGGGCTAAAGAAAAGGGTCATCGCCACAAAAAACAAAATGATCAAATAGGCAAAAGACTTCAGGGTTGAAAGGGAACATTGTTATACGACCTTGGCGCAATTAGAAATAGACTTGCAATAACTTCAGGAGTAGAATCATGTGCCCGACCAAACTTTGGAAGCCAGGGCCCAGCAGATTGGGCGTTTGTTACAAGAAAAAGGCATCATAAGAGAGAGAATTAGAAACATCGTCGACTACGTCGTTATGAAGTGCCAGATCTGTGAGGATATGACTCGCACTACCTTCTTCGCAGCAGTGATGACATTTGTTAAGCGGATAATGAGTGACTTGGACCGGCTTCAAAGGGATCTTGCATATAGGCCCGCGGCGAGGCCGAATGATGTCCCACAGGCACCAGGAGCATTGATGCGTTCATGATTTCTCATGAAGTCTGTATTTCCGTTTCGGTTAAAGTCTGTCAGTCATGTTGAGTTTGTATTTTCTTTCTGTTCTGTATTTCCTTTTGTTTGAGTATGATAGCTTATTTTTAGAGTCTATATTTCGTCTTTGCATCAGAATCTGTTAGTCTTTTGGAATTTGTTAGTTTTGAGTTTTGTAATGGAAATATTTGTTTTTTTAGAGCTGTTTACTTGTGCATTTATCTGCTAGAACTACGCACGGTCTGATTCATGCGGGGACATGATACGTAGGCAATCTCTATAGGATTCGACCACCACTAAAAAGAAAAGGGGGAAATGAAAAATAAATAAAGGAGGATAGAATAAAGGAATCTTAAAAGAAGGGGCACAATTATAAGAAGCCGAATGACGCACGCAACCGAAGCAAATGCGTGATAGAAAATGGTTAATTGCCTAGATGCATTGCATCCCAACGTGTAATTGCATATGTGTTAAACTCTAAAAACTAACAAGTTTGTTGTTTTGTAGAGAATTCAAGCAGTTAGTTTATCTAGAGGATACTGGCACATTATCATTACCAAACCAGATCAAAAGGACCAATACCAGAAATCATGTCTATCCCGGATGTCGACACAAGTTTTGAGGTAGAGGAGTTGGACGTCAGTAAAATGAAAGAGGTTTGCTTGAGGACAAGCAAAGGTTTAAGTTTGGGGGAGTTGATAAGTAGGATTTTAACATGTTTTATACCCATACTTGCCTGCGCTTTGAGTGTAATTTTCTACAAAATAGTCCCAAAATGCTTACAGATTGCGCTTGATTGCAGGTTTGAGCTATAAAGTGACAAATCGTCAAAGATCGGCTCAAATCGGAGTGAAACCTGCTCAAGTGTCAAAGATCATTAAAGTAAGGACATTCAGAACTTGGTGCGGACCGCACCATCATGTCATGCGGCCGCACCATAGGAGTTCAGAGACTGTGAAACTACAAGTCAAGCTCATGCAGACGCATCCCACTTCATGCGGCCCGCGTCTCACTCATGCGGCCGCACAATCTTGCTATGCGGTCGCGTCTAAGAAGTTTAGAGAGTGTCATATTCCAGATGCAAACCACGCGGCCGCGCCCAACTTCATTCAGCCCGCGTTCCTCTTCATGCCGTCGCACTCTATGGTCACACGGCCCGCATTCGTGAAGTTCAGAGGAGCTGCCAAAACCATTCATGCGGCCGCACAACAACTTTGTGCGGTCCGCACCAGTTTTCATGCGGCCGCATTCCACTTTGTGCGGTCCGCATCACCATCTTCATAGAGTAAGATTCAGAGGTCAAGCAACCCAGTGCGGCCGCGTGCCATCTTTGTGCAGTCCGCACTAACCTCGCTGGGGCAGTTTTGTCCAGTTTTTCTAGCCCACTTTAAATAGAACATTTTACCATTTTTAGGTTAAGTTGGGTACATCTGATAGCTGCTGCACTCATGAGACTTATGTTTTGGTCTATCTTGGGCATTTTTAGCTTAGTTTCATCATAGATTATTGTAGTTTAACATTAGCAATTAATTAATATGGTTGTTTCATCTTATATTTCTTCATTTTCTTCTTTAGCTATGTTTAGCTAAACCCATTAGCTAGGGTTGTGGCTCAACCCTAGTGTGGGTAATTAATGGGTGTAGCTTCTTAATGATAGATTGATATTGGGTGTTTGTTATTTGGGTTAATTTTATGGTTTAATTAAGGATTGTTGGTTGCAAACATTGATTCTAGCTTAGTGGGCCTTGACTCTTCTTGAGAAAGAGAGTCTATGACCCCAAAATTGACCCAACAAGGAATTGGGGTGGACCCATGAGAAATGGTAGTCCCAATTAACGGGTTAAACCTCGAGAGAGTAATCACCCTACTTGAACCCTAGTTGCTTGGTCTAATTGGCCTACCCAATTGGTCTCGAGAGAGTCAATTGGGCAAAATCGCTCTCTCTACCGAGAGGTGTGAGAGTGGGTATAATTGTGCAATGGTTATAACATTGATCCCAAATATGTCAATATATTATTAGTAGTCTCTACCCGTTAGTTAACCACCTAGGTGATGCCACGACCCTAGTGCCTTTTTCTATATTAATCACAACTTAGAACATCTCCCTTTAGCATACATTAGCTTAAACTTGTAGTTGATACAATTAGGAATCGACCCAAAAAAATGATAGAAGCACAATTAGGAGCAAACACGCATTCCTAGTCTGAACAAATACGCAACTCCATTCCAAGATCCCTGTGGAAATTGACCCCGATACCACTATTCGGGTAAAAGTCTTAGCGCCCGCTCTTCCTACCGTTGTGTAAGGTTGAGTTTGCCATGACCATCCTTTTGGCGCCGTTGTCGGGGAGCTTACGGTGTTAACTATTTATGTAGCTAGTTTTGTGTTTTGCTTCTCTTTCCTTCTTGTTTACTAATTTTGTCTGTGTCGATCAATCAGGTACAATGGCTCTTAATGCAAATAACCCTCTCGGCAACTACAAGTTGCGTAAGGTTTAGTAAGGTTGAGTTTGCCGCAACCAACTTTTTGGCGCCGTTGCCGGGGAGCTTACGGTGTTGACTATTTGTGTAGCTAGTTTTGTGTTTTGCTTCTCTTTCCTTCTTGTTTACTAATTTTGTTTGTGTCGATCAATCAGGTACAATGGCTCTTAATGCAAATGACCCTCTCGGCAATGTGATAGTGGGGGAGGAGGTAGAGGATCTATAACAAGATGAGGTCTTACCTCAAGTTCCACGGAGGGGCCGACATGTCAATATAAATGCAAATGAGAACAACAATATTCCAGACCCTCCTCCGGCACCACCGAGAGTGGCTCCCAGAGTTTTACCAAATCAAGGATACGCCAGTGCTATTGTTCCTCCCCGAATCCGGGCAGGGAACTTTCAAATCACAAATGTTATGCTGACCTTGCTCGAGCAGAGAGGTTATTTCACGGGTGCCATTGATTAAAATGCCTACAAGCACTTGAAGGGGTTCGTGGATACATGTTGGGGTAGCAAGCAGACAAACGTGTCTGAGGATGCGTTGAGATTGAGGATTTTCCCGTTTTCTCTTCGGGGTAAAGCATTGGATTGGTTAGAAAGGCTCCCCAATCATTCTATTACAACATGGGATGAATTGGCGGACAAATATATTGCCAAGTTCTTCTCTCCAAGTCATATGGCAGCTCTTCGGGATGAAATTATAGCTTTCAAGCAAGAGCCGATAGAACCTTTGCATGAGATATGGGAAAGATATAGAACAATGGTGAAAGAGTGCCCTAATAATGATATGACCGAGGCTATGATTCAACAAACCTTTTATCGGGGCATCAACACTACAAATCAATGCATCGTGAACCAATTAGCCGGAGGGAACTTTATGAAACTTTCTTACAAAGAGGCATGTGATGTACTGGATGAAATGGCCGACACCTCTTCGGCATGGCAAAACCGAGCAAACGTGCCCCAAGGTGACCCCACGATCATCCATTTGCACAAGGAATTGCACGATCATGGCCAAGCTATCGCCGAGCTTACAACAACTATGAATCAATTGGCAAAGGTGCAATTGCAACAAGTCCAAAACCCGAGCCAAGTCAATGCAATGGAAGGTGTTTCTATGTTAAAAAGGAGGCAACGAGGACAACAACCTCAAGGTAATTGTGAAAAATATGACAACAACAATGATGGTGGTGGTTATTCAAATGAGTGCTATGATGATCAAAGCGAAGAAGTCCAATATGTCAACAACTATCAAGGGAATAGAGGTAACTCTTCAAATCAACAATGGCATCTTCAAGGTAATTGGGGCAATCAACAACAAGGCGGAGGTAATTGGAGTAACAACAACCAAAGCAACAATTGGGGTAATCAAGGCAACCAAGGAAATTGGCATGGTAGTAACAATAATTGGGGCAACAACAACAATCAAGGAGGGTGGAACAATAGCGGGAACCAAGACAACCGGGGGCAAGGTTTTCAAAGGCCCCCATGTACCAACAATCGAACAATCCACCCTCCTTTCCTTCTCAAGGTCCGAGTTCGTCCGAAAGCGAGATGGGGAGAATTGAAAGCATGTTTGAGCAAATGATGAAAAAGAACCAAGATTCCGAGGCCCAATTAGCTTCGCATAACACATCTATCCGGAACTTGGAAGTGCAATTAGGCCAAATCTCTCAGTCTTTAAATACTCGCCCAAAGGGTGCTCTACCAAGTAATACGGTAGTAAACCCCAAGGGTAGGCACAATAATCATGTGATGGCGGTGACAACGCGAAGTGGAAGAGGCGGTGATGTGCATACCTCACGAGGAAACCAAGTTATGGTGGATGAAGATGAGTTACGAGATAATGAAATGCCTTTGGTGGTTGAAGATGTAGTTGAACCAAGTGTGAGAGATGATGTGCGGATTGATGTTCATGAGGTTGAGAAGGAAACACAAGAGGCCGCGAACCCCTCTAGGGAACACGTTATTGATATGCCCGAGCCGGTGGTGCCCAAAGCCCAAGCACCCTTACCTCGACCTCCTCCGCCCTATCCTCAACGGTTGGTCAAGCAAAAGAGTGACAAACAATTTAAGAAATTCATTGAGATGATGAAGAGTTTGACTATCAATGTGCCTTTGGTGGAGGCACTCGAGCAAATGCTGGGGTACGCAAAGTTCATGAAAGATTTGGTTACAAAAAAGAGATCAATGGAGTGTGAGACAATCAAGATGACCCATCAAGTGAGCGCAATTGTACATTCTATGGCTTCGAAACTTGAGGACCCCGGTGCATTCACTATCCCATGTACCATTGGAAGTGCCAACTTTGCAAAAGCCCTTTGTGACTTGGGGGCAAGTATCAATTTAATGCCATATTTGGTCTTCAAGACCTTGGGAATCGGACAACCTCGTCCAACTTCTATGAGGCTTCAAATGGCGGACCGGTCAATGAAGTAGACTTTGGAGATTATTGATGATGTCCTTGTTCGTGTTGATAAGTTCATATTGCCGGCCGATTTCGTTATTTTGGATTGTGAGGTGCTAATTATCCTTGGAAGACCTTTCCTAGCTACTGGGAAGGCTTTGGTAGATGTCGAGGTGGGAGAGTTGACCTTGCGTGTTGGTGATGAAAAGGTGGTGTTCCATGTGTGCAAATCTATGAGGAAACCGAATAGCACCGAGGTGTGCTCGTTTGTTGACATTGTCACGGTGGTGATAGTGGATGACACAAGCGCAATGGTGAATGTTGAGGACTCACTTGAAGCCGTGCTCTTGAACATGGATGTTGATGATGATGCTGGGAGAGTTGAATGTGTAAACTCTTTTCATGGTATGGGCTCGTATTCTTATGAGCCTAGGAAGTTATCCTTGGATCTTGAGAATCACAAAACTCCCCCAACCAAACCATCTATTGAGGAGCCTCCGGTGTTGGAGTTGAAACCACTTCCTCCTCACCTCAGGTATGAATACTTGGGCCCTAATTTCACTTTGCTTGTTATTCTTTCGTCTTGCTTGACTAACGTGCAGGTTGACGCCACTTTGGCGGTTCTACAAAAGCCCTAGAGGGCAATCGGATGGACATTGGAGGATATACGGGGTATAAGCCCCGCCTTTTGCATACAAAAGATCATATTGAAGGAGGATGTGAGGCCCTCACTTGAACAGCAAAGGAGACTCAATGAAGCTATGCAAGAAGTGGTCAAGAAGGAAGTTATCAAGTGTCTTGACGCCGGTGTGGTGTATCCTATTTCTGATAGCTCATGGACTTCTCTGGTGCAATGCATACTGAAGAAGGGCGGGATGACTGTGGTAACCAATGCTAACAATGAGTTGATTCCTACTTGGATGGTGACAGGATGGAGAGTTTGTATGGATTATAGAAAGCTTAACAAGGTGACTCGAAAGGATCATTTCCCATTGCCGTTCCTCGACCAAATGCTTGATCGCCTTGCGGGTCGATCGTTCTATTGCTTTTTAGATGGATATTTGGGGTACAATCAGATTCTCATTACCCCGTAATATCAGGAAAAGATGACCTTTACTTGTCCCTATGGCACATTCGCATATCCGAGGATGCCGTTTGGATTGTGTAATGCCCAGTGACCTTTCAACGATGTATGATGGCAATTTTCACCGACATGGTGGAAGATATATTAGAGGTCTTTATGGATGATTTTAGCGTGGTGGGAAACTCCTGTGAGGAATGTTTGACAAATTTGGACCGTGTGTTGGCCCGATGTGAAGATACAAACCTAGTTCTCAATTGGGAAAAATGCCATTTATGGTAGAAGAGGGTATTGTATTGGGTCATAAGATTTCGAAGAGAGGTATTGAAGTTGACAAAGCCAAGATTGAAGTCATTTCAAGGTTACCTCCCCCTACTTCTGTCAAAGGGGTGAGGATCTTTTTGGGGCACGCGGGTTTCTACCGAAGGTTTATCAAAGATTTCTCTAAGGTAGTTAACCCGTTGTGCAAGTTGTTAGAGAAGGAGGCCAAGTTTGTCTTTGATGAGAAATGAATGGAGGCGTTCGAGCTTCTAAAACACAAGTTGACAACTACCCCTATCATTACTGCACCCGATTGGAGCTTGCCATTTGAGCTCATGTGCGACGCTAGTGATGTTGCGGTAGGGGCGGTCTTGGGACAAAGGATCAACAAGATGTTCCATCTGGTGTACTACTCAAGCAAAACGATGAATGAAGCTCAAAGAAACTATATAGTCACCGAGAAGGAGTTGCTAGCTATTGTGTTTGCCATGAAAAAGTTCTGACCATACCTTATGGGGGCCAAAGTGATTATCCATACCGATCATGCCGCCCTTAGGTATTTGATGACTAAGAAAGATTCAAAAGCAAGGTTGATGAGATGGGTGCTACTTCTTCAAGAGTTTGATCTAGAAATTGTGGACCGAAAAGGAAGTGAAAATCAAGTGGCGGACCACTTGTCCCGCTTGGAAGAAGAGGGAAGGCCTTTTGACGGCCTTGAAATCAATGATGCGTTCCCGGATGAACAACTCCTTGTGGTATCTATGCATGATATGTCGTGGTTTGCCGTTATGGCAAATTATCTTGTGACCGATATAATTCCGTATGAGCTCTCTTCTAACCAAAGGAAGAAGCTCAAGCGGGATAGTTTGGATTATTATTTTCGATGAGCCATATTTGTTCAAGATTTGCACCGATGGTGTGATTCGCCGATGTGTCCTGGAAGAAGAACAATTGAGTATTTTGGAGGCTTGTCATTCCTCTCCCTATGGTTCCATCATTGCGGGGTGAGGACGACTTCTAATGTGCTTAGTTGCAGTTTCTATTGGCCCTCCTTGTTTAAAGATGCCGGTGATTTTGTCAAGAGATGTGATGAATGCCAACGAGCCAGTGGGATTTCTAAAAAGGATGAGATGCCTCTCAACACAATTCTAGAGGTGGACATTTTTTATGTGTGGGGTATCGACTTTATGGGGCCGTTCGTGAGTTCTTGTGGGAACACCTATATCTTGGTAGCAGTTGATTATGTGTCGAAATGGGTCGAAGCCGTCGCTTTGCCAAACAAAGAAGCTCGAAGTGTGGTGGCGTTCTTGAAAAAGAGTATCTTTACAAGGTTTGGCACTCCACGTGCTATCATTAGTGATGGTGGTTCTCATTTTTGCAACCGGTCTTTTGATTCATTGCTTGCCAAGTATGGTGTAAATCACAAGGTGACCACTCCTTATCATCCTCAAGCGAGTGGCCAAGTTGAGGTTTCCAACTGAGAGATCAAGAGTATTTTGTCCAAAACTGACAATGCCAATAGGACCGATTGGTCGAAGAAACTAGATGATGCTCTTTGGGCCTATCAAACAGCTTACAAGACCCCGATTGGTATGTCTCCGTACCGGTTGGTGTTTGGGAAAGCTTTTCATCTTCCGGTGGAATTGGAGCATAAGGCTATTTGGGCCTTGAGAAAATTGATCTTAGAATGGGATGTCGCTGCGAATCTCCGGGTTGAGCAACTCAATGAGCTAGACGAGTTTAGATTTGATGCCTACTCCAGCGCGTCCTTGTACAAGGACAAGATGAAGTACCTTCATGATAAGTATGCCCGAGGGAAGGAATTCAAAGTTGGTGACATGGTTCTTCTTTTCAACTCCCGGTTGAGGTTATTCCCGAGAAAGCTTAAGTCTAAGTGGAGTGGTCCATTTGAAGTTGTTGGTGTAACCCCATTTGGAGCTATTGATCTCAAAAACATAAAAGGTGAAGTTTTCCGGGTCAATGGGCATCGTGTTAAGCATTACTTGGGAAAGTTTGATGACACCCCCGTGGTGGCACTCATTCATTTGAAGTGACTTTGATGGTAACATGCGTCATGCCGCGACGTTAAATCAGCCGCTTCTTGGGAGGCAACCTATGTCTTTTTCTTTCTTTTTTGAATTCTGTTGTAGATTAGGATTTTTGAGCTAATGGTTTGTGAGATGTTGCAGGAATTGTGATTGAACAAGTGCAAAACAACTGTGCAAAAAGTGCACAGTCTCTGAACAGTGACCGTGTGGCCGCAATCCCACTTTGTACGGTCCGCACCGGCCAAAGAAAATATTGCCAAGTTTCTGAGATGGCTAGTGCGGCCGCGTCCTTGCTTGTGCGGTCCGCATCGGTGAAGGACAAGAATGATCAGTCTCTGAACTGCGTTCACGCGGTCGCGTCCCACTTTGAGCGGCCCACGTGGTTCTCATGCGGCCGCAACCCGTCTCATGCGGTCCGCGTGCCTTCGTTTCCGCACCAGGTAAATGGTAAACTTCCAGTGCGGCCCGCGGTCGTGTTTACGCGGCCGCACTGGACGGTAAGTGATGGGCCCCATTGTGTTTCCTATAAATAGACCATTAGGATCTTCATTAGAACTTTTTGCCAAAATTAACCCCTGAGCCCTAAAAGTTACTGTTCACATTCAGAGACCCCTCTTAGTGTTAATATCAAGAGCATTTCTTCGCTTTCCTGGTAACATATCTCTCACATTAGTCTTTACTTAGTATTACTTTAAACTTTATACATGTTTCCCTAGTCATAACTTGTCCGTTTTTCTTTTTTGTTCTTTGTCGTTTCATGATTAGGATAGTTTTATATTGTTCTTGTTGTTCTTTGAAATGATGGGCATGTTATAAATGAGTAGGGACAAAGTAGGATGATAAAACGTGATAGACTTGAGTTTTTTGTAAAACCCTAATTGCCCCTGTAATGAAAGCCCAGCGCCGCACTCCCTGATTATGCGGTCCGCATGCCTTTTCCGCGGCCGCATCATTCTGTTACACGGTCCGCGTAAGCCTTAAGCCTAAAGGTTGGTACTTCCTAGCGCGGCTGCATGCCTTATTTGTGCGGTCCGCTCCATGCCCCACGCGGCCGCATCCCATGTTTGCGCGGTCCGTGTGGGTGAGGTTCAGAGGGCACCAGTCTTTAATAGTATGGCCAATGCAGCCGCATGACCAGTTTGTGCGGACCGCGTTGGCCCCCACGCAGACGCACCTCTTGTTCATGCGGTCCGCATGGTTCCTAATCAGAGAGGTGTTCATTTCCCAATTTGGTTAGTGCGGTCCGCATGCCTTGTTGGTGCGGTCCACACTGCTATCACCTGTTCTCTGTCTGTGTTTTTGTTCTGTACTTAAACTCTGCAATTGCCTGAACTAACAATGTTAGAATTATTTATGTGCAGGAAATGGTTAAACAACGAGGGCATGGAGCTAAACAACCCGGATGAGGAGCTAACCCCTCTCGGGGAGGTAAAGAAAAATTGAAGAAACTCACTCCCCAACCAAAGCTAATAACAAGAAAACAGGTGATGAGTGATGAAGAGCAGTCGGGGAGTGAGTACCTCCCCTCCCAGGATGTCTCAACTGATTCGGGGAAAGCCCCAGCAGGCCCAGCTAAAGCTCCAACTGTTATACAACCTGAGTCGTCTGAGGGCTCAGAAGCAGGTAGTGGAAAATACCCCACCTCCCCCACAGCTTCAGAATCCGGGGAGGGTGCAGAAGATAAAAACAAGAGTGATGAGGAGGTCCCGGACAATGGGGTACTTAGAGTTGGGGGAATTGAAAGAACTAGAAACCCAGTTGTATGGCAGGACAGATTTGTCAGCGAGGTGCCTTTCATAAATTCCGGGAAGTGTGGCCCAAGAAGAAGGTGATTCCAGAAAGAAGAGTAGTCACCCGGGATTTGTTACCCTACCTTCCCCAAGTCCATGGACAATTTCTTACTAGAGTGGGGTGGGATTTCTTTAAAGATGAGCTGGTCGATGCAAATGAACATATGGTGAAGGAATTCTACAACAATGTGGCCCACACAAAAGAAGGGTCAATTGCAACCAAAGTCCGGGATAAGAAGATAGTGTTCTCGGGAGAGGCGTTGAACGAATATTTGGGTTTCAATGAGGAGGATGACTCTCTGTATAGAGAGAAGTTAGCATTGAAAGAGGAAGCTCATCATTGGGTGGCACAGTTCTTAGCTCAGCCGGGTACTGTTCCGGAGTGGATTCAGGTGGGGAAGAAAATACTGCGAAAGGACCTCAATTTTGAGGCGAGAGGATGGTTAACTTTTGTATGCAACAGGTTGGACCCTTCGTCCCATGACCAGACCATTCCAATCGCCCGAGCGGTTCTCATTGCATCCATCATGGCAGGTTTCCCCATCAATGTGGGGAATGTTATGTATAGTTTGATCACATCCATTGGCATTGATACGGACAGAAACTACCCCTACCCAAACACCCTAACAATGTACTTTGAAGATGCAAAGGTGAAAAAAATACCCCTTCGATGTTGGAGTCCGGCCGGTGTCCCCATTCTCATGGTTTAATATTCAGAGGCCGGACAACCCGAAGGGGGATAAGAAGGGAAAAACATCCACCTCTGCCCCGACTGGCTAGTCTGAGGAGCCAGTTGCGGTAGAGGCCTCTATTGAGCCACCTACTCCTGCTACCACTACTGTTCCGGACATCCCATCCTCCTTTGCAGGTCCCAGCTCTTCAACTGGCCCAGTGGTTCCCACATCCAAATCCAACTCCCTCATGGCCCAGCAGTTAGCAAAGACATTGGCCAGTTTGAACAACTGGATGTCAATCTAGACATCCAAGTTGTCCACTTTGGCTACCACAGTTGCGGCCCAGTCTGTTCCAGCCACCGTTGAGATTCCTCAGTCCATTGAGGAGACATTGAAGACACTCCTGGCCAACTAAGAGAAGATTTTGGCTACTTAGGCTGCCTTGACAAAGGCAGTTGATGCACAGGGCAAAGCTCTAAAGGAGCTTTCCAGAGAACACAAGAAGATGAGAAAATCCCGGGCATCTAAGGAAGAGCTGAAGGAGCTCCGAGCTAAGGTTGACAAGCTAAAGGCAAACCAGTTGCCTTTAGACTTGTTCTTTGATGAGTCAGCACCTCCACCAGCAGTAGTTGTACCAGAGCCACAGTAAGAGGAGCCTAGGCACCCAAGGAAGAAGAGGAAGCTTCCTAGCACTGAGGGTGTTGTGATAGAGGTAGAACAGGTTCAGGAGGATACTTTCAGTGCTCCACCAGATGTTTAGCCGGTCCATGACCCAGCCCCTGTCCCAACAGCAGAGCAGCAGCAGGCCAGGAACCAGTCTGAGGTTCCCGCCAGTAGAGAGGACCAGGGGACCACTGATCAGCCCATGACGACAGATCAGGCTTGAGGAGCCACTCTATATCCTTTCTCTGCTTATATGCTTATTTTGGTAGTTGGCATTGGGGAAAATGCCAGCTTTTATTCGTGGGGTTGCGCCCTACTATTTTGTATTTTGATGGTTGATACATTTGAGATGACTGTACATATTTATTTGACTCTTAGCTTATGTTGCTAGTTGATAGTTGGCCTGTACATAACTTTTCATTCTACTTACTTTTCTACTTAATGTACATATTCATTCCCCCCCACCCATTGTATATTCTACTCCCCTATTGTACATATTCATTCGGTTTTTCTATTTTTGTTAAAATTATTCGTTTTTAGTTTTATATCAGGCTCGTAACCTTTTTGTTTTGTGTTGGAGTTTGCAATAAGCCCTTGTTTTTCTTAATGCCACAGTTCTTTCCAAGGGTAGAGTGTTGTGCGAACCGGGTGGCTCTTCCCAATGAGAGATAGCGTGATAACTTTCTTAAGGGTTTGAGTCTGTTTTTGATTTTTCTTTCTTAAGGGTTCTTTCTTAATGCCACAGTTCGTTTTTGCAGTCAAAGGTACCTCAGGCAAAGCTTCACTTGGGCCTAACACATTTTCCTTTGATCCCATGGTCAAAGACATAATGTTGTGCTTAGGATGGTGAAAGTCGTGGCCTTGAGTCTCTTGTGTTGACCAAACAGTCATCATGTGGTCGTATTGGACCCTTGTGCGCTTGAATCATAACTAAGGTCGTTGTGGGCCCTCGACTCGATATCTTTAGCAATCCTTGAGTGTGTGTGGTGAGAATTCGATTTGCGAGTCCAAGTCCCAAGCCGATGGTCTAGAACTTGCCCCGAATGTTTGTTGAGGCAAAATCTTAGGTGAAATTTGGCTTGAGAAGTGATTGTAGGCTCTCCTTGATCCAAAATGCTAAGATTGAACAATTCCATGACCTACCAATGAAATGATCCCTTGTCAATCCTTTTGAGCCTTGAACCTTCTTCTTTCAAGAACCAAAGCTACAAGCCTATACCCGTTCTTAATGATACCCTCTCTTGGCACCCAAATCTTCCCTTGAGTAGATAGCAAATATCTAAGTTTGGGGGGAGACAAGAAAGGAAACAATGTGGTAAAAGGTACAAAACCAAAAAAAAAATAAAGGTAATGAAAAAAGAAAGAAAGAAAAGATAAGACAAAAAGAAAGACCTAATTGAATAAGGTCAAAAAGGGGATTCAAAGAACACAAAAGTGAAAAAAGGGTGTGGAAAAAGTAGAAAAAGGAGAAATGTGTTGAATTACATAAGAAAGGGTGACATTGTGTCTCTCTAACCCCTTGAAAAAGAAGTGAATACTCAAACGAGTCAAGAAAGTGTGCCAAAATGAATCAAAAGAAGTGCTTAAGGGAAGATTGAACCCACTTGAACAAAAATATGTCCTACCCTTACCCAAAAACCTTCACAATGACTCCACAAAAGCCCTACATGATTTTGAGTTGAAGGGAACCTACATTAGTGGATACTTACATAAGGGGCACACATATGGTACTTAGAGCCGGACTTGTGGCCTCTTCCTTGAGAGAGATGAGTGAAAATCCATCAACCTCGGTTTGTGTGTCAATACTTTAAAAGGTGAGGTTCACTTAGGGAGAGTTGAGGATGTGTGAGTGTGGGTTCCACAATGGCCAAAGTAATTGAGAAAAGTTCTTTGATTAAATGTGTCAACTCTTGATGCTCTTGTGTCACACTTGATCCACAAGTTTTCAAAGTTTAAATGTGTTAATGATGCATCCGCATTGAGGGCAATTGTTAGTCCCAATTGATGCTTGTTGAGGTTACTTTAGGATAAGCTGAAATTGCTTGGATGTTGTCTTTGAGGGATGGGTCTTGTTTTGTTTGCTTGAGGACAAGCAAAGGTTTAAGTTTGGGGGAGTTGATAAGTAGGATTTTAACATGTTTTATACCTATACTTGCTTGCGCTTTGAGTGTAATTTGCTACAAAATAGTCCCAAAATGCTTACAGATTGCGCTTGATTGCAGGTTTGAGCTATAAAGTGACAAATCGTCAAAGATCGGCTCAAATCGGAGTGAAACCTGCTCAAGTGTCAAAGATCATTAAAGTAAGGACATTCAGAACTTGGTGCGGACCGCACCATCATGTCATGCGGCCGCACCATAGGAGTTCAGAGACTGTGAAACTACAAGTCAAGCTCATGCGGCCGCGTCCCACTTCATGCGGCCCGCGTCTCACTCATGCGACTGTACAATCTTGCTATGCGATCGCGTCCAAGAAGTTCAGAGAGTGTCATATTCCATAAGCAAACCACGTAGTCGCGTCCAACTTCATGCAGCCCGCGTCCCTCTCCATGCGGCCGCACTCTATGGTCACGCGGCCCGCATCAGTGAAGTTCAGAGGAGCTGCCAAAACCATTCATGCGGCTGCACAACAACTTTGTGCGGTCCGCGCCAGTTTTCATGCGGTCGCATTCCAACTTTGTGCGGTCCGCATCACCATATTCAGAGAGCAAGATTCAGAGGTCAAGCAACCCAGTGCGGCCGCGTGCCATCTTTGTGCGGTCCGCACTAAACTCATAGGGGCAGTTTTGTCCCGTTTTTCTAGCCCACTATAAATAGAACATTTTACCATTTTTAGGTTAAGTTGGGTACATCTGATAGCTGCTGCACTCGTGATACTTATGTTTTGGTCTATCTTGGGCATTTTTAGCTTAGTTTCATCATAGATTATTGTAGTTTAACATTAACAATTAATTAATATGGTTGTTTCATCTTCTATTTCTTCATTTTCTTCTTTAGCTATGTTTAACTAAACCCATTAGCTAGGGTTGTGGCTTAACCCTAGTGTGGGTAATTAATGGGTGTAGCTTCTTAATGATAGATTGATATTGGGTGTTTGTTATTTGGGTTAATTTTATGGTTTAATTAAGGATTGTTGGTTGTAAACATTGATTCTAGCTTAGTGGGTCTTGACTCTTCTTGAGAAAGAGAGTGTATGACCCCAAAATTGACCCAACAAGGAATTGGGGTGGACCCATGAGAAATGATAGTCCCAATTAATGGGTTAAACCTCGAGAGAGTAATTACCCTACTTGAACCCTAGTTACTTGGTCTAATTGGCCTATCCAATTGGTCTCGAGAGAGTCAATTGGGCAAAATCGCTCTCTCTACCGGGAGGTATGACAGTGGGTATAATTGTACAACGGTTATAACATTGATCCCAAATATGTCAATCTATTATTAGTAGTCTCTACCCGTTAGTTAACCACCTAGGTGATGCCACAACCCTAGTGCCTTTTTCTATATTAATCACAACTTAGAACATCTCCCTTTAGCATATATTAGCTTAAACTTGTAGTTGATAGAATTAGGAATCGACCCAAAAAAAATGATAGAAGCACAATTAGGAGTAAACACGCATTCCTAGTCTGAACAAATACGCAACTCCATTCCAAGCTCAATGTGGAAATTGACCCCGATACCACTATTCGGGTAAAAGTCTTAGCGCCCGCTCTTCCTACCGTTGCGTAAGGTTGAGTTTGCCGTGACCACCTGGTCTAAAGGACAATCACCCCCAGCTTACCCTGCCAACCATGCTTCCACTCCACCACCGGCTCAGGCTCAGGATCATCCTGCCATCGATCCAAGCTTTCCCATTTACCAACATTACCATGGCACTACTTCTCATATGCCACAAGCTCCACTACCAAAATCAATTCCATACCCCCCTCCGCCAGTCACCCCTATCTTTGTGGCTTCTCCACCAACTGCACTACATAGATCCTCGAGTGAGCCTATGTTCCAAGCTCAAGACAACCAGTACTACCCCCCGGAGCCCACCTTCAAAGCTCTCGAAACCTACCCCTATAATCCACACTATGATCTCCCGAGAGAAGCTGAGAGACCAACCAAAAATCCCGAACATGAGAAGATGTTCAGGAAAGTTAAGAGCCTAGAACAGTCATTCCGGGACATGCGAGGATTAGGAGGTCAAGTAAGTGTGGCCTACAAGGACCTATGTCTGTTTCCAAATGTACAATTGCCGCCAGGTTTCAAGATGCCCAAGTTTGATCTATATAATGGGCACGGTGATCCAGTAGCACACTTAAGAGGTTTTTGCAGTAAGATGAGGGGAGTCGGAGGAAAAGATGAATTGTTAGTGGCTTACTTCAGTCAGAGTTTGAGTGGATCAACATTGGAATGGTACACCTGCCAAGATCACGGAAGATGGCACATATAGGATGATCTGGCACAAGCGTTCGCTTGTCACTTCCAGTATAATCTTGAGATCATTCCAGACCGACTGTTCTTGACTAAACTGGAAAAGAAGCACACTGAAAGCTTCAGAGAATATGGTTTCCGATGGAGGGAGCAGGTAGCAAGGGTAGATCCCCCAATGAAAGAGAGCGAGATGGTTGATTACTTTTTGCAGGCTTTATAGCCGACCTATTTTGGTCATTTGGTGTCCGCAATCGGCAAGTCTTTTAATGAGGTTGTAAAAATGGGAGGCATGGTCGAGGAGGGACTTAAGCCCAACAAGATCATGAGTTATTCAGCAATCAAGGCAACTACCCAGGCCATCCAAAACGGCACTGGGGGTATACTTGAGAAAAAGAAGAAAGAAGATGTTGCGACAATTGAGTCCGGAGCCTGGTTCGGATCTAGAGGCCCATCATCCTACTATAAACAACCCCGACCCTACCACAAAATTACCCCCACACTCCATATAGCCCTCCACAATAATACTACCCACCGCCAGATCCCCATTTTTCCGTCCATCAGGCACAAACCTATACCCAAACTTCGGCACACGCACAATGGCGTGCGCCGGCTCCACCAAATCCATACCCAGATCCACAAAACACATATCCACCCACAAGAGCCTACAGAAATCCCCCCGGAACGGGTTTCTGACCAAGCCAAGCCTTCAAAAATGAGAGGTTACAGAAGCAAAAGAGTTTCACTCCACTGGGGGAATCATATACCAGTCTTTTCCACAGGTTGAGGCAGTTGGGCATGCTGAATCCAATTGAGCCTAAAATGCCAAATCCCCCTCCTAGAAATATTGACCACTCGGTGAGTTGTGAGTACCGTTCAGGGGCCCCTGGGCATGATACAGAGAAGTGTTGGAAACTGAAAACAGTTGTGCAAGAGCTTATTGATACTTATCGGATCGAGGTTCAGGCCCCAAAAACACCAAATATCAATCATAATCCACTGCCAGCTCACCATGAGACCCATATGATTGAGTTGGTACACAAAGGAGAGGAACCTAAGAAATCCCTGCAGACGGTAATGATGATCCGTTCCAGCGAAACCAGTTCAAAGGAGAAGGTAACCAGTGGGAAATCAGTGGTCCAGTTGAAAGGGGTAGACAATAAGCCAACTGTGGTAGCCGAGAAAGGGTCGTCAAGCACTGTTGTAGTGAAACCAGAGAAAGCTAAAGTGGTAGTACAGGGGTTGCAAGTAAACCTGTTGTGGTCGTGAAGGGTGCTCGCACAGAGCCTGTTATTATAAAACCAGTAACTCAGTAGTGATCAACAGCAAGGCTGTTCCTTGGAATTATGAACGGGTGACAGTGATTTACAAAGGGAAAGAAATCAAAGAAGAAGTTTGTGAAGCACAAGGTTAGACTCGTTCAGGAAGGTGTTTCACTCCCGAGGAGTTAAGAAGAGCTAAATATAATATAACGCCGGTAAAAAAAGATGTAACTAAAGAAGAGGCAGAGGAATTTTTGAGGAAAATGAAAGTGTATGACTATTCTGTTGTAGAGCAGTTGAGGAAAACGCCCGCTCAGATCTCATTGCTCTCATTGCTAATCCTTTCAAATGAGCACCGTCAGTCGCTGATGAAAATCTTGAATAAGGCCCATGTCCCCGACAAGATCTTGGTAAACCATCTAGAAAAGATAGCCAACAAGATTTTTGAAGTAAACAGAGTCACTTTTTCCGATGATGAATTGCTCATAGAGGGTACTGAGCATAACAAAGCCCTTTACCTTACAGTGAAATGTGAGGATTCCGTGGTTACCCATGTATTGATTGACAATGGTTCAAGTGCGAACATCTATCCTCTCTCCACTTTAATCAAGCTAAAAGTAGAAGATGAGAGGATCCATAAGAACAGTATCTATGTGCGGAGATTTGACGGCGGGGGCAAAGACTCCGTCGGGGACATAATGTTGGAGCTGACTATAGGTCCAGTAGAATTCACAATGGAATTCCAAGTGATGGATATAGTTGTTTCCTACAATTTGCTATTAGGGCGACCGTGGATTCATGCCGCTAAAGCAGTACCATCAACACTCCATCAGATGGTCAAGTTTGAATAGGACAAATAAGAAATAGTTGTGCACGGCGAAGATATTTTTGCGCTCACAGCAACACCATTGTGCCATTCATTGAAATGGAAGATGACAAGGGACCATGGGTCTACCAAGTTTCTGACACAACATCAGTCGAGAAAGTTCCAGAAGGGAAGTATATCCCAAATCCAAAGATAACCGCCGCATCAGTCATGGTAGCGTATGAAATGCTGAAGAATGGTTTTGTACCTGGAAAGGGTTTGGGATCAGCTCTGCAAGGCATCATACAGCCCGTGTCTCTTCTTGAAAACTTGGGAACATTTGGTCTGGGATTCAAGCCCACAGCTGCAGACATAAAAAGAGCCAAGAAATTGAAACAGAGGGCATGGGTCCTTCCAAAGTCGGTCCCACGTCTTTCTGGATCATTTGTCAAGTCCCGTACGAGGAGTCGCCCAGTAACAGCAATTCCCAGTTCTGTGATTGATCCTAACAAGGAGTTAATTGAAAGATTTGAGAAGTTGTTCGACAGTGTGAACATGGTGGAAATTGGAGAAGGTTCTAGCAACGCGGAAGTGCAATTTGTCGGGCCAAAAACAAAGCTTAATAATTGGAAGGCTACTCCTCTCCCTACACGGAAGGAGTCTTGGTAGTTTGCTTTGATTTTCCTTTAAGTTTGTACGGATTATTCCAGGGTTGTAATCCTGATTTCATTTTTTTCAGTCTGTTTGAGTGTGCAAACCTTGTTATCTTTTATCATTCAATGAAATACAATTTCCCTTTCTTCATCATTCCTGATAGTTTTCCTTTTTGTTTTCTTTTCTTTTCTATACAGTTCTTTTACGCTGGTTCTAATTACATGGCATGCATAAGGAATCCTCAGCCCAGTCTTAAAAATCAATCTGATTCCGAAATTTAGTTCAAGAAGTAGATTGTGATTACGAATTAGAATACGATGATGAGGATGAAGCCTTCGAAGAGATTAGTAAGGAGTTAATTCACTTCGAAGAAAAACTCAAACCCAACCTGAATGATACAGAAGTCATCAATTTAGGGGACACAGACAATGTCCGAGAGACTAAAATAAGTGTCCACCTCGAGCCAGAGATCCGGGAAGAGTTAATCAAAGCACTCATAGAGTACAAAGATGTTTTTGCATGGTCATATGACGACATGCCGGGTTTGAGCACTGATTTAGTGGTCCACAAATTGCCTACTGATCCAGCATTCCCTCCTGTCAAGTAAAAGTTGAGGAAATTCAAAACTGATATGAGCGTGAAGATTATAGAAGAAATTACCAAGCAGTTGGATGCAAAGGTTATTCGGGTCACTCGATATCCTGTTTGGTTGGCTAATGTCGTGTCTGTACCGAAAAAGGACGACAAGATCAGAGTATGCGTCGATTACCACAATCTCAACAAAGCAAGTCCGAAGGATAACTTCCCACTACACAATATCCACATTTTGATCGATAATTGTGCCAAGTGTGAGATAGGTTCTTTTGTGGATTGCTATGCCGGGTATCATCAGATTATAATGGATGAAGAAGATGTAGAAAAGACGGCTTTCATCACGCCATTGGGGACTTATTGCTACAGGGTAATGCTATTTGGTTTGAAGAACGCTGGGGCAACTTACATGAGGGCCATGACTACCGTGTTTCATGATATGATACACAAGGAGATTGAGGTATATGTAGATGATGTGATCATAAAATCAAAGCGTCAGGCCGACCACGTTGGGGATTTGAGGAAATTCTTCCAGAGGCTTTGCAGGTACAACCTCAAGCTTAACCCTGCCAAGTGTGCATTTGGTGTTCCATCTGGAAAGCTGTTGGGATTCATAGTCAGCCGGCGAGGCATCGAATTGGACCCATCAAAGATCAAAGCCATACAAGAATTTCCACCTCCGAGGAATAAGACTAAAGTGATGAGTCTGTTAGGAAGGTTGAACTACATCAGCAGGTTTATTGCTCAGCGCACAACAACTTTTGAGCCTATTTTCAAGTTGCTGAAGAAGGACGTTGCGATCAAGTGGGCTGATGAGTTTCAACAAGCATTCGACGAGATAAAGGAGTACTTGTCTAACTCGCCTGTGCTGGTACCACCAGAACCAGGGAGACCTTTGATTCTTTACTTGACTGTCCTGGAAAATTCATTTGGATGTGTACTGGGGCAGCATGACATCACAGGCAGGAAAGAACAGGCCATCTACTATCTTAGCAAGAAGTTCACGGCTTATGAGGTTAAGTACACTCACCTGGAAAGGACATGTTGCGCCCTAACTTGGGTGGCATAGAAATTGAAACATTATTTGTCATCCTACACTACTTACCTCACTTCACGCTTGGATCCATTGAAGTATATTTTTCAAAAGCCCATGCCGACAGAAAGACTTGCGAAGTGGCAGATTTGCTCACAAAATTTGACATCATCTATGTGACTCGGACTGCGATGAAAACCCAAGCATTGGCCGATCATTTGGCCGAGAACCCGGTCGATGAAAAGTATGAGCCACTGAGGACTTATTTTCCCGATGAAGAGGTGATGCATATTGACGAGCTAGAACAGGCCGAAAAACCAGGTTGGAAACTTTTCTTTGATGGGGCTGCTAACATGAAAGTAGTGGGAATAGGAGCCGTGCTTATTTCTGAAATAGGGCATCACTATCATGTTACAGCTCAGTTTCATTTTCATTGTACCAACAATATGGCTGAATACGAAGCATGCATTTTGGGTTTAAGGCTAGTTGCAGACATGGATGTCCAGGAAGTCTTGGTCTTAGGAGACTCGGATCTTCTGGTACATTAAATTCAAGGAGAATGGGAAACACACGATTTGAAGCTCATACCATACCGATAATGTTTGCATGATCTTTGTCAACGGTTTCGATCAGTGGAGTTTAGGCATATTACAAGTGTCCATAATGAGGTCGCTGATGCTTTGGCTACCCTAGCGTCAATGTTGCACCATCCGGACAAAGCCTATGTCGATCCTTTGCACACTCAAGTACGAGATCAGCATGCTTACTGCAACATGATTGAAGAAGAACTTGATGGCGAACCATGGTTCCATGATATCAAGGAGTACATCAGAATGGGGATATATCCAGTGCAAGCCACGGGGGATCAAAAGAGAACAATTCGACGGTTGGCAAGTGGATTCTTCTTAAGTGGAGGAGTTTTGTATAAAAGAACACCAGACCTTGGATTGTTAAGATGCATAGATGCTAGACAAGCTACGGCTGTCATGTCCGAAGTACATTCAGGAGTCTGCGGACCACATATGAGCGGATATGTGCTGGCAAAGAAAATTCTCCGAGCAGGTTATTATTGGCTCACCATGTAGCGAGATTGTATCAGTTTTGTGCGCAAATGTCATCAGTGCCAGATACATGGAGATTTGATTCATTATCTACCATCGGAATTGCACACGATGTCGGCACCATGGCCCTTCGTTGCTTGGGGCATGGATATCATTGGACCAATTGAGCCAGCAGCGTCCAATGGGCATAGATTCATTCTAGTAGCCATTGATTATTTCACCAAGTGGGTTGAGGCCAAAAGTTTCATGTTTGTAACCAAGAAAGCAGTGGTCGATTTTGTTCATTCAAATATCATCTGTCGATTTGGAATCCCAAAGGTGATCATCACAGATAATGGTGCTAATCTTAACAACAATTTCATGAAAGAAGTATGTCAACAGTTTAAGATTGCACACCACAATTCCACCCCAAGGCGAATGGAGCAGTTGAGGCAGCCAACAAAAACATAAAGAAGATACTTCGAAAAATGGTAGAAGGTTCCAGGCAATGACATGAAAAATTACCATTTGTGTTGCTAGGTTATTGCACTACTATCCGTACTTCAGTAGGTGCAACCCCTTATTTGTTGGTATGTGGAACCGAAGCAGTGATACCTGCGGAAGTTGAAATCCCGTCCATTCGGATTGTCGCTGAGGCTGAGATTGATAATGATGAGTGGATCAAAACCCGTTTGAAGCAGTTGAGCTTGATTGATGAAAAATGATTGGCAGCTGTATGTCATGGCCAGTTGTATCAAAAGAGAATGACAAGAGCATACAATAAAAAAGGTGCGTCCCCGGAAGTTTGAAGTGGGGCAGCAAGTGCTGAAACGCATCCTTCCACATCAGGCTGGGGCAAAAGGCAAGTTTTCCCCGAATTGGCAAGGGCCATTCATTGTAACTAGAGTATTGTCCAATGGTTCTTTATGTTTAACAGATATCGAAGGAAAATGCATAGACATGACTATCAATTCTAATGCAGTAAAAAGATATTATGTATGATTTCTTTGTTATAATTGTTGATTGTTTGTATTTGACATTATTTCGAAGATTGAAATGACGAAGGCAATTTGTTCTGCTATCTAAACACTTTACCCTTTGTTTTCCCTTTCTGAGCCTTATTTATTTCTTTCATATCCCTCTTTTGGAATCAATCACGAAAAAGAAAGAAAAAGAAATAAAAGAAAAAGGGAAAAGAAAAGAAGTGAAAAGTATAACAAGGAAATTCAGGTGTGAACTACGTTTGACCTGATTCCTGTTAAGCATACGTAGGCAGCTTTACGGTTCAGTCATAGTAAAATAAAAGTCAAAAGATCCCCAAGCAAGAAACTGGGGTAGAGGTTGTATTTGTAATAAGAAATGTGATTCCAAAAGTTGTAATTTTAAACCCATGTCAAATTGTTTTGAGCCTTTGATACCCTTTCTTTCTAACCCCATCCAAAAGCCCACATTACGGTCCAAAGAAAGACCTTTCGATCGGTTTTCGAGAGATGCCAAGTCGAGCAAATAGAGGTGATTCATATCAGGGTAACTCTCTGGTCCAAGCAGGGAAAGTAATGAAAATGAGAGAGTCTTATTGGTGAAAACCTTCACGGGCACCATCTAGCGATAAAGAATTGAGGAATCAACAAATGAGAGAGGTTTGTCGGTGAAAACCCTTCAGGGCACTGTAGTCGAACAAGATCCGTAAAGTTGGCGGAAAGTAAATTGGGTTGTGGAACATCTTGGAGAACAAAGTAAAACAATTGGAAAAGCGATTGGTTAAATAGACTGGGCCGATTAATACACAATGCATACCATGATCATTGATGCCAGTGACTCCACTCAGATAAGTTCCTTTTTCCTATCTCCAACAGTCATCTAAATTCGGATTTTCTTCTTTATTCTTAATTCCCAAAATCATTGCATTTCATTGCTGTTAATTTTTCCAAGTTTAGCCTTGTTTCAACAAATAAGAAGGAATTTCAAAGCATACTACCAATTTCGAAATTGAACAAAGCAAAATGCGGCTAGAACATGCCAGAGATGATATGATGAAAAGTGGGACATATGGTGTAAGCAAAAGTTAAATCGGTGGAATAGTTCAGTAATGTCGTGGGAGATATACGAGTTCAGACAGAAAGGTCAGAAATGGAGAAGAACAGTTGGGGATCCTGCAGTTAAGGATCAGTCAGAAGGTCAAAACAATCCTTCGACCATGTTCAAGGCAGTCGAAACGAAGCAGAGCCTAGCAAAGAGAAAACCACCCCCATAAAGAATGCCACAACTAACCGCCACGTTTAAACTAACAAGATTTTCTTTGATTTGAAACTGGGGCAAAGATGGCGTTTGTTTCAGGAAACACCCTGTAAGGAAGACAAGTACCATGCAGGTTTAATCGCAGAATTCTCAGGACCCTTCTGGAAAATGGGACTTAGTTTAAAATTCAAAATACACGACTGAGTAGCAAGATCTGGCATAAATGTAACCCAAAAGAATATAAGTTGGTTTCAAAATTTTCATTCTGGAGATAGAATTTAGTTAGGAGTTGTCAGGACCCTCCTGGAAAATAGGATCTAGTTTAAAATTTAAAACAATCATGAGTAGTAAAATCTAACATAAATGTATCCCAAGGAATAAGATGGTTTTAAAGTTCGCATGTTTAAGATATGATTCAATTAGGAGTTTTCAGGACCCTTCTGGATAATGAGACCTAGCTTTGAGATCTCCATTAGATAACAAGGTTTAGCATAAGTTCTTGTTGTAGGGTAATATAATTTAGCCGTAGAATTGTCACTCTTAAGATAAGACTTGATTTAAGAGTTGTCAGGGCCCGCCTGGATAATGAGACGTAGTTTAAAACTGGTTTGAATAACAAGATTTAACATAAGACATACCCTTCAGTAGATATAATTTAGCTCTAAAATTGTCGTTTAATTAAGAATTGTCAGGACCCTCCTGGATAATGGGGACCTCCTTAGATAACAAGATATAGCTTAGATTTAAAATCGTCGTTTAGTTAAGAGTTGTCAGGACCCCCTGGATAATGGGAACTAGCTTTCAAATTCTTAGTAATATTTGGGATGTGATTCAGTTTAAACTCACAGATGCGCCCAACTACCAAACTGGGGCAGAAAATTTTTTTTTGTTTTGTCTATTTTTGTTGAAGTTAGGTGCCCATCTGAAGAATAGGGAGAACACCATGGATATCAAAGATAAGAGAGTGACCAAGTACTAGCAATCAGGCGTCCACCTGGAGAACAAGGAACAACAATTGAAGTATCAGCAATCAGGCATGCACCTGGAGAACAAGGAACAATAGTTCGAGTTTCGGCAATCAGGAGCCCACCTGGAGAACAAGGGAAAAAAAATCAGGTTTCAAGGAAGATTGGCACAAGTATTGGTAATCAGGCGCCCACCAGGAGGAACGAGGGAGAACAAGTCAAAGAAAAGCAATTTCAAGAAGAAGATGGACCAAGTTCCAGAAATCAGGTGTCCACCTAGAGAACAAGGAAAGACAGTTGAAATTTCAGCAGTCAGGAGCCCACCTGGAGGACAAGGGAATACATTCGAGTTTTAGCAGTCACGAGCCCACCTGGAGGGTAAGGGAATACATTTCGAGTTCAGCAATCAGGAACCTACCTGGAGAACAAGAGAATACATTTCAAGTTTTAGCAGTCAGGAGCCCACCTGGAGAATAAAAGATTACATTCGAGTTTTAGCTGTCAGGAGCCCACCTGGAGAGCAAGGGAATACAATTCCATTTTTGGTAACCAGGCGCCCACCTGGAGAGCAAGTGAATACAATTCAAGTTTTGGCAATCAGGCGCCCACCTGGAGAGCATGGGAATACAATTCAAGTTTTGGCAATCAGGCGCCCACCTGGAGAGCAAGGGAATACAGTTCAAGTATTGGTAATAAGGAGCCCACCTGAAGAACGAAGGGAAGCAGCAAGTCAAGTGTTGGTAATCAGGAGCCCACCTGAAGAACGAAGGGAAGCAGTTCAAGTTTCGAGGAAAAGTAGTGCAAGTATTGGCAATTAGGAGCCCACCTGGAGAACGAAGGGAAGCAACAAGGTTCAAAGGAAGACAACAATCAGGAGCCCACTTGAAGAACAAAGGGAAAGCATCTCAGAATGCAATTCAAGTCAGCAACAAAGGAATCTCACTCAGAGAGTACAAGTCAGCAGGGCAGCAGAAACTGCAAGTTCAAGATATAGATAGGATTCTTGTAATTCGTATATCATAGTTTAGTCTGGCTTCTTTTATTTTGTCACGATGTAATAAGGAGTTCAGTAAGCAGAAACAGCAGCAATAGCAGCAAAATCACATCTCTTCGGTAGTACCAGCTATCAAAACTTCTTGAACTACATGCAACCTGATTCCCCTATAACCCGGGATATGTAGGCTGTCCTAAACCAAGACTCGGTTGCACCTTTTCTCTTTTCTCTTATCCTTATTTCTTCCCTTTTGAATAAAAATATGTTCAAAAATTAGTCACATGGCTCACCTTATCTTTGCTTAAGAACTCTTCATGTTTCCAAACAAAGAGGGGCAGCTGTGAGCACCTAATTTTGATAATATTTAATTTTTATCAATTCTTCTATGTAAATATTTTAGGGGTTTTAACCTACAATTTTTAGCTTTGTTACACTTTTTATTATAGGGTAAAAATACAAAATTTAAAAGGTGAATTATTACTATTACTATTATTTTATTTTTATTTTTATTTTAAAATAATCAAAAAAATTCGAAAAAAATATTAATTTTTTTTTAAAATTTTCAGGAGTGATTTAAAAATAAGAAAAAGGGAAGTATTGAATAAAAAAAATAAAAGTAAAAGTAGGTGGAATTCTCTTTTAAAAAGTAAAAGAAAGTAGATAAATTAAAAAAATAATAATGTTTTGTGGAAATTTTTAAAAAATAAAAAGTAAAAGAAAGTTGGAATTAAAAAATAAATATAAAGGTATCTGAAAATTAAAAAAATTTAAAGTAAAAGAAAGTAGCATTTTCAAAAGAAAAGCAAAAGAAAGTGGATTGTTTTTTTAAGAAAAGTTAAATAAGTGGAATTCTCTTTTAAAAAGTAAAAAAAGTGGAATTTTAAATAAGATAAAAGTAATTAAAGTTGGAATTTAAAAAATAAAAGTAAAGAAAGGTGGGATTTATTTTTATAAAAAAAATAAAAGCAATTTGTAAGTGGGATTTCGTTTAATTAAAAATTAATAAAATAATAAAATATTTTTTAAAATAAATCTGAAAAATCTCGAAAATTTTGCTATAAATAGAAGAGAAAATTTGAGAAGACAAGGAAACAAAAAAGAAGAGGGGGGGGGGGGAAATTTAGGTTGAAAATTTTCATTAAATTTTTCTTTCAATATTTCAGGCCTTGAATCTTGGGTTTGAAGAAGAGTTGATAGAGATTTTGTTGTTGCTGCTATATTGACTCTACAACTTTCAGATTTTATTCATTTGAATTCACTCTCTTGTAGGTATGTAATTCAAGCTCTTGAGTTAAAAAATGTTGGAGCATCTTTATTGAAGCAGAAACAAATTGATTTGATTCTTTTGATAAAGTTTCTTTCATATTTAATCTGTTCGCATGAATGATGTTTCTTTGATTGAATGAATTGAGATTTGCAAATGTTAACGTTATTTTAGTATGTTCATGACTCTGTCTCGTTTTTGTTTCCTTTTTTTTATTTTTCTTGGCTCATGACTTGTAACCAGCAAGTATTGTTTTGCTTACATTTAGATTTCAAGCTTATATAGCACCATGTTCATATTTTGAAATTTAAAGAAGTATGTAAAGTTGAACAATTTGTCAACATTAATATGTAAAAAAAAATAGATTGCGTTAGTGGAAGGATCTTATCTTCAGTTTATGTTATTGGCTGCATATTTTCTTAAATTAACCATGTGAAGATTCAACTTCCTCTGCTTCAAAATGGTACTGTAGAAGTTATAGTGGTGATACTACAACTTTCTCTTTAGCATAGTGTTAAATAAATTCATTACTTTAAGTGTTCTTTGTTATAATCAAGTTTAAAATGCATTTTTGTATGTCCATGTTTGTTTTGTTCCTTCTGGTTCATCCGAATAGTTCTCAGCATGGTTTTTTTTTGTGCTCATATGGTCATTTAAGATTCATTATGTTGTTATAAAATTTTGTTAGTTTCTTTCTATAATTTGAAAACGAAAGTCGGTCTTTTGAAAATGATATGGAGATGAACCCAAAGCTGGCACCTGTCTTTTGTTATTTTCACATAAATGCCAACTCCACCTTTCTGAATTGTAGTGTGCTATAACAAAAGGCTCCAGTGATATACATGTAGCTAACCCATTTCTTTAGGCCTTTTGTACTTATCAATTTATACCACTCCATCCTTAATAAAATATCAAAACTCATGGCCCTCATTTAATTAATTTTAAATCCTTAAAATTCGAGGCATGCCATTTAGCGAATTTTCTATGACCCTCGGAAAGTTGAAAAATGGGTAGTTGCTTTAGGCGCGTAATTTGAAATTACCTTCGTAAACTCGGGTGTGCATTTCATGTGACCCAAATCCAAATCCCAACAACGTTAAATAAAATGTGTCGTGGACCGCGGGTGCATTTATGTGACGTGGTTCAAGACATATTTTAAATGACGTTGCAATCTTCCTAAAAATGAACAAGAGCGGTTAATAAGTTAAAATTGAACCATAGGCTAAAACATGTATTAAAATAAGATAATAGGCCAATTATAACAGTTGAGCGACCATGCTAGAACCACGGAACCCGGGAATGTCTAACACATTCTCCCGGTTAACAGAATTCCTTACCCGGATTTCTATGTTCACGGACTGTAAAACAGAGTCAATCTTTTCCTCGATTCGGGATTTGAACCGGTGACTTGGGACACCATAAATTATCCCAAGTGGCGACTCTGAATTTTTAATAATAAATGAATCTCGTTTCGATTGTCACTTTAAGTTGGAAAAAACTCCCTTATACCCTTTCCGGGATGTAGGAAAAAAGGAGGTGTGACACCCACACAAGGTGAATCGTATTGGGATGATGTGAGGTATGGTTATGAAAGCAGGGTATCACCCCCGGTGGATCAATCTAATCATTTCAGACGTTCCCTGATAAAACATGAATCCTAGCAGCAATATTACATAAAAGGTTAAGTTAGCAATGGTATATTGTAGATCAATATTGAGGTGAATCAACAATGCATGGACATAAGTTACAAAGTATGAGATACGATTAGGCCGTCATTCTAAAGATGAACAGTAATGAGGAAGCATCAATGGACTTAAATTTATACATATGGAAGAAGTAATGAGAGTAAGATGGGATTTGGTAGCAGACCTCAATAACGATAAATCAAAGTAAGAGTTATGGCATAGTATGACCTATGTAGATGCAGTAAAGTCATACAAATGGATAACCACGTCTATAAAATAAGATATAGCAATATTTGTAAGTTCGACAAAATACCAAGCGAAGAACTTCAGGATTTGGCTAAAAACTGGAGGAAAAAGGAGAGGAGAGTCTCATAGGCACACTTACAAGGTAAGTATCATAGAAGCTGCATGATCGAAGGTAGCAAGAGTTACGAGATTGAAAGGAATTCGATCACAAGTCACGACGTGGGAAAGAAGCCTAAAGGGGGGAATGCCCTGGCCTTTGGTCTTATTCATAGAACAGTTGCCTAGATGGCAAGAGGACTACTAAAGTATTCGCAAGAGTTATGGGATATAAGAACAATAAGCGCACCAATCAACATGCGAGGACGAATGTTCCAAAGGGGGGAATGATGTTACACCCTATATTTTTGTACATGAAAATATGCCATAAATAAATTAATGAGAACCCGGAAGTGAGATGTCACATCCCGCAGTATTAATTACGGTGATGTCACATTTCGCAGTATTAAGTTAGATGTTGCACCCTGAAGTATTGTACGTTAAAATTTCATTTTCAGTTAACCGATGTAAGACTCGGGGATGAGATCATCTCGACGTTAACGTACTTACGCTATTTATAGCAAGCAATAAATGAGTGTTATGAAGAATAAGAGGGTACATGGATTAAAGAAAATGAGTTTCGTTGAAAGTGGTCAATTTCGAATAAAATACGGATCGAGCGATAATACCCGATATTTATGGGCTAGTATCTTACAAGGTACCATATGACCACGGTAGTATAATATATAGAGTATATTAAAAATAAGTAGAATTTTAAGTAACTTGAGATAGTTTTTAAATTATGCGGGTAATTGATTAATTACCGGGTAACAGGACATTACCCGGTTAGCTAATAAGCGGAAAAAAAACCCTAATAGTTATCCCCAACCACGTGGCAAGAAGCCACTAAGTTAAGAGGTGACTAAGTAGTCACTTATTTGCCACCTAGGCTTAAACAAAAATTGGCTAATTAACCAAATGATCTGCCAAGTCGAAAGGTGAGCCAAAAAATGACTTAAAGATGTCATTCTTTCCAAAAGCAAGAATCAGAAACGTAAGGCTTTAGATTAAAATCTTAGAAAGACTTAGAAAAGTCTATTCCAAGAATCCGCCCTCAACATCTTTTAAAAAACCTTTAAGTTTCATTTAATTATTTTGGGTTGAAACGAAGTACTAGGAAACAGAAGCTTCAAAACGTTGGAGCAAGCTTAAAAAATTTAAAGTCCTTTCGTTGGTTCAGAATCATCCAAGGCAGAACAAATTTGTTAAGGTATTTAGGTGTAATTTCGTTCACATTTCGCATAAACAGGTATGTTAAGGCTAAGCTCTTCTTTCATTTGGCATGATCTCGTCATTACATTCATATCCCGAAATTTACATATATGTCTCTAGTCTCGCACGTTATAATATTCTCTTTATCGGGACTTCATATTCATTTGAGTATTTCATTCTTCCAGTCAAGAGAGTAGAGAAGTTACACATATATAGTATTAAAAGTATTTTCATTACCATCGAGCTATAATCAATGGGCAAGCCCCTATTGGGCAACCTCTGATCAGATGGTAAGTTATACGACGATCCTACTGTGGCCTAGCACATATGAGCGAGCCCAGTTGGTCGAGATATAGAGCCTAGTATGGCCGAGCGCATATGAGCGAGCCTACTACGGCAGAGCAGTTATATATACTGATCCTACTGTGGCCGAGCGCATATGAGCAAGCCCAGTTGGTCGAGATACAGAGCCTAGTATGGCCGAGCGCTTATGAGCGAGCCTACTATGGAAGAGCAGTTATATATATATATATATACCGAGCCTTATAGGGCCGGACATCTATTTTACTTACTATATTGAGAGAATTGAGTCAGTATCAGCAGGTAAGCATATCTTCAGATTATCTTTGACTTCCAGCTACTTGCAGTCATTATATTACCAGTTCAGTTTTAGCTTTCAGTATATTTCCTTATATACTCAATACATTATTTCCTACTCACATACCTTTCCTTGGGGCACTGCATTTCATGTGTGCAGGTCAGACAGATAGACGAGTAGGCCTATTCAATAAGTGTTTTCCGAGTTCATCTTGATCGGTAAGCTCCATGACTTTCGGAGTTTTTGAGTCTAGAGCCTTATGTATATCTTGTATATATATGTATATATGTCATGAGTAGGTCGAAGAGGCGTTCCAATCATAGTATATTCATTAGTAGAGGCTTGTAGACGTATCTCGTCAGTTAGTGCAGTATATTAGGCTTTCAGGCCTTGTATGTATATTTGGTTTGTTTGCCAGTTATAATAAATATGACGGCCTTGTCGGCCAAGTTTTATATTGATATTTAGTCAGCATTCGGTGTCGTCTTGCAATGTGGCCCATGGCCAAAAGTATGACATCATATGTTCAGAGTCCCTTAGTTGCAAGTTGGTACGCAAGGATAGGTGAGGCACTAGGTGTCGGTCTCGCCCCCCAAGTTCGGGGCGTGACATAAATACTAAGGTTGTGGACCCTAAATAGGTGTAATGTTAATGAGTGTTTAACATTGAATATATATATATATAATGGTTGGTTGATATTTATTCATTTTTATGCTTTATTTATTGTTGGTGGTTGCAAACATTGACTCATTCCATTTTATTGTATCTTTACTTGGAAAAGTGGGTTAGGGTTTGATAGAAGTGAATATCAAGAACTCAAGACTTTAAGCCTTGTTAAATAGAATCGCTTAGGAATAAGTGGGTTCTACTTGACATAAATTGGTTATTTTTAATTGCAACTCTTTTATATTTGGAAAAATCATAAAGAGAAAATACTACTCAACTATTGGGAAATATTGAGTAGTCATTTAGAAACCATTTGCATATCAAAGGACCTCCCATTAGAAATATATCATATTAACACCGATAGTAATACATTTCATTGATGGGGACACAACCTTGGTTTCCTTAATCAAATTAATTACATTCTCACAACAAATTAGTTCTCTTGTTAATTCACATTTATATCATTCTCTTTTTAAGCTAAAGGAATAGAATTATGACTTAAATCAAGTTTCACACTATTTAAGTAACCTTTTCACACCTATTCCCTGTGGTATTCGACCCCAACCTTGTTGGGTTATTATATTTGACACCGACCGCCTTACACTATTTATTTAAGTATAATCTGAGCGTATCAAATTTTGATGCCGTTGCCGGGGAATACGGTTTTGAAATTACTATGTAGTGTGTGCTTTACTTTACTCTTCTTCTATTCCATCACACTTTGCTTTCTTTGCTTGGTGTTACTAGGAAAACATGTCCGAGTATGACAAAGAAAAGAATCCCTTTTGCGGATATAGATGAGTACATTGAAGATACAAATGCCATTGTTCCTCCAAGAGTTGATGCAGCCACTTTCAAGGTGGAACACGGTTTAATCCTAATACTCAAAGCAGAGGGATCTTTCAGAAATTCCACCGATGATGATCCGACACAACATCTTAGAAACTTCTTGGGTATGTGTGTGATGCACAAACAGAACAACGTTTCAGATGATTCCCTAAGACTGAGGATGTTCAAGTACTCACTGGCTAGAGAGGCAAGGAAATGGATCCAAAATCTACTACCAAATTCCATTCATTCTTGGCTTGAACTCGTCCGAGATTTCCTAGCTAAATGGTTCCCGCAAAGCAAAAAGTCTAAGCTCCGGGATAAAATTTTCTTTCACAAGCAATTACCAGGAGAACATCTACATGAGGCATGTGATCGATTCAAGCTATATTTAGTGAGGTCGCCGAATTATGATTTTTCGGAATCTATCTTGTTAGATAAATTTACATGGGCTTGGATCCTATGAATCAATCTATAGCCAAAAATGCAGCTGATGGATCTTTTATGGATAAAACATTTGCGAGGATCACACAAATCCTTGATAAAGTGGCAAAACATGACTAAGTTTGGCACTCAAAGGACACCACGAGTGGAATTGCATATGGTACTCCTTCCTTGACCAACATGATTAAAGAGAACCAAGAAAGAGATCAAGTAATTACCGGGCTTGCCACCAATATCAATGTGTTGACAAAGATGTTTACTGAAAGTCAAACAAAAAAGGTGAACGTGGTGGAAGATGTTCAACCCACATCAAATGAGGATTACGAGGAAGAAAATTATGTCAACAACTATCAGGGAGGTTACCAAAGGCAACCCTACCAAGGTTCAGGACAACAAAACCAATGGAGGCCTAACCCGAAAGGGCAAGGAAACTAACAATGGCAAAATGACTAAGGTAGTTCAAATCAAGGGAATTGGAGTAACAACAACAACAACTTTTCAAATCGGAGTTCAAACCCCTATGTTCCACCAAAGGGGCAATATTCCAACTCTCCGCATTGGAAGGAAAGTTCTTCAAGTGATTCCCAGTTGGAAAACATGCTTGAACGAGTATTGCAAAATCAAGAAACATCTAACACTTTAATGAGGAATGTGACCGAGCTTGTGGGTTCTCATACCGCATCTATTCAAAAGTTAGAGATGCAAATGAGAGATCTCTCAAGAGAGCAAAATCCGAAGCAAAGGGGCACACTCCCAAGTGTCACAATTGCAAACCCAAAAGGTAGTGGGAGCAGTCCAACTTCTCATTGTATGCCAATCACAACTCGGATTGGGAGAATACTTTACGGAGAGAATGATCAAGTGGTCGAAGTGGAAGATTCCGAATAAGAAGTTGAGGCACAAGTTGAGGTGCCAATTGTTGTTGAAGCTGAAAAAGTGAACTCGGAAGAGGTTAAGGAAAAGGTGAAAGAGACACTAAAAACTCTAGCATCAATTTCTAGACCTCTTCCTCCTTTTCCTCAAAGACTTGCTAGGAAGGTTGATGATATCAAACTCGAAAAGTTCTATGATATTCTCAAGCAATTATCGATGAATATTCCATTTGTGGAAGCATTTCAAGAGATGTCGGGTTTTTCTATGTATTTGAAAGACTTGATCACCAAGAAGAAAACCACCAAGAATGAAGTGGTGAATGTAACTCACCAGTTTAGTTCCTTCATTGCAACAACCAACGTTGAAAAGAAAGAACACCCGGGAGCTTTTACCATTCCATGCACTATTATGTTGTACAATTATTCAAGAGCTCTTTATGATAATGGGGATAGCACCAATCTAATGCCTATTTCTATTTACAAGCAAGCAGGGTTAGGTATGTTGAGGCCTACAAGTATGAGGTTGCAAATAGCCGATCTCTCAATAAAGAGACCGGTGGGGATTGTTGATGATGTTCTTATGAAAGTGGGAAAGTTCCTCCTTCCTGCCGACTTTGTGATCCTTGATTGTGATGTTGAAAAATAAATCCTTATCATTTTAGGGAGACCATTTCTTGCTACCGAAAGAGCACTTATGGATTCAGAACGAAATGAGATCAAGTTCCGAGTTAATGACGAAGAGGTTACCTTTCAAGCGAGTAAGGGTATGAATTTGCCACATCCATATGAAAGCATCTCCTCCATTGGTGTTGTTGATGAGGTAGAAGATGCAATCGAGATGAAGATGGAAGAACAATGCCTTGGTGAGGCGTTGGTGGGTGTTTTGGTGAATTTTGACGGTGAAGACATGGAGGGGTACATAGAATCAGTGAATGCATTAGAAGGACTTAGGTCCTACACTTATGCACCAAAGAAACTTCCTCTTGACTTAGAGAATAGAGTCACTCCTCCCGCCAAGCCTTCAATTATTGAGCCGCCACAACTTGAGCTCAAGCCACTTCCACCACACTTGTGGTATAAATTCTTGGCTCTAATGAAACTCTACCAGTAATCGTTTCTTCTTTGTTGAATGATGTGCAGGTAGAACACTTGTTGAATGTCCTGAGGGAGCACATTGGAAAATAGCGGACATCCGAGGGATTCCCGCCGGAATATGTGAGCACATGATACAATTGGAGCAAGAGAGCAAACTAAGCATGGAACATCAAAGAAGGTTAAACCATTCCATGCAAGAGGTGGTAAAGAAAGAAATCATCAAATGGTTAGATGCCGGGGTGGTCTACCCTATTGCTGATAGTTCGTGGGTGATTCCAGTTCAATGTGTGCCAAAGAAAGAAGGCATGACTGTGATTCAAAACGACAAAAATGAGCTCATCCCAATGAGAACAGTCACCGGTGGAGAGTTTGCATGGACTACAGGAAGCTAAATAGTGCTACTTGCAAGGACCATTTCCCTATGCCTTTTATTGATCAAATGCTTGATCAGCTAGCGGTAAGGTCATTCTATTGCTTCTTGGATGGATATTTCGGATATAACCAAATCATTATCGCCTTGGAAGATCAAGAGAAGACAACATTCACATGCCCATATGGGACTTTTGCCTTTAGCCGTATGCTATTTGGGCTATGCAACGTCCCCACTACTTTTCAACGGTGCATGATGTCAATCTTCTCAGACATGGTGTAAGATTTCCTATTAGGTGTTTATGGATGACTTCTCTGTAGTGGGTTATTCCTTTGAGCATTGTCTTGACAACCTTAGACAAGTGCTCAGGAGATGTGAAGAAACAAATCTTGTGCTAAACTGGGAGAGGTGCCACTTCATGGTGGAGAGGGCATTATTTTGGGCTACAAAATTTCCAAACAAGGCATAGAGGTTGACCGGGCAAAGATCGAAATTATTTCTAAGCTTCCTCCACCCACATCAGTAAAAGGTGTCTGAAGTTGTTTGGGGGACGCCGGTTTCTATAGGCATTTCATCAAAGACTTTTCAAAAATTGCAAATCCCATGTGCAAGCTCCTTGAAAAAGATGCAAAGTTTATATTTGATGAGAAGTGTCTCAAGGCTTTTGAGGAATTGAAAGAAAAGCTCACCACGACACCTATTATTGTCATGCCCGATTGGTCCCTTCCATTTGAACTCATATGTGACGCTAGTGGTGTAGCTATTGGGGCAGTGCTTAGTCAATGGCATAACAAAATCCTTTACCATGTCTACTATGCAAGAAAAACACTCAATGGCGCTCAAATGAGTTACACCGTGACTGAGCAAGAACTTCTTGCCATTGTATATGCTTTTGATAAATTTTGGGCCTATTTGTTAGGGTCCAAAGTGATAGTTTACACCAATCATACTGCTCTTCGCTATCTTACAGCGAAGAAGGATGCTAAACCAAGATTGATTCGGTGGGTCTTTTTGTTGCAACAGTTTGACTTTGAAGTCAAGGATCAGAAAGGGACAGAAAATCAAGTTGCAGATCAACTATCTAGGCTTGAAGAGGCAAGGAGACCAAAAGAAGACCTTGAAAATCAATGATGCCTTTCCAGATGAGCACATATTGGCATTTTCTAGAACTTGTCTACATTGCTAACTTTTTGGTTATTGACCTTGTTCCCGATGGATTGGAAGCTTATCAAAAGAAAAAGTTCTTGCGGGAGTGTAGGCAATACTATTGGGAGATACCCTTTTTGTTCCGTATTTGTGCCGACAACATCATTCGGTAGTGTGTTCCGGAAGATGAGGTAATGCCAATTCTCAAAGCATGCCATGACTCCCCGGTTGGGGGTCATCATGGAAGAAACCGGACGGTGGCAAAAGTGCTTAAATGTGGCTACTATTGGCCATCGATCTACCAAGACACAATTCAAATGGTTAAGGCATACGATCAATGCCAAAGACAAGGTTCAATATCTAAAAGAGATGAGATGCCTATGAATTTTGTAATAGAGGTTGAGATCTTTGATGTGTGGGGGATAGACTTCATGGGCCCCTTCGTGAGCTCTTATGGCATGACATATATCTTGGTGGTTTTGGACTACATGTCCAAATGGGTTAAATCAATCTCCTTGCCCAACAATGAAGCAAGGAGTGTGGCCGCATTCTTGAAGAAGAATATATTACATGGTTTGGTATCCCAAGGCCATCCTTAGTGATGGTTGTTATAACTTTTGCAACAAGGCTTTCACCAGGTTGATCGAAAAGTATGGCGTAAAGAACAAGGTGGCCACACCTTATCATCCTCAGTCGAGTGGTCAGGTTGAAGTCTCCAACAGAGAGATCAAAAACATCCTAGAAAAAACTATCAATGCAAATAGGACTGACTGGTCAAAGAAGCTAGATGATGCATTGTGGGCATATAGCACAACATTTAAGACACCCATTAGCACCTCACCGTACCAGTTGGTTTTTGGTAAGGCGTGTCACTTGCCAGTGGAGCTTGAACACAGAGCCATGTGGGCATTGAAAAAGTTGAATCTTGGTTATGCCGAAGCTGCTAACCTAAGAATGACACAACTCAATAAATTGGAAGAATTCCTTCTCCATGCCTATGAGAGTGCAGCTACGTATAAGGAGAGAATGAAATTTGTTCATGACAAAAAGATTTTGAAGAGAGAAATCAAATCCAGAGACATAGTCTTACTCTTCAACTCAAGACTCAAGTTATTTCCGGGCAAACTCAAATCCAAATGGTCTGGCCCGTTCAAAGTTGTGAGTGTGTCTCACTATGGTGCTATTGAATTGGAGTCGGAGGATGAAACTTGAAATTTCAATGTAAATAGCCAACGAGTTAAGCATTACCTCGGTACCATAGGAAAAAGGCATTTGATAGAACAATTTGCTCTCAAGGATAGTCCTACACCAGCCCCCACCACTGAGTAGTCTAAATGGGGTCAACATCATCGTGTCGTGATGTTAAATCAAGCGCTTCTTAGGAGGCAACCCATGTTTGGTAACAATCTTTTATTAGATTTTTAATTTCTATAGGTTTACTTTTTAGTGTTGAGCAATTTGACATGTGTGTTAGAATGTAGGTAGCTCAAAATACAATGCAATAGGGTGCAAGGACTGAGGTAAATGAAGAAAAGAAGGTTTCGTAGTTTGCGGCAACTATGAGGTCACGTAATGACTTTGCGAAATTGCATAGTGGTCATAGACACAATCAAAAAAATGGCAAGTTGGGTCCTCAAAAATGCGGTAAGATTTCCATTTCTGCAGCCCGCATAACAACTATGCGACCGCAGAACGCGTCGCAGACTAATCTTGAGAGACCCAGTCCTTAAACCATCGCATAATACATATGAGACCTCATAATATGTTATGTGATTCACTTGACCGCCACAACCCTAACCCCTTTCGCATGCTATTCTCACCTTCACTCTCATTCACACAAAAGTACTCTACAACACTCACAAAATCAAAAACACAAAAACAAAGAGAAGAAAAAGCAAAGACAAAAAACATACACAATCACACAAAGAGGATCGGAATTGCATAGAGAACTCACCTCGTTCACATCTCATAACCGATTCTTAAATTGCTCAAACATCTGGTACATCATTTTCCTCCTTCTCTTTCATAATTATGTGAATAATCTCATGTACTTGAATCCCCTCTTTCCCCTTCTTCTCAAACCTTTGATGTGAGGATCTGGGTGGGTAATTTGTGGGAAAATTATAAAAATTGAGTGTTAGGAACTCTGTGCTGAGTGAGGTTATCATTTTTAACTGAAGAAGACAATTTTTAGCGGTTCGCATAATTGGTTTGCGGTCTGCAAAGTCATCGCAATTGGAACCCTAGGTGTCCTGATGAAAAGCAAGTATGTGATTGAGTTTTCGATCGCAAACCTATTTCGTGGACCGCAAAGTTGCCGTAAAAAGGATCAAAAAAATTGCCCATATGGTGATCGAAAATGCGACCACACTGTGTAAGCACATGATTTTTGCCCTATGAAAGAATTACTCCCAAAAAATTCAAAATAAAATAATTTTTCCTTGGTGTGCAATTTTTTGAATTTTTGTGGTATTTTTGCGTAATTATTTGTATATTTGTCTGCGCATGTTTATTTGTTAAATTAATAAAAGAAATACAAAATATGTCGCCTTTTGCATGTAGGATTTAATTCTACAATTGTTAGTAATTAAGTTTGTTTTACAAAAGTTGAAAATTATAAAAATAGGCATCTTTTGCATTTTTAGCATTTAATGTCCAATCGTACAATTTTATGCTTAATTATTACTTAATTGTGCGTTAATTGTTATTGGGAGCTAATTTGCGCTTTTATAACTTAATTTAGTTCTATATAATAATTTAAGGATTTTTAAAATTTAGTTTTAGAAAATAAAAGAAGAAAAGAGAGCAAAAATATAAAGAAAATCGGAATTGGCCTCTTCTTCAAATTCAATCCACAGGCCCAAACAAATACCCAACCTTCCCCATGACCCGGTCCATCTCCACACAGGTCGACCCGGTCCGCCCCATAACCCCAATACCTAACCCCTCTTCATTTTTTCATTTTTCCCCCAAAAACAAAACAAACAAAGAAAACCCAAACCCTAAAAACAAACCTATCCGCCCCCCCCTCTCTCTTTCATCTGCTTCGTCCAAACAAACCAGTGCAAAAAAACCTGCTGCTCCTTCATTCTTCTTCGCAACGTCCTCCACCTCAAGCGCTCATGGATGCCCTTTCTATGCTTCGCTTTCGTCTTCGTCGGAGCAGCCATCTCCTCCACGTCCAGACGAGCTCCAGCCATGTCCGCCTAGCTCTACGACTGTTGCTTTTTCTGTTTCACCAACCTTCACCATTTGCTTCAAGCTCGAGTCGGGGATCTCATGGCCGTTGTTCCTTCTGCCTCGTCGACCTTCTCCAAACCAGCTCGTTTCTGCCGTTTCTGCTACATCCAAACAGACCCAGCTGCTTCTGCCTTCTGCTTCATCTTCTCCGCCCAAACGACCACTCACTATAGCCACTCGCAGAAGCTCCCAGTCACCTGTTGCTTCGTCCAGCGAAACCCAGTCGCTGCTGCTTCATCTTCTTCGTTTTCGTCGAGCTCGAACTCGAGCTCCCATGGCTGCCTACGCTCACCTCTGCCATCTCCGAGCTCCAGCCATGGACGTGGGGTTTCGTTTCACTTGTCTCCATCCAAACGACCAGCTGCTACTGCTTCTTCTTCGCTACGTCCAAACAGACCCCATCGTTGCTGCTTCACATTTGCTTCGCCGCCTTCAGTCCCAAAACGAGACTCAACCATCTCGTTTGTTCGAGCTTTGGTCGAGGTTTATCGAAACAGTCCATACATAGTTCGAGTTCGTCGTTGGTCAGTCGTTGTTCATCGTTTCGATCCGGTTAGTGGGTTTTTGAGTTTCACTTTTGTTCGTATTTTGTTTTGATATTCTCAAATCTAAAATCGGGAAATGTTTGTTTTGTTCGTGTTCATTGTTTTGTTAATTTTTCAGTTTGTTCATGTGAAATTGTTAGTTTAATGTTTGTTAGATTCAAATTGAAATTTAATTAATTATTTCTTCAGTTTGTTTCATGTGTTTTATGTATTTTTCAGAAATTGTTAATGTTGTTAGATTCAAGTTTAAATTCATAATTGTTTCTTCTTCGGTTTTGTTTTTTATTTGTCTAAAAGAATTTAGTTGTAATAGGGAAATATGTTGGTTTAATCATTTGAATCCGTCATGTTTGTTATTTAATATGGATTTAATGCATGTTTATTCTTTGTTTGAAGTTCATCCAGTAATTTAATTTGAGTTTGTTTTGGTTTTTGATTTGTTGATTTAGTTTGAATCATGTATTTTGTTGTTAGTATTGTTGTCTCTTTGCTCATTCATTTTTGGTCTAAGTTAACCAGGATTGGTTCCCAATATGGTTAACTTATTTCCATTAATTTGAAGTTGTATGATTCATCTGTGTTCATATGATTTGTTGTTGAATTTGTTTAGAAATTGGTCATATTGGCTATATTTTGGTTGAGATTGATTAGGCGAATTGGTTATAGCTGATGGGGGTAGATTGGTAAATTGCAGTACGTTCAGGGGTAAATTGGTAATTTCAGTAAGGTCAGAGGGGTATTTTTGGAATTTAACATTTGAACAATTATTCAATCTGAATGCTTTGTCCACTAGACATTAACAATATTAAAATAATACATTGTGGGGGACAAGACATAATGTAGTAGGGGGAATATTATAATTGTTTATGTTAGGCATGGGGGACAAGATGTAATGGGTTGGGTTGATATATTTATTTAATGTAGTGGGGGACAAAATATGTGGGCATGAGGGACAAGGTTTAAAATAAAGAAAACATTAATTAGTGGGGACAAAGCATGCCATTGGGGAATATTTCGGGTTGGGGATTCAAGACAAGAGTCTTGTTATATATAGAGTCATTTTGACACATTTTAGGCAGGGCTTGAAGACAAAAGAGGACTTTTACACTTGAGGACTAAGACTTGGACTTAGACTTGATAGGAGAACTTGGAGTATTTTTGGGAGAACATTCTTAGAGGAATACATTCTGAAAATCTGAAGAAGTGTGGTAGAGTTTTAAAAAGAGAAAACAAAAACAAAGTGAGAAACGAGTTTAGTTTCGGGTTTAATATACGTGGGTTTGAGTATGTTTGTGGTGATGTGGTTTGTTGTTGTTTAAGTCTTTTACAAACTTTTGGGTTTGTTCTATCGAGCTTGATTGATTTTCTTCAAATTTTCCTGGGTTTTAATTCTGGTTCAAATTGCTGCTGTGGGGTTGCTGTTATGTTGCTGTGCTACTACTGCTGCTGACTCCTCCTTCTTTTCTCCTTGTACTTCCATTTCCAGGTACACATTTGTATACTCTCGGCTTGAAGCGAAAAATGAAATATTAATCAGGCTTTGTTCCTATTGAAGTCCTCTTGTTCAGATTTGTGTTTGAATAGAATTTTCCTTTCTTTGTATAAAATGTAGTTGACTGATTAATGAGTAATGGGGTTGCACATGTATAACTTCTTCATCTAATAATGCTAGTTTAAATTATTCAAAGAATAATTAATTTGTTTCGATATTATTGTGTATCTATCTCATGTTCTAGTGTTAGTAAGTGATAGAATATAGAATAAAAGAAATCCTTCTTGGTACAAACTCGATTGCAATTTTTCATTTGCATTAACCACAAACTAATAACTAATAAGTTACGTTTGTTTAAGCATGTAATTAATCGGGAGATTTTCTTTTTTATTTTTAGAGACAAATTTAATAGAAAAATGTAGTCGCTGTAGGTTTATCCTTTTAAATAAAATGAGACGAGTCTCGTCAAATAAAACGCATAGATTGCGGGGCCCTCACAAAAATGTATGTGTTAATTACTTAAAACTCGGGATAGGCCGCTTAGCGAACTCCACGGCCTTACCCAAAAAAAAAATAATACGCTAATCGCTTTAGGCGTGCATTTTAATAAATCTTACCTTCTTAAACTCGGGTGCACATTTATGTGACCCAAACCCAAATCTCAATGGAGTCGAATGTGTCTCTAATCACGGGTACATTGATTGTGACGTGGTTCGAGATGCGTGTCCATGACGTTGCAAATTCCTTTTAAAAATAAGAATGAGATGAGCCTCGCCGAATAAAAAATACAAAATTGCGGGGCCCTCAGTAAATATTTGCTTTAAAATTGCTTAGATTCTGGGACGAGCCGTTTAGCAAATTTCACGGCCCTAACCTAAAACAATGATACGCTAGTCGCTTTAGGCGCTTATTTAATAATGTTGGCTTCTTAAACTCGGGTGCACATTTATGTGACCCAAATCCAAATCTCAACAGAGTTGAAATATGCCAACAACCATGGGTGCATTGATGTGGCGTGGTTCGTGATGTGTTTCCACGATGTTGCAATTCTTGATAAAAATAATAATAATGACAAAAGTGGTTAAAAGTTAAAATTCGCACATAGGTTCAATATGTATTAAATCAGATAATCAAGCCGAATATGACAGTTGAGTGACCGTGCTAGAACCACGAAACTCGGGAATGCCTAACACCTTCTCCCGGGTTAACAGAATTCCTTATCCGGATTTCTGATTCGCGGACTGTAATATGGAGTCATTCTTTTCCTCAATTCGGGATTAAATTGGTGACTTGGGACACCCTAAATCTCCCAAGTGGAGACTCTGAAATAAATAAACAAATCCCGTTTCGATTGTCTTTAATTGGAAAAAACTCCTTCACCCCTCGCGGGGCGGAAAAAAGAGGTGTGACACAATGCGCCCGAATAACATATTCTGCGAGTCTTTTCAAGATCGTATAATTATTTGCCTCTTGGGTATTGTAATTCTGCGATGGGTTTGTGGTTCGCAAAATGGTTAGGCGATCGCATAACCCATCGCAAAAGTTGTTTGCTTCATTCATTTTATCTCAATGTATGTGATTCCTATGCCATATCACCCACTTACAAACTTTTTCATTGATAGGAATGGCACCAAAAAAGTCTCTCTCATTGCGATCACCTCTCGCTCGAGGAAACAAAAGGGCTGCTGCTCTTAGCCAACAAACGCAGTAATCCAAACACTCCCAACCTGACACAACCAAATGGATATATGGGCATTCCTCCCAGTCTGAAGAGGAGGAAGCACAGACCGATCTTGTTCCACCTGTTGATCTTCATGCTGAAGCACGTCGGAAAAATATGGAAGATCTTAGGTTTGGGGTTGCTAGCACTCGGACCCTGTATAGGGAGGGCTTAGAAAAGAGAAAAATCCTGGAAGAAAAGCAACTCAGCTGGAACGGTTTAAAGGAACATTACCCTCACATCCTAAGAAAACATCAAAAAGAGGAGGTGGGAGTCTATGCTGCCTATACTGTATCCAGGAATGCAGAACAAAAGAGAAATCGTAGGTTCCAACACATTGTTTTAATTCGCGGAGTTGAAGTCTCTGTGATGCAGGATCAATCAATGATGTATACTTTGAGGAGTGGGAGCCAGGCACCGCAGAATATGATGAAAAGATTAAACACAAGGAATCCGAGTGTGCTTGGGTAGCTTCTGTCATGGCCAAGGGAACTCCGCCCTAGGTTGCATCTAAACAAAAGATCCATAAAAGAGATCATACCCAAGAAGGTCGGTACTAGCTGAGTTTTTGTGTGTTCCCGTCTAATTCCCTCAAGAAATGAAATAGATATTAGCATCGAGAAGGTAATCCTCATTGCATGCATCATGACGGGCATCAAGGTTGATGTGGCCGAGATTATATAACATGAGATTGGGATCCGGGCGAACCAGACATCAACCTCGCTCTCTTTTCCATGCCTAATATGTGCCTTGTGTAAATCTGTAATAGTTCCTCCTATCCCTAAACATGATCTCATAGCAAAAGCTGTTCAGGAGATTGACATTACCCGGATAAATAATGCTGCAGATACAGTGGTCGACGATCCAACAGAGCCTTCACTCACTTCTCCTCCAGACTTAGCAGCACTTGCTTCTCCCTCACTACCCGCCACTCCCTCCACACCAGCTACTTCCACATCCACTCCTAAGCAAACCACTGCACAGCCAACTGCTGCCTTACCAGCTCTATCAAAGCTGGGTCTACTAGCCCAACATGCCAATGCCAAGTTAGACAGACTGACAAAGGAACTCCTAGCTCTCATCAGACAAGCATTGACTCCTATCCAATCCTCCGTCAGCATTCTTCAACAGCAGCATCAATCCTATGAAGATCGACTCTAGCACTTTGAAGTGAAACTTGAGAGGGTTAAGAGAGGCGAAGCTGGAGATATGCCTCAACTCTAGAAGGATGTCGCTGAGATGAAACTAGAGCTGCACAAGATGCATAATTTGGAGTTTGACTTGACCTCTTTTCTTTCGTAGGAAGGTGAGCAGGGCGCTGGCACTTCCAAAATTCTGAGCTTGGACCTAGACTTCACAAACTTTATGACAGCTTTGGTAGCCCAAGGTACTAAGACTTCAAAGGTTTCAGATTCTGTTGTACACATTGACACTGTTTCAGATGAAGGATTCTGAGAGTTTGAGGGGGAGACTGATGAGGAAGACAGTGCGGATGAGGAAACTGATAAAGAGGCATTGGTTGAGGAGACTGAGGGTCAACGGGACAATAGATGCAAACGAGTTGTTGTATCTACAGATATATAGGATGAAGATGAAGCAGATGTGCAGACAACAATTGCACACTCTATTGTGGAAATGGTCGCCAAGGCCAATACATCGACCATGCAGCCATCACTAGGACATGGTAGCAGCTCTCAGGTCCGAAACCTAGCCTCACAGTAGGTAGAGCTTCAGGCTCCAGCCTCAGAGACCACCACACAGTTCGAGGTTCCACTTGTTGCTGCCACAGTGCCAGCAGTTGACCCCATAGCTGCCACTGATGCTTCAGCCCCTCCGAGCGCCTAGTGCGCCCTAGGAAGCACCTAAACTTTGCTTTTACATTCTCTATGCATTGGGGTGGGGTAGTCATATTTTGTGTGAAATTTGTACAAACTCTTTAGGCTAGTGGTATGGATCGGTAGTTAGTAATGAATTCCCCTTGGTTTTTCTTCACCGGGTTCTTTTTCAAGGGTGTAATAGTAGAACCATGACAGTAGCATGGAATGTCTTGACTTGTTTGGTGTTGATTGTTCTAGCTTCAAGCATGTAATGAATCTTTGTGAATAAATGGTACCCTTCCTTCTTTTGTATATATCTTTAAAAAAAACATACACACACACAAAATGGGTAGTCATTCTTGTGAACATGAGGCTCGCTCTTTGACATTATGTTTACTCAGAATCTTACATATCATGTGATGAAAACTTTGAGTTTCCTTGCATTCACTTGAGAGCTGAAACTATATTGAGTCGAACAGTTCATGCGTTGTGAGTGAGTCAGGATTTGTATAAATAATACATATCCTTAACTTGTGATGTCTAGAACTTTCCCGGGTGGTTTCTTAGTGTAACTCTCAGGTTAATGATTGGATGCTAAAATGATCTTAGGCTCTCTTTGTGACTGCTAGCTAATTTTGACCAAATTGACCTCCTTGGTACATCAATTACCCTAGTTACCTCGTTGAGCCTTTAACCTTTTATTTGGCTAACACATTACAAACCTTTACCCCTTGTGAAATAATTCCTTCTTTTGAACACATCACTCCTTGAACGATTAAAAATAAGGCTAAAAGCCTACGTTGGGGGTATCGGTACAAAGTGGAAACTGGTAAGGTTGACTACTGTGTGTAGAATAAAAAAACCAAACAACAACAAAATCCTCAAAGTTGTATATATGAAGAAACTCAAGCTCCAAAAAGAAAAACAATTGTAATAAGTGTTATGTATCTCGAGAAAAGGAGTGGAGTCTTGTAGAAACTAAAGAAATACTTTGAGGTGGTTATATGTCGGTAACTCGAGGTCAATAAGTGCTATGTATTAAAGAAGCAAAGTGTATGTAGAGTTCAAGGAGGGTGTAGCCACTACATTCCCAAATTTTCATCCAACCCGTCTCGAATCCTACATTACAACCCGTGAAAAGTCCTTGGTGATCTACCGCCAATCATTCCTGAGATAGCAGCAAGTTAAAATAAGGGCAAGCATATGGACTGATACTTGTAGCATGTAGCTTTAGTTCTGAGTGTTGTCGCACCCCCTTTTTCCCCCTTTTTCCGTTAGGAGAGGAGTTTCATAGGGTGTAATGACTCATTTCCTTTTTTTAGGAATTGGGTATTTGAAGAGTCGCCACCTAATGATTTAAGGAGCATTAGGACACCTATAGGGTTTATTTACAACTAGGTTTGATTACCAGAGATTGGCTAAGGGCTTGAAATTATCCTAAGGGGAAGGTGTTAGGCACCCCTCAGGATCCACTAGTGTGGTTCCCGGCCAAATGATTTTTGTGAATTTGTGCAATTAGCAAGTAAACAAATAAAGGCTCAAGTAAGAGGGGATTTAAGGTAAACACACAAACTTTTGAAAGCAATTATTGAAAGGCAAGGTTTGAAAGAGTTATAAGCTAGACATGTTTGGTAGAAGAATAAAGGGGGGTCCTAGGTTTGTTTATAATATGGATCACCTCAATGCAATACCCGGTATGACACTCCTCAAAAGAGGGGATACACATGGTATTAGCGCACCGGTCATCATATGCATATCTACCCCGTTAAGGTATTAAAGTGCGAATTAGTCTCGACCTCTATTGCATGCTATTACCCGTCCCATTCCTATCAGTCCCAGAGGAAATTAAGATTACTATTCCTATAAGAGGGAGTATTTTAGGCTGACTCTTAGGTTTAAAGGTAAAAAGGATAAGGTGACATGTAAAACACGTAGGACTGCATTTAGAGGGAAACATATAAGCAATTACAAGGCTTATGTATACCTCCGCAAACAATTCATATAAATAGCATGACCTAAACATAGTTAAGGTCTGAATTTTACAATTCGAAAGCAGGGAGTTTGAGTCAGAACCAGATTCATTATATAACTCAGAAAAGAAGTCTGAATCAGGCCTGCCTGCTGGTTGTAGCAGTTGGTAGTTAACAAAGGCAGTTCCAGTTTTTATTTAAGTAGTTACCTAAGGCTTGCCTAGGTGTAGTAGTGATGTCTTATGAGCATGATGTCTATTACTGATTGGGAGTGTAGTAAAACAGTAAATAATTTTTAAACGAGCGATTTGGATCCTATAGGCATGTTTTCTAACCGTATTAATTTAGAGAGCAGGTTATTTAAACTGATTTAGAACAGATGAGTATGAGCCCAACTAATTTTTTAAACTAAACTGGTTTTAGATCCTATAGGCATGATCTCTATTATAGCTAATTTTAATTCCTATAGACATGGTATCTAAGTATTAAAGGCTGATTTTAGTCCTATAGGCATGATATCTAATTTGAACATGAAGTGGAGTAGGCATGATTTATTTGATCAAAGCAAAGTTCCTATAGGCATGATTTCTATTAAAGGCCATTTAGATCCTATAGACATGGTTTCTAATTATGTAAAAAGTAAAGCATGCAGAATTTTTTTAAACCAAAGCAGATCCTATAGGCATGTTCACTAATAGATCACATCGAGATACACCCTATAGACATATTACCTACCCTTCTAATAGCTAATGCATGCATAATCATTCTATCCCTTTTCACTAGCCAGCTCCAATATTGTTTACAAATTATTACAGCCCAAATGATTGAATTACAAAAAGAAGTGCAGAGATAAGAAAGTTACAACCAAAGGAAAGCCTTATCTTGACTTCCTCTCTGAGTTATGTAATGAACCACTTCAGTGCCAGAATTTCAAAGCCTTTCTCATACCAGGGTGTGTCAAAGTTCCCTAAGGATCTCAGGAAATCCCGGGAAGTGCTCACACCCAAGTTTGCATAACCAGACAGAAATGAGTGTAGTGTGGAAGGGCAAACACATAACAAGTTACTGATGTTGATACCCAATTTTTCCCTATATATATTTTTTAATATGCAAAATACTTTCAAAATAACATATGTATGCATATATAAGTATGTGAAATTGTTTTCTTATTTTTCCTTAATTTTTGAAAGGTTTTAAACCAATTTATTTCCTTATTTTCATTCCTAAAATCCAATAATAATTTCCAAAATTATTATTTTGATGATTTATTTATTGGATTCTCATATTCATACTAAAATATAGCTATTATAATTTTTTGCATATTTTTACAAAGTCATTTAGTATTTTTACAGCTAAATTGCATATAATTGCAATATTAGCCTCTTTTAGATTTAATTGTGTTTATATTTATAAAAATTTAAGTACAATATTTTTAAATTGATAATTATGTATTACAAATCATTTTAGTTCCTTCAATTTGTTTTCAGTAATTAATTTGCTATTTTTTATAAAATAAATAAGGGAAAATGGCTATTTAAAATCTAGCCCCAATTGCATTTCAATTACAGCCTGAATTGGACCCCCAATTTAAACCCAATTACCCAGCCCAATTGCCATCTGAACCCATCCAAGACCTAAATCCACCTACCCGACTCAAGACCCGCTAAATCCTGGCCATTGATCTAAAAGATCAATGGCCCTCACGATTCCTTTCCTTTTTTAATTCCAACGACCCCCAACCCTAGCATCATTTCCAAACTTTGCCGCCTCTGAATCCCCCTTATCTCTCAATCCTCTCTCAAATCTTCTCAAACCCTAGCCGACGCCATCAAACAACAATCGTAATACTTCCCAAATCTATGGCTTTCGAGGTCATCGGAGACATGTATCCACCTCCCATGGCTTCTACGTGTTCGATTATGTGGTCTCATGACCAGATCGTGAAGAGGCTTTGTCCAGTCTTTGCTCGATGACTATTTTCCAGTCGTCTCTGACCTTTCTCCGACCAGCCATGGCTATTCGAGTCAGACTTTTGACTCTCCTGCTTAGATCGAGGGTTTCCAAAGCCTTTCTCATAATTTGGGGTTCTTCTGAAACCCTAACCTCTAAGGTTCTTTCAATTTCTCTTAGATCCGTTTCAGATCTATGTTCGCTATGAACTTTTAAGCGCTTTTCTCGAAGTTTCTTTTAAAACTCTACTTTCAAAACTCCTTATCTTTTCAATTCGGGTTCTGTTAAATTATTTCAAAAACTTTTCTTTGATTTTTGACATTTATTGCTGTGTTTGCTCGTATTATTCTTCTGTCTAAGTTTGCATGTTTAAAGTCTTAATTCCTTTTGAACTGTTTATTAGACTAATGCTGGTTTGCTAGTCTTTTGTCCGATTTGTTTGTTTATCCATCTTTTAAAATTCTTCTATTGTTGAAAACACTATTGCTTTGGATCTGAGACTGTTAGTTTAAGTACAAGCCTCGATTTGAAGTTCTTTATTTCGAAACCTCTATTCCTTTGTGTGATCCTTTTGATTCTGGGTTCCTATTTCCTCTAGAACTCAAGTATGCTCGAAACCCTAATTTTTCAAAAGGGGTTTTCCTCACTGGCTATTGCGAGACCTTCGCATGCTTTTGATATTCTATGTTTCTTCACCATTGATTCAATTGACTATCATGCTTCGAGTGTTGCTATCCTTTGAATTTTCTTTTTGTGCTACTACTGTATGTTTTTTTCCTTTTGCCAACAAGTTTAGCCTCACATGTATAATGTTTATGCACCCTATTTATATGCTGAGTCTCCTTCTTTGACTGATTTTCAAACTTGTGACTGATTTCAAACTTTTCTTTTGTGAAATTTTGATTTCACCCACCTGTTAAGGTTAACTGATTTCTTTTCCTATTTTGCCTCACTGAATCCTTTCCAAAATTAGAGTATTTCTGTATCTAGACTCTATTGTTTGCTTAATATTTTACTACTTCTTTTATGGCAACTGTCAGCCTGCTGAAAAATTGATTTCTTTCCTTGTTTTGAACCTGTCAATGCCCATTAAGCAAGTAATCCCTTAATTAAAGGGAATCACTTGTATAATTGATTCTGAATCATGATTGTTTCCATGTTTGTAGATTATTACCTCTCTCTTACCCGTTTCAAAAAATATAAATACCCTGTACTTCTTCTCTTTCAAACAAACACGAACACAAGGCATAAACACTTGAGCTCAAACACACACTACACTAAACCTCTCTCTCTCTTCTCTGCTACTACTATATTGTTGCCTTACCTAGCCGGCTGAAAGCCAAGGCTAGGCTGTGGGGAAATTTTCTTATTTTTTGCATTTACATTTCTTACTGGTATGTTCTAATTAAGTTTTCTGCACCACCAACAACATGCTTATTTACTGTTTCTTGCATTTTTGTCTGCCTACTGTTTGTATTTAGCCTAGTACCATTGTTTAGCATGCTGTAATTTCCTTTCTCCTGTTCTGAATCAATGTATTATGACTTGTGAATCCTAAATCCCTACCCCCAATGTGTTTAATACTTGTGGTTGGTTTGGGGCATGACAGCATTAGAAATTGTTGTGCATGAACCAAACTTGATCCTCCTAGGATCATAACCTCCATGTTTCTCCTATGTTGTGTGTTCTGGTTGATTTACAGGCATGTCAGCACTTCCTATTGCTGTGCATGCCCAAAGTTAATCCATGCCTAAGTGTATAGGCTCCTTGCAATGGATTCCCAATCCCTTGCCCCTTTGTGTAAAGTTATTGACTCCCTGAAATGTTAATGGCTGTCTCCCATCACCCTTCCCCTCTCCTTTATTCCCTCGACACCTAAAGCTCAGTTTATGCACTTTCACTCTCCTCTTAGACTTAAGTTCTGCCCCCCTCATGTGAGCCTTGCCTTAGGACACATGAGCTCCCTCTGAACTTGGACATATGAGGGCTGACATTTCCACACTACACTCATCTCTATTCTGGTTATGTAACTTGGGCGTGAGCATTGCCCGGGGTCTTATTGAGGCCCTTAGGAAACTCTCACACACTCAATTTTGAGAAAGGCTTTGGATCAATGGCATTTTGAGGTGGTTTATTCCATAACTCAGAGAGGAAGTCAAGAATCAGGCTTCCTCTGGTTGTAACTTTTCTTTGTACTCTTCTGATGTAGTTCAGTATTCCTGATTTGTAATAATTTGTAATGAACATTTGGGGCTGGCTAGTAAAAAAGGGTTGGGTAGTTATGCATGCTCAAGGGTAGAAAACATGCCTATAGGCTTTTTCTACATGTTCAATTCGCATTTAGAAAATACGCCTATAGGACTGCTTTTAAATTCTACATACTTACATCGCATTTAGAAACCATGTCTATAGGACTTACTTTAAATCCTACTTGTTTACATCTAGATAACCTGCCTATAGGAATTATCTAAAATTCTGCGTGTTAGTCACCGTTTAGACATCATATTTTTAGGGCCCAATCGGTTATAACCTAGTAGCATGTTAAAATCGGTATAATGCATAGAAATCATGCTTATAGGATTCCCCAACAAGAACCTGTCTGTTTCCATTGTTTACTAGATATTATGCCTATATGGTTTAACGTTATTCATTTAAATACTTTGTATACAAAGGTTTAAAATCAACAATTATGTCTATAAGGGTCTAAAATCAGTAATCCTAGATCTCGTGTTCATAGGAGTAAAATTCAGCGATAGTGGATACTGTCATATGCAGAGACTGAAACTAGTCTAATTTAAAATACGTCTATTCTGTACTTTTTTTAATAATCTAATTCCCTTATTTTAACAAGGTTTAGCAAGCATGCTTATAGGATTTCAAGCAATTCGTTTTGAGTTATCACTGTTTAACCACCTTCTGAATTAAGTAGATATCATGCATATAGGACCCCGTCTAAACACTTAGGCAAGCCTTAGAGTAATAGCTGTAAAATTGAATCCTTTTTTTTGTTAATTGTTACAACCAGTATGTAGGCCCGATTCGGAATTTTAATCTGAGTTATGTAATAAACAAGTCTACTTCAATAATCTAACTCCCCACGTCTTTAGTATTTTTAATCAGACCTAAATAGTATGTGCAAGTCATGCTATATATGTGCTTTGTTTGAGGAAGCATACCTGAGCCTTTATTTGCCTGCATGCTTTCCCTTAATGTGTAGTGTTATTTGTTTTGTATGTCGCATTATACTTTTATCCTTTGAAACCAATCAGCCTAATATCCTACCCTTTAGGACTAGTAGTCCTAAGTGCCTCCGAGACTGATAGGAATGAGACGGGTAATAGCACGCAATAGAGGTCGAGACCAATCCGCACTTTAATACCTTAACGGGGTGGGAAGGGTAGATATGGATATGATGACTGGTGCGCTAATACCACGTGTATCCCCTCTTCTGAGGAGTGATTACCGGGTATTGCATTGACGTAATCCATATTAAATATAAATCTAGGACCCTCCCCCCTTTTCCTTTTATTAGCAAACTCTTTTTACTATTCTTTTAATTGTTCTTTCTTTTTATGTATTTAAATCCCCTAATACTTGAGCCCGTACTTGTCTATTTGCTAAATTCACAATAAACTAGATCGGGAACCACACTAGTGGATCCTGAGGGGTGCTTAACACCTTCCTCTCGGGATAATTTCAAGCCCTTACCCAATCTCTGGTTATCCAAAGAAACTTAGAATTGAACCCTATTGGTGTCCTAATGCACCTCAAATCATTAGGTGGCGACTCTTCAAAAATGCAAAACCCAATTCCCAAAAGGAACGAGTTGCCCTTCAAATGTCATAAACTCGATTTCGCGAGAAAAAGGGGGGGCAGCATGGCGACTCTGTTGGGGATTTTTGGCTTTTACCACTTCAGATTGTTATTGTGAATTTGTACCCTTCCTTATGTGCAATTACTTGTTTAATTCCTTTAAACATTCAATTTCCTTTTTAACTGCAAAACTGACATGTCTTCTTTTTTTCTTTCTTTTTTTACTGCATTAAATTATGAAATTGCTGTATTTATCGTTTTTAAACGTGCAAATACGTGCCAACATACTTTTAATTATTGCATAATCATGATCAACATCATTTTCCACTCGTGCCCAAACAAATACCATAGCAACACTTATAATGAGTGGTTGCGCTCTTCCTATATTATTACCCCTAAATTTGGAAAGGCTTATTTGCGTTAAAACCAGTCTATAAATGGTGTAGTTGACGGTTCCGTGCCTTTCCCCCTTGAGTTGTCTGCTCAAGGGTACCAATCTAAAACCCCATAGAAACTTTACGCTGTTTAAACTGTGCATGCATCATGGTCAAATCTAGCCGAGTCGGTTATGTTGTCCGCATAATGACTCTTTAAGATAGCTTTGTCCAAAGTCCACCGGGTTTCCCTGAACCTAAACACACACCACCACGTTCTGTGCATTTATTTGGAGAACTAAATGCTTTATGCTAATTGTTGATATTAAATAGTCGAGTCTGGTGGTGGTAAGGGTCTAACCTTGTTTGTCTTGCAGAAATATGAGGCATGAAGTTCCTAGATTCGGCATGGTCACCAACATTCACCCAAGGCTGCTAAGCCGGTGGAAAGATCTTCACTCTAGCGATCAAACTCTTGTCCGAAAATATTTGGAAAATCTACCTTCTCTCCTGGAGGTCCAACCTAATAACAAGATCATAGAAGCTGCCACACTGTTTTGGCATTGTAAAAGGGCTATATTCCGCTTTGGGGACATTGAAATGACACCCTTGCTAGAGGAGATAGCAGGATTGGCCGGTCTAGTGTGGGAAATTCCAGGTCTGCTGATGGCTGAGAACCGCAAAGGCAGGGGGTTCTTCAAAATGATGGATTTAAAGAAGAATCCAGAATTGACATGTTTGAAGGAATCCTACATTCCTTTTAACTATTTGTATGAAAGGTATGATCACAACAAATCCTACCGTACCTACCTTGACGAGTTTGCCATCACATCTTTGGGGCACATCCATCGAAGGGTCTTCGTCTTCATGTTTTGTTTCCTGGGGCTGATCGTGTTTCCGATGAAGAAAGCAAGAATCCATACCAGGCTGGCTATGGTAACTAAGACCCTAATGGAAGGGATTGGTGGGCAGCCATTCAACATCGTGCCCATGATCCTTGCAGACATATATCGAGCATTGGAGAAGTGTCAAGAAGGAGTAAAACACTTCGAAGGTTGCAATTTATTACTTCAACTCTGGCTCATGGAGCACCTCCGAAGGGGCGAATACCTACAAGAGATTCAGCGAAGGGACTGGGATGATCACATCGCTTTCCATCATCCAAAGCGAATGAATTACATCCCCAATATGTTCGCTCAGCCGGAGGATGCCAAAGGATGGGTTGAGCTATTTGATAATCTGACTGAGGAACGGGTCCAATGGATGTTAAAGTGGTTTCCGACCAAGGATCTCCTCGCCCGATCCAGAGATGCACCTTTCCTGATACTAATTGGTCTGAGAGGAACATATCCTTACGTCCCTCTCATTGTTATGAGGCAAGCTGGTAGGAAGTAGGTTATACCCAGCGTCAGTAAGTTGAGTCATTTCCGGGCTGACTTCCAGGCTGATGAGTCCTTATAAGTGCCCAGCCCAGCATATGTGGCACTGCAAGATCGTCATGGGGAGCGATACCATCGAGCTAGACAGATACCACGCTGGTTGTGCTCCCTACTATTCAGGCTGGTTGGAAGATAATCACAATGTTCTAGGCCAGCCAGGGTTTGCTAGAGGCCACAGGATCATAGATGAAAGGGCCGAGGCACAGGTCAAATACAACCAACTGTGCAAGAGGATCCAGGAGTGCAAAAGCGAGAACCGTGAGATACAAGAAGCCAACCAAAAACTGATTGAGGAATGGACGTACATGGCTGTCAGTGCCAACAAACGACTAGAATACTTGGAGCGAGGCATAGTGTATTTGGAAAGAAAGTTTCTCAAGAGGGTCGAAGACTGCCAAAATGCTGAAGGAAATAAAGGCGGACATCTAGCCAGAGCCTACCTATTGCTGGGACTTCGCGAGTTGGGAAAGCTATTTGACGGAGCCAAGGATGCCGAATCTGGGGAAGGTCCTTCTGGGACCAAGTAGATAGGAGTTCATCTTTTTCACTTTATAAATGTAATAAGGCCAATGACCATTAGTGACTTTTATTTCTTGCTTATTTAGTGTCGATTTGGGATTCGTCTATTTTTATTAATAAAATGAGGCATTTAGCATTCTAAGTTCTCCAAGTCAATGTAAAGACCCGAATGATCGTTTTGAGCTTTTGCACTTTGATTGCCAGTTCTCGGGCATGACTCGCCCTATGTAATGTATTATGACTGATGTAGATCGTTTGTTTTGGTTTTCAGGAAAATCGAAATGAATTTGAAATAACAGTCTTAAATAAAAGCTTTGAATTTGAAAGGTTTGACCAAGAGTTGAATTATTTGTATATGAGCTCGAAACAGAATTTTTATGATTTTGTTAGCTTCGTTAGGTAATTTATGACTTAAGAGGATGATCGGAATTGGTTTTGGGGATCCGGTATAGAATTAGGCTTGAATTGGCGAAGTTAGTATTTGGCGATTTTCGGTTGGTAGGTGAGATTTTGATCCAAGGGTCGAAATGGAATTTCGAGAGTTGCAGTAGCTTTATTATGTCATTTGGGATGTGTGTGCAAAATTTCAGGTCATTTGGACGTGATTTGGTTGGGTTTTTGATCAAAAGCGTGTTTCGGAAGTTTTTAGAAAACTTAGGCTTGAATTCGATGAGTTATGTGTAATTTGATATTGTTTGAGGTGTTTTGATGATTGGAACAAGTTCGAATAAGGTATTGGGTCATGTTGGTGTTTTTGGTTGAGGCCCCGGGGGCCTCGGGGTAAATTCGGATGGTTAACGGGAAGATTTTTTGACTTAAGAGATTTCAGGAGATTGCTGCTTCTGGTATTTCCGCACCTGCAGATTGGGGACCACAGGTGCGGTGCCGTACATGCAGAAGGGGAGTCGCAAAAGTGGTTTGGGAAGAATAGCCAGGGACCGCAGATGCGGCATATGGACCGCACCTGCGGAGTCGTAGATGCGGCTCGTGGACTGCAGATACGGAACCTGGCCCCCTAAGTGATTTCCGCATATGAGGAGGAATTACCGCAGAAGCGGTACCGCAAGAGTGGTGGTGGGGTCACAGATGCGAAAAACCCCCGGGCAGAATGTTTTAGTTCATTTCATCCACGATTTGAAGCTCATTTACTCCATAATTGGCCTTTTTGAGAGCTTTTTGAAGGAAATCGAAGAGGGGTCGAAGGAGAAACGTTTGGAGGTAAGATTTTCGAACCTAAAACTCGAATCTATTCTGAAATCTACTTAGAAAATCATGGAACTTAAGTTAAAAATGGAAGAACTAGGGCTTGGGATTTTGAACTTTTGAATTGAGATTTGAAGGGTCATTTGAGGTCGGATTTGAGGACTTTTGATATGTATGAACTCGTGGGGTGATAAGGAATCTAATGATGTGAAAATTTCTGAGTTTCGAGAAGTAGGCTGGGGTCTCGGGTTTTTGCTAATTTCGGAATTTTTGGTATTTTTTGATTGTTTTCGCTTGGTCTTTGTTCCCTTGGCATATTGTGACATATTCATTCTGATTTTGGGTAGATTCGATGCGCGTGGAGGTCGATTTGAGGGGCATGAGCGTCGTGAGCTAGAGATTTAGCCGGTTCGAGGTAAGTAATGATTGTAAATGCTGTTCTGAGGGTTTGAAACCCCGGATTACACACCGTTGTGTTACTTTGAGGTTACGCACACGCTAGATGATGAGTGTGGAGTTTTTCACCATTGGGGATTGTGACTTGGTCCGTCCCATACGACTGTTAAGTCGCGTATTTGATTTGAACTCTTATGATGTTCCTTGTTCTAGAGATTGATATTATAGGTTTGGGTTGTATACCATACTCGGGGCCTTGTGGCGACCTGCTGAGACCCTTAGGGGCACTTTCACTATTTTCCTCACTCTATTTGTTTTGAAAGCATATCCTCAGTCATATTTTACCTGTTTATTGTTTAAATCTGGTTTCTCACTTTATTTCTTAAAAATATGAAATGTTTGGGCTGAGTTCCCTCTTTTACTGATGGTCCGAGTGATCGTGAGGTTGATAACTGAGATAGAACGAGAGTCTGATTGTGAGGTTAATGACTGAGAGAGGCCGAGGGCCTGGTTGTGTGGATTATACAGTTATGGATCGGGCTGCACGCCGCAAAAATATATATATATATATATATGGATCAGGCTGCACGCCGCTGCGATACTTATATGGATTGGGCTATACACCGCAACGATATATATATTGGATCGGGCTGCGCGCCGCAGCGATATAGCGCTTGGGCTGTAGGAGCCCCTCCGGAGTCTGCACACCCCCAGTGAGCACCGTCGACGAGATATATGGATCGGGCTGCACGCTGCAGCGGTTACTATATGGTACCTATTGAGTGTGAGTGCTATGTGTAAGCGCTGATTAGTAAGAGTTGAGTCACGAGTGACTGAGAGGCTTGCCCGAGGGGCGATAGATATATACATGCATATGAGTGATGCTTTGCCTGAGAGGCTTGTTTATAAACTTATTAATTTTTTTCACTCCTCTTTAAAAATGAGTTTCTATCGAATATGTTGATTATTGACTATTTTCACTCATCTTTATATTATGCCTCTGTCGAAAGTGTTAAACAAATGTTTTAAAACAACTTTCATTTAAGCTGGGGTTTATGAGATGTTCAAAATTTAATCACTGATTTGGCTTTGTTATTTCCACTGAGATTTTCATGTTATGAGGAGTTTATGATTCCTGTTTTTTTTTTGCCCGAGGGGCTGTTTACGAACTATGTTTTGCCCGATGGGCCGTGTTTTCATCTCTTCTATTATAAATGGTATTGAACCCCTACTGAAACTGTCGGAAAGCATTTTCACCTGTTTAAATGATTTTTACCAAAAGGTTGGATTTTAAATAAGACGATCGACTCGTATTCTGAATTAGCAGCCTGTGTGCTTATTGAGTTATCATGAATGTTGATTCCTTGTTTCCTACTGCTCAGTCTTTATTTACTCTTATTACTTACTGGGTTGGAGTACTCACATTACTCCCTGCATCTCGTGTGCAGATTCAGGTATTTCAGAATCTGGTAGCGGGTATTGATTGCTCAGACGCGGAGCCATCAGAGTTAGCAAGGTGGCTGCACGACGTTCGCAACACTATTCTTCATCTCATTTCCATTTCTGTACTAGTACACTTGACTGTTTTTGTTGTATTCAGACCTTGGTAGATGCTCATGACTAGTGACACCCCGATGTCGGGCTTGTGTAATTATTCTGTATTTTTCTTTTAAATGTCCATTATGAGATTAATAGTTTGTAGATGGTATAAAAACCGCTTTTAAATGGAAAATGGTTGATTTGGGAATTGTGTCGGCTAGCCTTGTTTTCATGTGAGGCTCCATCATGGTCGGGTTCGGTTTGGGGTCGTGACAGTCTTTGTCGCTAGGCCTACCTTGGGCACAAAGAGGTTCCCCAATTAAGACTCGATTTATATTCCTGCACTATGTGTTTAAATATCGCAATACCTTTTATACTTCTCACTAACTTGATTACCTTTAGTTTTTATTTTTGCTTTTGTTTTATTATTCCCTTCCCCAAAGGTTAGTTCGTGCACTCTGGCAACATCATTCTATTCCACGAGATCCAGGGGGCCTCCAACCACACCTCCTCTTAGTCATGTCAAAAACAAGAGGCAAAATGGAAGATTTGAACAATGCCAGAAAAGAGAACTGAACTAAACAGGTAGAGGTCACTCATGGTCACGGTACTCAGCTTTCCAAAGAAAATGCATCCCAACTCGAACAAAAGCTACTGAAATTCCAAGAAGAACTTGATCAGGTTTGGAATCTGGCAAATCTGTCATTTTCCCTCACCACTCCAGATATCAATTTCCCAAATGCTCAGAACACTACACCTCCACAAAATATCCCAAAGCAACAAAACCATCCTGCTCCTCACCACCACGCAACACTTGCCATACCTCAAACAACACCCCGTTGCTCATCCTAGAACTCCAAAACTCCACAAACGACCACTTTCATACCCACCATAACACCCCCTTCTACGTGGAGACCATGCCACACTCCACCCAACTCATCTCAATTACACTTGAGTCTGATGATAAAGACTTGCTCATCAGGAGCCTGGCTGAAGAACTTAAGAAATTGATTAGCTGGATTTAAGGCGTTGAAGGGATTAAGGGAATGGAAGGGCTGAACTACGAAGATCTTTGCATACAACCCGATGTCGAACTGCCCGAGAGGTACAAACCTCTGAAGTTTGAAATGTTTGATGGTACAGGGGATCCAAGATTACATTTGAGAACGTACTGTGACAAGCTGGTTGGGGTAGGAAAAGACAAAAGAATCTGCATGAAGCTTTTCATGAGAAGCTTGAAAGGAGATGCTTTGTCCTGGTACATTAGCCAAGATCCGAAGAAGTGGTCGAACTAGGTAGGCATGGCATCTGACTTTATTGATAGGTTCAGGTTCAACATAGAGAATGCGCTAGATGTGTTTTATATTCAAAATCTAAAAAAGAAACCTACAGAAACATTCCGCGAGTATGCTACTCGCTGGAGGTCCGAATCTGCTAAGGTCAGACCTTCCTTAGAGGAGGAACAAATGAACAAATTCTTTATCCGGGCTCAGGACCCGCAGTATTATGAAAGGCTAATGATGATTAAGAGCCACAAATTTTCTGACATTATCATGCCAGGTGAAAGGATTGAAGAGGGCATCAAAAGCGGTATGGTTACAAACTTCGAGGCCTTACAAGCTACAAATAAGGCCTTACAGTCTGGTGGTGTGTCCAAGAAAAGGGACGTAGGGGTTGTAATGGTTTCACAAAAAACCAAATCTCCCATCAAATACCAGATTTACCCAACACCTCTACTCACATATCAACCAACTCCGAACTACCAAGCACCATCACCCTCCTACAAAACTCTACCACCCACTTATCAATCACCTCCACCTCCCACATATCAGCCTACTTCACCCAGATATTCCCAACCCGCACATGTTTACCAAGCCTACAATGCTCAACCATCCCACTATTAATCCCCTCCTGCACGCCAAAACTTCCCTAGACCTCGACCAAACTTTGACCGAAGGCCTCCAAAACAATATACAGCCATTGCTGAACCTATTGACCAATTGTACGAAAGACTCAAAGCTGCTGGTTATGTCACCCCCATCCCTGTTGCAACCCTTGAGAACCCCTCTCAGTGGGTTAACCCTAACAAATAATATGCATACCATTCCAGCATGAAGAAACACACCATCGACGAATGTCGTTCTCTGAAGGACAAGATCTAGACTTTAATTGACAACAAAATTATTGTGGCAATGGAACCCACTCCGAATGTCCGCAATAACCCCCTACCGGACCATAAGGGTAGAGGCGTTCACATGATTGAAATAGAGGATGATTGGGATCCTGATGGATCAATCGGGTTGATCGCAGAAGGTGATGACCCAAAGAAGCCAATAGTTACTCTTAATCCGATCGTAGTCCAGATTTAGCCCTCTGGGGATGCTGAGGTAAATATGTCTGTGCCACTTGAGTTTGAAGCAACATCATTTGCAAAGACACCAGCGCCAATTGAGGTCGAATTCGTATCTCTAGCAAATGCACCCACACTGTTTGAAGTTGCAGGTTTGCCACCCAAGGCCCATACTCCGTTCGGAGTAAGATAGCCACGTCGATCCCAGTGGCGATGTCGACCATGACGCCTTTCCATACGAAGGCTATCCCATAGGACTATACAGCTGAGGCAAGGAGGAAAGGCAAGGTTAGGTTCGAAGAAACTATTACGGCACAGGGTATGACGAGAACGGGTAGAGTTTATACCCCTGAACACTTAGCTGAGTCAAGGAAGCAGGCCTCCAATCGGCCACCCATCATCGAAACTGGGCCGGATGATCATTGGAGAAAGATACAGGCCAAGGAATACTCGGTCATTGACCAGTTGAACAAAACACCAGCGCAAATTTCCATCCTTGCTTTGCTACAAAATTCTGAGGCACACAAGAATGCCCTGTTGAGGGTACTGAGTGAAGCATACGTGCCAAGAAACACCACTGGCGGGGAAATGGCTAACATAGTAGGACGGGTATTGGAAAGTCATAAACTTACTTTTCATGAGGATGAGCTACCACCTGAAGGGTTGGGTCACAACAAGGCACTGTGCATCACCGTGAAATGCGAAGACTATTTTATCACCAGAATCCTGATCGATGGAGGGTCCAGTCTCAACATTTGTCCGCTAGTAATACTCAAGAAGTTGCGTAAGGGGCAATATGAAATAAAGGACGGAGCTATCAATGTGAAAGCTTTCTACGGCTACCAAAGGTCCTTCATTGAGGAGATTAGTTTGTGTTTGCAAATGGGGCCAACTTGGTTTGATGTTGATTTCCAAGTGATAGACGTACCGGCATCTTACAATCTGTTGTTGGACGGCCATGGATTCATGCTGCTGGGGTCGTAGCATCAACACTACATCAGGCGGTATAGTTTGAATGGAGTCACCAGGAGGTGATCATTCACGGCGATAGTAGCAACCCAACATACAGTCGCCAGACCATTCCGTCAATCGAGGGAAGAAGGAAGCTGGATGGAGAGACTTACCATCACATCAAACGGGTAAATGTTGTTGACAAAGACAAATGGTAGGATAACAAGATCAAGAGTATACTGAATTAGAGTGGGTACGAACCTAGCAAGGGGCTTGGAAAAAACTTTTAAGGAATCACTAAGCCTATAAAACTCAAGAAACACGGCACCACTTTCGGTCTGGGATATAAGTACACCTGGGAAGAATTCAACAACTGGTCGCCACCATGGCGCGGTCCTTACTATTTGCTAGAGCAGCCAATACCACATCTGGAGCAAACTTTCCAACCGGCCGATACTATTTATAGGTCAGAGGAAGAAGAATAACTGGCAGCGGTGAAAAACTTGTTCTTAGAAGATAATGACATGGACTATAGTGTTGTCCTCGAGGAGGAAGGGAGGAAGGCCTTTCCATACAGGCTGTAAGTAGAAGGGCACGCCTCAATAACTGGACCATCATGACAACCAGGGCCTGACGAGTCTCAGGGTAGCAAGGCTAAAACAAGCATCATGCAATATTTTTATTTATTAAATGATTTTCTTTTTGCATTTTTAATTCCCGCAATAAGATCTCCAATGTTCCAAAACAGTTATGCAATTTATCAAAGAATTTTAACTTTTCTCATGATTCGATGCTCATTATTGTTTTTCTCTCATTACTTTACTTATACAGCATTACTATTACTTATCTTGATGAACTAATGACTGTGACATGCAACGAGACAACGCAACAAACGGACATAGATTTAGAGGAAAATGGCATACCAGAAGAGATTGTTAAAGAAGTTGAGAATTTTGAAAATAGACCCATGTCCAACCTGGACGATACCGAGGTTGTTAACCTGGGAGATGCAGAAAACATCAAAGAAACACGAATCAGCGTCCACTTATTGCCATCAGAAAAGAAGGAATATACAGATTTTCTAAGAGAATATGAGGCATATTCTCCTGGTCGTATGATGACATGACTGGTTTAAGTACGTCTGTTATTGCTCATAAACTGCTAACTGATCCAACGTGTCCCCCGGTAAAACAAAAGCTCAGAAAGTTCAAGCCTGATATGACCCTGAAAATCAAGGAAGAAGTCACTAAGCAGGTCAAAACTAAGGTTCTCAGGGAGTAGAATACCCGACATGGTTAGCCAATATTGTACCGGTGCGAAAGAAGGATGGGAAGGTTAGAGTCTATGTCGACTACTGGGATCTCTACCGGGACAGTCTGAAAGACGACTTCCCTTTGCCAAATATACACATCCTGATTAACAACTACGCCAAGCACAAGTTGCAATCATTTGTAGATTGTTTCATTAGTTATCATCAGATCTGGATGGATGAAGAAGATGCTAAGAAAACATCTTTCATTACGCTGTGGGGGATGTACTGTTACAAGATGATGCCGTTTGGGCTAAAGAATGCTGGGGCCACCTACATGAGGGACATGACTACCATTTCCATGATATGATACACAAGGAGATAGAGGTATATGTGGATGATGTTATCATCGAGTCCAAGAAGGCCACTAATCACAGGGAAGATTTGAAGAAATTCTTCAATTGATTGCGGAGGTACAACCTAAAACTGAATCACGCAAAGTGCGCATTTGGGGTTCCTGCTAGAAAATTACTGGGGTTTATTGTGAGTCGCCGAGGAATAGAATTGGATCCATCAAAGGTCAAAGCCATTCAAGAACTACCACCGCCAAAGAACAAGAAGGTTGTGATGAGTTTCTTGGGGAGACTTAACTATATCAGCCATTTCATAGCACAATCTACAGTTATCTGTGAGCCAATCTTTAAGATGTTGAAGAAGGATGCCGCTACCAAATGGACTGATGACTGCCAAAAGGCTTTCTACAGAATCAAGGAATACCTGTCAACACCACCAGTCTTAGTCCCACCCGAGCCAGGTAGACCCCTATTACTCTACCTCGCAATATTGGATGGAGCTTTCGGCTGCGTTCTGGGCAACATGATGAAATGGGGAGGAAGGAGCAGGCCATCTATTATCTCAGTAAGAAGTTCACCCCGTACAAGGCCCGGTATTCTCTGTTAGAGCGCACCTGTTGTGCTTTGACTTGGGTAGCTCAGAAACTGAGGCATTATTTCTATGCCTATACCACATATTTCATATCAAGGATGGATCCTTTGAAGTACATCTTTCAAAAGCCCATGCCCACTGGCAAGCTGGCCAAGTGGCAAATCCTATTGAGTGAATTTGACATTGTCTACGTGACTCAGAAGGCAATCAAGGGATAGGCACTAACAGATCACCTTGCCGAAAATCCCGTGGATGGAGAATACGAACCCTTGAAAACGTATTTTCTTAACGAAGAGGTATCATTCATAGGAGAAGACATTGCAGAATCCTATGATGTTTGGAGAATGTTTTTCGATGGAGCAGCAAATTTCAAAGGATTTGGCATAGGAGCAGTCCTAGTATCATAAACCAGTCAGCATTATCCGGTGTCCACCAAACTCAGGTTCTCGTGCACCAACAACATGGCCGAGTATGAATCCTGCATCTTAGGGCTCAAAATGGACATTGACATGAACGTTCAAGAGTTGCTAGTGATTGGAGATTCGAACCTACTTATACATCAGGTCCGAGAAGAATGGGCAGCCAAGAATCCAGAATGAGTTCGCCGATGCATTGGCTACCCTGTCATCTATGATACAGCATCCGGACAAAAACATTATTGATCCCATTCCAGTAAAGATCCATGATCAGCCAGCTTATTGTGCCCATGTCAAAGAAGAAGCAGATGGAAAGCCCTGGTTTCATGATATCAAGAATATTTGGCAAAAGGCGAATACCCAGAACTTGCAAATCCTACCCAGAAACACACACTTCGGAGGTTGTCCAACAACTTATTTCACAACAGAGGAATCCTGTATAGGAGGACTCCTGATTTGGGGTTACTAAGGTGTGTCGGCACAAAAGAAGCATCAGGCTACTAAAGGAAATTCACGTTGGGACCTGCGGTCCACATATGAACGGTTTTATCTTAGCAAAGAAGATACTCCAAGCTGGTTACTTTTGGATGACTATGGAAATGGACTGCATCTAGTATGTCCGGCAATGCCACCGCTATCAGATACATGCAGACATGATAAAGGTACCTTCAAATGAGCTCAATGCAACAAGCTCACCATGTCCGTTCGCTGCCTGGGGAATGGATGTCATTGGACCAATTGAGCCCGCCGCTTCCAACGGGCATAGATTTACCTGGTAGCAATCGACTATTTCACCAAATGGGTCGAAGCAGCATCTTACTAAGTAGTAACCAAGAAAGTCGTGGTGGACTTTGTCCGCGACTGCATTATTTGTCGATTTAGTATTCCAGAGTCAATCATTACTGATAATGGCTCCAATCTCAATAATGACTTGATAAAAGCTATGTGTAAAACTTTCAAGATCAGACACAAGAATTCTATAGCCTATAAGCCTCAGATGAATGGAGCTGTAGAAGCTGCCAACAAGAATATCAAAAAGATATTAAGGAAAATGATAGAGAAACATAAACAGTGGCACGAAAAGTTATCATTTGCTCTTCTGGGGTATCTAACCACAGTCCGCACATCAACCGGAGCAACCCCCTATATGCTGGTTTACGGTACAGAGGTAGTCATTCCTGCTGAGGTAGAAATTCCTTCTCTAAGGATCATACAAGAAGCTGAGCTCGACGACGCAGAGTGGGTGAAAAGTCATTATGAGCAACTAGTCCTTATAGACAGGAAGAGAATGAATGCAGTTTGCCATGGTCAACTCTATCATAACAGAATGTCCAAAGTCTTCAACAAAAGAATCAGGCCAAGACAATTCACACCGGTCAGCTGGTGTTAAAGAAAATTTTCCCACATCAAGATGAAGCCAAAGGGAAGTTCTCTCCCAAATGGTAGGGTCCATACATAGTTCACCGAGTTTTGACAAGAGGAGCCCACATACTCGCAGAAATTGACGGAGAAGTTTGGCCAAAACCGATCAATTTAGATGCAGTCTAGCGCTACTATGTGTAATCTTTATGCTTTCCTTATATGATGTAATTGAACTACGTCTGACCCGATTCCCGTTTAAGAGGGGATACGTAGACAGCCCTATGGGTTCGGTCACAATTCAATAAAATTTCCATTTCCCCCGCAATCGGAAACTGGGGCAGAATTTTGAGGAGGACCCTCAAAATTCCATAGCAAAAGAGGTTGCAACGTCCTGAACCACATCACAGTCGTCGCTTCATCTAAAAGCGTTTCTTAATTGTATACTTATATTGTATTTTTTTACAAAATCATGCATATTTATTACTGAAATTGCCTTGTTTAGCAATGCTACCCCAATGATACATACAGTATCACCGGATCAAAGCCGAGCAGGTCAAGCAGAGCCAGCAGGGATATGAACTAACCTTCCCCCTTTACAAAACTCACGATTTTTTTGGATGCAGGCACTGGGATTACGAAATATTCAAACATACTATACACTCACAAGACAAACATTGTTCAAGAATACAATTCTCAGAACTTTTGCACTTACCAACATTTGCTATCCACACATACCAGTGATATTTCATATGTCACAATGTCCCTAGCAGTCACAATATTGCAACCTTCTATCAGCTAAGAAAGCTCTATTACCAATTGCCCTTTTATTTCTTGCATAAGGCTACCATTCTATATTCCGAGACTAAACGTTGTCTCCATCTGCATTTCGGCATTGCATAAGGCTACTATTTTGCCTTCCGAGGTTAAGCTCTACCTCCATCTACATCTGCATGGCTGAAATATCACCACCCTATCTACATCTGCATGGCTGAAAGATCGCCACCTTATCTACATTTGAATGGCTAAAAGATCGCCGCCTTATCTACATTTGCACGGCTGAAAGATCGCCACCTCATCTACATTTACACGGCTGAAAGATTACCACCTCATCTATGTTTGCACGGCTGAAAGATTGCCACCTCATCTATGTTTGCACGAATGAAAAATCGCCACCTCATCTACATTTGCACAGCTGAAAGATTGCCACCTTATCAACATTTGCGCGGCTGAAAGATTGCCACCTTATCAACATTTGCGCGGCTGAAAGATCGCCACCTTATCCATATTTGCATGGCTGAAAGACCGCCACCATATCTCCATTTGCATGGATGAAGGATCGCCTCCTTATCTCCATTTTCATGGCTAAAAGATCGCCACCTACTACATTGCATGGTCTAAAAGATCGCCAAACCATCTGAAGGCGTCATTGTTCGGAGACACCATTTTCATAGCCCGAGAACGCCATGTCATGGCCTGAGGACCCCCTTTTAATCTTTTGCATATCATTATTCAAAGGCATCATGGTTCGGAGGCATCATCCTTATAGCCTGAGAGCATCATTTCATGGCCTGCGAATCCTTTATTATACACTTCATGGCCCTGGACATCATGGTCTAAGGACGTCATTCTAACCATCCGAAGACAATCCTCATGGTCTGACGGGAAATTGCATCATATTTAAATTTATGCACAATATATGCTTGTATTGCATATTTGCAGGTAAACCAGCAAGCAAATGGCCATATCAGCAGGAGCGATTCTGCCCCGATTCCTGCAGCCCTATCAGACCTTAACCATTCACCTCGTCCTAGATATTGCGTCCGTTCTTGAAAGTCTCTATCGGCATACTCCGCCAACAAATTCTGAACTACATATGGCCTGATTCCTATAAACCTAAGGATATATAGGCAGCTCGAAAGCCAGGCACAGCCTAAAATTCTTCGAACCATCTCGCTCGGTCAAAATTGGCCATCATATCTTTACCCGACAACTCTTTCATCCTTCCTGGGTAAAGAGGGGCAGCTATTGATACCCCATTTTTCCCTATATATATTTTCTAATATGCAAAATACTTTCAAAATAGAATATGTATGCATATATAACTATGTCCAATTGTTTTATTATTTTTCCTTAATTTTAAAATGTTTTAAACCAATTTATTTCCTTATTTTCATCCCTAAAATCCAATAATAATTTCCAAAATTATTATTTTTGATGATTAATTTATTGGATTCTCATATTCATACTAAAATATATCTAATATAATTTTTTTCATATTTTTACAAAGTCATTTAGTATTTTTAAAGCTAAATTGAATATAATTGCAATATTAGCCTCTTTTAGATTTAATTGCGTTTATATTTAGAAAAAATTAAGTCGAGTATTTTTAAATTGATAATTATGTATTACAAATCATTTTATTACCTTCAAATAGTTTTCAGAAATTAATTTTCTATTTTTTATAAAATAAATAAGGGAAAAGTGGCTATTTAAAATCTAGCCCCAATTACATTTCAATTGCTGCCTGAATTGGACCCTCAATTTAAACCCAATTACCCAGCCCAATTACCATCTAAACTGACCCAAGCCCTAAATCCGCCTACCCGACTCAAGACCCGCTAAATCCTGGCCGTTGATCTAAAAGATCAACGACCCTCATGATTCCTTTCCTTTTTTAATTCCAACAACCCCCAACCCTAGCCTCATTTCCAAACTCCGCCGCTTCTGAATTCCCATTCTCTCTCAATTCTCTCTCAAATCTTCTCAAACCCTAGCTGCCGCCATCAAACTACAACCTTAATACCTCCCAAATCTATGGCTTCCGAGGTCATCGGAGACTTGTATCCACCTCACATGGCTTCTATGTGTTCGATTCTATGGTCTCATGACCAGATCGTGAAGGGGATTTGTCCAATCTTTGCTCGATGACTATTTTCTGGTCGTCTCTGACCTTTCTCCGGCCAGTCATGGCTATTCGAGTCAGACTTTTGACTCTCATGTTTAGATAAAGGGTTTTCAAAACCTTTCTCATCATTTGAGGTTCTTCTGAAACCCTAACTTCTAACGTTCTTTCGATTCTCTTAGATCCGTTTCAGATCTATGTCGTCTCTGAACTTTTAAGCGCTTTTCTCGAAGTTTCTTTTAAAACTCTGCTTTCAAAACTCCTTATCTTTTCAATTAGGGTTCTGTTAAGTTATTTCAAAAACTTTTCTTTGATTTTTGACATGTTTTGCTGTGTTTGCTCGTATTATTCTTCTCCCTGAGTTTGCATGTTAAAAGTCTTAATTCCTTTTGAACTATTTATTCGACTAATGCTGGTTTGCTTGAGTTTTGTCCGATTTGTTTGTTTATCTATCTTTCAAAATTCTTATATTGTTGAAAACCCTATTGCTTTGGATTTGAGACTGTTAGTTTATGTACAAGGCTCGATTTGAAGTTCTTTATTTTGAAACCTCTATTCCTTTGTGTGATCCTTTTGATTCTGGGTTCCTATTTCCTCTAGAACTCAAGTATGCTCGAAACCCTAATTTTTCAAAAGGGGTTTTCCTCATCGGCTACTGCGATACATTCACATGCTTTTGATATTCTATGTTTCTTCACTACTGATTCAATTGACTATCATGCTTCGAGTGTTGCTATCCATTGAATTTTCTTTTTGTGCTACTACTGTATGCTATTTTCCTTTTGCCAACAGGTTTGGCCTCGCATGTATAATGTTTATGCACCCTATTTATTTGCTGAGTCTCCTTCTTTGACTGATTTTCAAACTTGTGACTCAATTCAAAGTTTTCCTTTGTGAAATTTTGATTTCACCAGCCTATTAAGGTTAACTGATTTTTTTTCCTATTTTGCCTTACTGAATCTTTTCCCAGATTAGAATATTTTTGTATCTAGACTCTATTGTTTGCTTAATGTTTTACTACTTCTTTTATGGAAACTGTCAGCCTGCTGACAAATTGATTTCTTTCCTTGTTTTGAACCTGTCAAAGCCCGTTAAGCAAGTGATCCCTTAATTAAAGAAATCACTTGTATAATTGATTCTGAATCATGATTGTTTCCATGTTTGTAGCTTATTACCTCTCTCTTAATCGTTTTCAAAAACTATAAATACCCTGTACTTCTTCTCTTTCAAGCACACACGAACAGAAGGCATAAACAATTGAGTTCAAACATACACTACACTAAACCTCTCTCTCTTCTTTGCTATAACTATATTGCCGCCTTACCTAGCCGGCTGAAAGCCAAGGCTAGGCTGTGGGGAAATTTGCTTATTTTCTGCATTTGCATTTCTTACTGGTAGGGTCTAATTAAGTTTTCTGCACCACCAACAACATGCTTATTTACTGTTTCTTGCATTTTTGTCTGCCTACTGTTTGTATTTAGCCTAGTACCATTGTTTAGCATGCTGTAATTTCCTTTCTCCTGTTCTGAATCAATGTATTATGACTTGTGAATCCTAAATCCCTACCCCCAATGTGTTTAATACTTGTGGTTGGTTTGGGGCATGACAGCATTAGAAATTGTTGTGCATGAACCAAACTTGATCCTCCTAGGATCATAACCTCCATGTTTCTCCTATGTTGTGTGTTCTGGTTGATTTACAGGCATGTCAGCACTTCCTATTGCTGTGCATGCCCAAAGTTAATCCATGCCTAAGTGTATAGGCTCCTTGCAATGGATTCCCAATCCCTTGCCCCTTTGTGTAAAGTTATTGACTCCCTGAAATGTTAATGGCTGTCTCCCATCACCCTTCCCCTCTCCTTTATTCCCTCGACACCTAAATCTCAATTTCTGCACTTTCACTCTCTTCTTAGACTTAAGTTCTGCCCCCCTCATGTGAGCCTTGCCTTGTGACCCATGAGCTCCCTCTGAACTTGGACACATGAGGGCTAGCATTTTCACACTGCACTCATCTCTATTCTGGTTATGTAACTTGGGTGCGAGCACTGCTCGGGGTCCTATTGAGGCCCTTAGGGAACTCTGACACACTCAAGTCTGAGAAAGGCTTTGGATCAATGGCATTTTGAGGTAGTTTATTCCATAACTTAGAGAGGAAGTCAAGAATCAGGCTTCCTCTAGTTGTAACTTTTCTTTGTACTCTTCTGATGTAGTTCAGTATTCCTGATTTGTAATAATTTGTAATGAACATTTGGGGCTAGCTAGTAAAAAAGGGTTGGGTAGTTACGCATGCTCAAGGGTAGAAAACATGCCTATAGAACTGCGTTTTCTACAAGTTCAATTTGCATTTAGAAAATATACCTATAAGACTGCTTGTAAATTCTGCATACTCATATTGCATTTAGAAACCATGTCTATAGGACTTACTTTAAATCCTGCTTGTTCACATCTAGATAGCCTGCCTATAGGAATTATCTAAAATTCTAAGCGTTAGTCACCATTTAGATATCATGTTTTTAGGGCCCAATCGGTTATAACCCAGTAGCTTGTTAAAATCGGTATAATGCATAGAAATCATGCTTATAGGAATACCCCAGCAAGAACCTGTCTGTTTCTATTGTTTACTAGATATTATGCCTATAGTGTTTAAAGTTATTCATTTAAATACTTTGTATACAAAGGTTTAAAATCAGCAATTATGTCTATAAGGGTCTAAAATCAGTAATCCTAGATCTTGTGTTCATATGAGTAACAATCAGCGATAGTGGATACTGTCATCTACAGAAACTGAAACTAGTCTAATTTAAAATTCGTCCATTCTGAACTTCTTTTTAATAATCTAATTCCCTTATTTTAACAAGGTTTAGCAAGTATGCCTATAGGATTTCAAGCAATTCGTTTTGAGTTATCACTATTTCACCACCTTCTGAACTAAGTAGATATCATGCCTATAGGACCCCATCTAAACACTTAGGCAAGACTTAGAGTAATAGCTGTAAAATTGAATCTGTTTTTTTGTTAATTGCTACAACCAGCACGCAGGCCCGATTCAGACCTCTTATCTGAGTTATGTAATAAACAAGTCTTCTTGAATAATCAAACTCCCCTCTTCTTTAGTATTTTTAATCAGACCTAAATAGTATGTGCAAGTTATGCTATATATGTGCTTTGTTTGAGGAGGCATACTCGAGCCTTTATTTGCCTGCATGTTTTCCCCTAATGTGCAGTGTTATTTGTTTTGTATGTCGCCTCAGAGTTTTATCCTTTGAAACCAATCGGCCTAATATCCCACCCTTTAGGACTAGTAGTCCTAAGTGCCTCCGGGACTGATATGAATGGTACAGATAATAGCATACAATAGTAATCGAGACCAATCCGCACTTTAATACCTTAATAGGGTGGGAAGGATAGATATGATGACCGATGCACTAATACCATGTGTATCCCCTCTTCTGAGGAGTGTCTTACCGGGTATTGTATTGATGTGATCCATATTAAATATAAACCTAGGACCCCCCCCCCCCTTCCTTTTATTAGTAAACTCTATCTACTCTTCTTTTAATTGTTTTTTTCTTTTTATGTGTTTAAATCCTCTAATATTTGAGCCCATACCTATCTATTCGCTAAATTCACAATAAAGCTGTCTGGCGGGGAACCACACTAGTGGATCCTGAGGAGTGCCTAACACCTTCCCCTCGGGATAATTTCAAGCCCTTACCCAATCTCTAGTTATCCAAAAAAACTTAGAATTGAACCCCATTGGTGTCCTAATACACCTCAAATCATTAGGTGGCGACTCTTCAAAAAAGCAAAACCCAATTTCCAAAGGGAACGAGATGCCCTCCAAATGTCATAAACCCGATTTTGCAAGAAAATGGGGCGCGGCAACTGACAGAGTACACATAGGAAAGCATTAATTTATATGGGAAAGGATTATATTAAAGCATGCTAGTAATGTAACTTGACTGCAGAAACATAAGCAGGAGTAGACAAGAATGAAATAAATTGGAGCAACTAAAGAAAGCATGTTGTTGTTGAGGCTTGAAAATTAACTAGGATATACCAGTAGAGAAGAAAAGTGCAGAAAGGAAACGTAAGCAAGATTCCACAGTCTATCCTTGGCTTTCATCCGGCTAGACAAAGCAGTAGCACAAGTAGCAGTAGAGAAAAGAGAGAGTTTTGAGTGTAAGTGTGTGTTTTGAACTCTAATTGTTCGTGTGTTTGAAAGAAGAGAGTGAGGGTATTTATAGTTTTGAAAACGAGTGAAAAATAAGGTAATAAGTAAAGTCTTAACACAAACATGGAAATAATTACAATTATAATCAATTAACACAAGTGATTCCCTTAATTTAAGGAACCACTACTTAACAGATACTAATAGCTTTAATTATGGCAAGAAATCATCTTGAGACGGATTGATTATTGCCATATAAGGGGCAGTAATAGCATGAAGTAAATAATCAAGTCTAAGTACAAAATATGCATAGTTTTGGGAGAGGATTCAGCAAGATCAAACATCACAGTAAAGGAAAGGAATCAATTAATTTTAAACCAATGAGTAAAAAAAATAGTGTTTATAAGGGAACCCTTTGCAATCAGTCGCAACATTGGGGGAGTCAGAATCAATTAAGAAAGGGTCAAGATTCTATAACTCAACATGTAAATAGCAAGGAATGAACAGGCATGCATAGTCAAACATGTTGGCAAAAAGAAGCAACCCAAACATACAGTAGCAATAGGGTAAGCTAGGATTCAGTAGTAAAAGAAAACTATTCGAAGCGCAGTAGTCAAGTAGGTCAAGTAGTCACATAGAATCAACAGTGAAGAAGAACATAGTAACAGGTAAGAGAGTCAGAAACAAGTAAAGGTCTCACAGTAGTAATAAGTGAGGAAAACCCCTTTTAAGAAATTAGGGCTTCGACAGTAGTCAAGTTTTCCTGTTGCTTTGTTGAGCCGAGGGTCTCCTGGAAACAACCTCTCTACCCTTCGGGGTAGGGGTAAGGTCTGCATACATATTACCCTCCCCAGACCCCACCTGTGGGATTATACTGGGTCGTTGTTGTTGTTGTTGTTGTTGTTGTTAGTAGTCAAGTTTAAGAGATGATAAGAACTCAAATCATATAAGTCAAACAAGGAAAAGAGAGTCAGAAACAAGGAACTAAATTGAACAAGTACACATTTAAACAAACAGTTTCAGAACTCGGATAAGACTAAAAAGGGAACTAGGTTTTTTTTAACATGCTGAATCAAGTAGAAGGAAAGCATAACAAGTTGTTTGCACATAGTAAAATCATAAAACAACACCAAAAAATAGAGAAGAGATCTTTAAAAGAGGTTAAGAGAAACCCTAATTGTTAAAAAAAATGAAGAGTCATTTTGAAAGAAAATCGAAGAACCTTCAGAAAAAACACTTAAGAAGTTCATAGTAAGCACATATCTACGATAGATCTGAAAGAAAATTAAAAGATCTTAAAGCTAGGGTTTCAGAGAACCCAGAAAAGGTGAGAAAGACCTTGAAAAGTTACCTATCTAGCCGGAAAGGTCAAGGATCTGACTTCAACAGTCATGGTTGGCCAGAGAAAGACCAGAGATAAAGGTTGAGCAAGGACTGGACCAGATCTCTTTGAGGTCTGGCCATGAAATCACGGAAACAAACACCTAGGAGCTATAAGAGGCCGGTACACATCTCAAATGGCCATGGATTAGGCAGGGGTTGAGGTGGATTAGGGTGGAATTAGATGGCGGCGGCTAGGGTTCATGTGAGGCTGCAGAGAGAATTGAGAGGGAAGGAATTCAAAGGCGGCGTTTGGTGAAAAGTGAATTAGGGTAAGGGGTCGTTTAGGTTTATTTTAGGAAGGGTGAATGTTGGCTATTGATCTGAATGATCAACGACCTGAATTAAAGAGGGTAGGCAGGGGATCCGGGTTGGGCTGGTTAAATTGGGTTAGGGGTCGGGTTTAAATTGACATTGGACCGGGGAAATTGGGTTTAATTTGGGTCAAATTGAAGACCAATTTGGGCTAAAATTTAAATAGCCACTTTTCACTTTTTAATTTATAAAAAATAGTAAATAAATTTATGAAAATAAATTGAAGGCACAAAAATAATTTATAATATATAATTAACAATTTAAAAATATAGGAATTAATTTTATGAATATAAAACATAATTAAATCTTAAAAAAGCTAATATTGCAATTATGTGCAATTAGCTTTAAAAAATACTAAATAAAATTTTAAAAACATGTAAAAATTAAGTTAGCCATATTTTGGCATAAATATAAAGATCCAATAAATGAATCATAAAAAAAATAAATTTGGACATAATTATTGAGATTTTGTGGATAAAAGAGGGAAAAATAAATCAATTTAAATCTTTAAAAATTATGAAAAAATAATAAAACATTTGGATATGCTTATATATGCATATATATATATATATATATATATATATATATATATATATATATATATATATATATATATATATATATATATATATATATATATATATATATATATATATATATATATATTATTTTGAAGATAGTTTGCATATTAAAAATATATAAGAAAATATTGGGTATCAATAAGTGCAAGAGTGTTTAATTGTATCCCCTGTACATATGTGTGAGTTGGGGATTCTCTTTGTTGTGAGCACGCATGAATTGCAAGATTTTGTAGAAGTTAGGTTCTTGAAGTAGAATACAAGTGCACACTTAGCTGTGGGTGGCATTCTGTCATTCTGGTTGAGGTTCGAAGTTCACAAGTTGATTAGTCGAATTGTTAAATGATCGTTGTCTTCCTTGAAGGGTAAATAAAAGAAGTTATATGCTTGTTAGATGATAGTCAAAACCATCTACAGTCACTGTTGTTTTGTGATATGCCGGAAATAGAAGTAGTATAGGATAGGATAATTTTGTTTTAGTTTCTTGAGGACAAGCCAGAGTCTATGCTTTAGTTGCTTGAGGATAAGCTAGAGTCGAAGTTGGGGGTGTTGATGTGCCATAGAATTTCGGTACTTTTGATACCAATTACATAGACTTTAGCTCGTCTTTCAAAGCATTTTTAGTTAATTGTTATGAAGTTTTGGTGTTTTGAAGTGCACGAGACTTGAAGAACCAAAAACATGGAAAAGAAGTCAAAAATCCACAAAAGGGCAGAAATGCGGCAGGTCTACGACCGCAGAAATGATGTGCGGACCGCAAACCCACTGCAATCAGAAGCAGTCTTTTGGGCATTGAAGAGAAGACTATGCGGTCCATTATGCGATTGCATAACACTTCTGCGAACCACATAATGACCACACAATCGCAAACTGGAAATTTGGCTTAAGACTTGTGCGATGAAGTCTGCGGTCGCATAATTGCTATGCTGACAGAACCGAAATGCGATGGAGAACTGGGCTTCAAGACCTGCAATTATGCGACACTTGTTTCAATTATGCATACCGCATACATGGTCTGCGACCATTATATGGTCACAAAAGGGCTCTGCAGGGGCAATTTTATCCAATCTTGACCCCGACTTTTAGTCCACTATAAATAGATTTACTAGGGTTTTTTGGGTGATTGAGTCTGAAAAAGTGACCACATTGAAGGCATTGAATACAACATTTTTTTGGAAGCTTTTGAAGAGAGAATCCTGTAAATTTTTAAGCTTTATGACTTTATTGCTTTGTTTTTATATTCTAGTATGAGTAGCTAGTTTTAAATACTAAGGTTGTGGATCCTAAATGGGTGTAATGTTAATGGGTGTTTAACATTTAATATATATATATATATATATATATATATATATATATATATATATATATATATTGATGGGCTTAAGGTCTTTTAATCTATGTTTTGATGATCTAACAAACTTTCTGTATAGAATCAGACCAAAGACAAAGAATGATAGTAAAACATCAAGGGGAACATATGGGGAAACATGTGTAAGTAAGGGCATAAAGTCAGTGGGAACCTGTGGTCTCCTGTTATTCAATCTGGTTCTCTAAACTTTAACTCCTCGTTTTCAATGCTAAGTTTGTCATCATCAAAAAGGGGGAAATTGACAGGTTTTCAATATCTTTGCCTTGTGTTTTGATGATCTAATAAACTTAATGTCAAGAACCAAATAGGAAACCCGACTCACTTGGATTACATTGCATCTAACGGACTCCAGCCAAATGTAAACTTGCTACAGCTTCAGGAGGTAGGAACCCAAACAAGGACCTGATACTCTTGTAGGTTTCTCACGGTAGTACAAAGTCAATTAGACACAGTTGGAAACGAAGATTCTGCCACACTGCACTATTTCCAGCGCCCACTAACTCTCTAACCAACTAAAGTGCTCACATCACTTCAAGTGATGTGATCAAGGTGTACCTACAATGAGTTTGTACAAAACATCATTCAGTGGACTCAACTCAAGACAATCTAGGGAGTGTGCATAAGAACCAGATTAGGAACCTAATCCCTTGGTGCTCTCCTGACAGAAGTACAATTCAACTATACAGCTGGAACGCAACTGCAGAAATTGACTGTCTGCAACTGTACAAAGAGGAACACAACAGGGACCTGGTCCCTTAGGGTTCTCTGACAGAAGTACAAGTCAACTATAGCTGGAAAGCAACTACAGAAAGTGACTGCCTGCAACAGTGCAACAATCACTTTCCATTGAGATTGGACATCACCATTGTGAATTGACATCACTAAGGTAATGTCTTGTGTAGTATAAACCTCATGAAAGGCACAAGATTCAGGTTCAACACTTGCAAATATAAAAAAAGAAAATTCTCTCAAGTGCTCAAGAACCTCTCTCAAGAACAAAGCTGCTGCAACCTCAAGGACCTAATCCAAGATTGATGATATCTTAAGTCCTTAAGGTTGTTGAGTCTTTGTTATGTGTTCTTCATTGTAACTCATATCCGACTTTCTTAGAAGCATTGATTAGGAAAACTTTTTAAATTCGTAAACTCCCTGAGTTTATGTTGTGGCTAGGATTAGTCATAAGCAAAAGCCTTTGTAATCGTAGTGTGACAAAGTGGCTTGTGGTGGAAACATCACAAGTTAGTCAAAGCCTTTGTAACTAGGATAGTTATAGAGTGTCTTGTGATGAGAGAATCACAAGTTAGTTGAAGTCTTTGTAATAGGGTTATTGTAAAGTGGCTTGTAATAGGGAGATTGCAAGTTAGTGAAGTTAAAAACCTACAGGTGTAGGTCGTGGTTCTTTGATCCCCTTGTGTGGGATTTTTCCACGTAAAAATCCTCTGCCTTATTTACATACAACATTACTAGCATTCACAGCAGAACCCCATAAAGGACTAGGTACTCTACTAATTGGTGGACTCACACAAACTTAGCATTGTACCAAACTGATATAGGACCAGATCGCTATACAGTTTGGTTGATACCCTTGTGTGAGATTTTTCCACGTAAAAATCCTTTGCCTTATTTACATACAGCTTTACTAGTATTCACAGCAGAACCCCATAAAGGACCTGGCACTCTACTAATTGGTGGACTCACACAAACTTAGCACTGTACCAAACTGATATAGGACCAGATCGCTATACAGTTTGGTTCATCAGTATTTTCAGAGGAAACACATAGAGAACCCAGTTCTTTATACAGTCTGGTAGACGCACAGTTTCTAACACACACACACACAAACACACACACACACACACACACACACACATATATATATATATATATATATATATAGGTTGGTTGATATTTATTCATTTCTTATGCTTTATTTATTGTTGGTGGTTGCAAACATTGACTCATTCTATTTTACTCTATCTTTACTTGGAAAAGTGGGTTTGGGTTTGGTAGAAGTGAATATCAAGAACTGAAGGCTTTAAACCTTGTTTAATAGAATCACTTAGGAATAAGTGGGTTCTACTTGGCATAAATTAGTTATTTTTAATTTCAACTCTTTTATATTTGGGAAAATCATAAAGAGAAAATACTACTCAACTATTGGAAAATATTGGGTAGTCATTTAGAAACAATTTACATATCAAAGCACATTCCATTAAAATATATCATATTAACACCGATAATATTACATTTTATTGATGGGGACACAACTTTTGTTTCCTTAATCAAATTAATTACATTCTCACAACAAATTAGTTCTCTTGTTAATTCACAATAATATCATTCTCTTTTTAAGCTAAAGGAATATAATTACGACTTAAGTCAAGTTTCACACTATTCAAGTAACCTTTTCACACCTATTCTCTGTGGGATTTGACCCCAACCGTGTTGGGTTATTATATTTGACACGGACCACCTTACACTATATATTTATGTTTAATTTGAGCGTATCCCTGCACCAATTCAAGGAATGGACTCTGCAAGATGTACCCCGAGATCAAAACAGTGAGGCTGATGCACTGGCCAACTTGGGGGCATATGTCGACTCTGATGAATTCAGCTCGGAGGTAGTGGTACAACTAATGAACTCGGTGGTGGAAGCAGGTCACAGCGAAGTAAACTCGACAAGTTTGACTTGAGAATGGAGAAACAAATATATAGACAATCTGAAGACAGAAAAATTGTCTTCGGATCCCAAGGAATCGAGAGCCCTACGCACCAAGGCTGCCGGATTTTGCTTAGTCGAAGGGGAATTATTCAGGAGATCCTTCTTCGGCCCACTGGATAGATGCTTAGGGCCGGGTGAGAGAGAATATGCAATGATAGAAGTTCATGAGGGAACTTGCGGGAACCATTAGGGGGCAGAATCCTTACTTAAGAAGCTAATCAGAGCCGGCTACTACTAGAATGAAATGAAGAAGGACCGGAAAGAATTCGTGTGAAAATGCGACGAGTGCCAAAGACATGCCCCGATGATTCATCAACCAGGAGAGATTCTCTACCCGGTCTTGTCACCATGGCCATTTATGAAGTGGGGAATGGACATCGTCGGTCCCCTGCCATGGGCACCCGAAAAAGTTCAATTCATACTATTCATGGTCGATTATTTTTCCAAGTGGGTCGAGGCTCACGCATTCGAGAAGGTCCAAGATAAAGAAGTCATCGACTTCATCTGGGATCACATAATATGTAAATTTGGGATACCAACCGAGATCGTTTGCGACAATGGAAAACAATTTGTCGGCAGGAAGGTAAGTAAATTTTTCGAAGATCTCAAAATCAAGAAGATATTATCAATTCCTTACCACCCTAGTGGGAACAGGCAAGTAGAATCGACGAACAAAAATATACTCCAAAACCTAAAAAGGAGGTTGACCGATTTGAAAGGAAAGTGGAAGGAAATCTTGCCTGAAGTCCTATGGTCATACCGTACGACTTCAAAGTCAAGTACCGGGGCGACCCCGTTATCTCTGCTCTACAGAGCGGAAGCCTTAATACTAGTCGAGGTAGGGGAATTGAGCCTCAGGTTCCAGTATGCTACCGAAGAGTCAAATGGAAAGGTTATGACCACGAGCCTAGAAGTATTGGACGTAAGGTAGGAGGCCACCATGGTCCGGTTGGCCGCCCAAAAGCAACGAGTAGGGAGGTACTATAATCGAAGATCCAACCTCCGATATTTTCAAGTCAGGGACTTGGTATTGAGAAAGGTAACACTACACACCAGGAACCCAAACAAAAGGAAACTTGGCCCAAATTGGGAAGGACTGTATCGAGTCGTCGGAATAACTGGTAAAGGCTCGTACAAACTCGAATAGGAAAACAAAATACAACTATCGAACAATTGGAATGTGGCACAGTTGAAACGGTACTACTGCTAAGGTACGAACTTAATTCCTTCTTAATTTAGTTACATTATGGTATAATGCATTCAACTACCCGACTAGTGGCAAATATGACTATTAGGTCTGAAAGCACGTGTTGTACTCATTTTCCCTTGAACCAATTTTCTCCCGATGCGGGTTTTTTGGCAAGGTTCTTAACGAGGCAACAGTAAAACGTGCTACCTTAGTTTTGAAGATCGGCCTTAAACCGGAATTGATGATCATTTGCACCAAATCAACGGTATCCGAGCCCTCACGAGTTCGGCCTCAAATACCGGGGGCCATCACCCCTAGGTTAGGATTATTAGAAATGAAAAATTTTATTTGTCAAAAGTGAAGGCTTGGTGATTAGGATTCATTTGTAAGGGTCAAATGGTCATATGAACTGTGCCCATGTAGCCCACTCTAGCCACGACACAAGACCTATGGGCCTCAGATTATGCACACTACATATAAAACAATGATAGAAATCTTTTCTTCCCTTATACTTTATTACTATACATTTCACTTTTTCAATGCTTCACAATGAATACCAAATCCTTCCCTTGGGCTACCCCTACTCGAGGACTGTCATTCGATAAAAAATTCAGATGGAACGGACTATCGAATCCTAGAGGCACCAAGCCTATTAGGCAGTGCCCGAGTAGGAAAGGCTATGGCCACCCTAAAACAGCTTAGAGACGTCCGAAGTAAGTACCCAGAAAGTAAGGCCCTTACATATAATCAAGACCTATTAAAAGGTTACCATCGGCAAAACATCATTGTATATGACTAAAACACTTAAGCATCTTAAAGGCCTTCAATTTTATTGAATACTCGAAGCCACGAATAATTCGGGTTGCCATCCAAATCGGGCCCCATTCGGACATCCGAAGAACGAATGCTCTAGACTACATTCGATTTTATGCTAAGGCATTAAAAATGATATACAAGTGAAAAATTGCAAATAGATGCTAAAAGGTAAAGATACAGTATTGCAAAAGGGGAAAATTTTATATATTTAAAAAAATATTTACAAAGGCACGATAAAACAACCCCAAAATGAACAAAAAAAATATACAAGGGAAAACTAAAATAAAACTAAGGCATCTATGCGTGGTCTCCACCGGGGTTCGACTCGTCACCAGAACCGTCGGAACCTTCAAAACCCTCAGAGCCTTTGGGACCCGCAGCCTCATAGAGTTCCTTTTCCCCAGCCTCGAGTTTCTTGGTTTCTTCGATCTCATCCGTCAGGTCAAAACCTCGGGCATGAATCTCCTCGAGGGTCTCTCTTTGAGATAGCTGCTTCACATATTCGGTCTTCGTCTTTAAGTGGGCCTCGGCTATCTCCACATAAGCTTTATACTAGGCCAGAATTGCCTCAACATCGGAGGAATCGATCGAAGTCGCCTCCAATTTGGACCTCACCATGAAGGTTGAGTTTAGTTGTGCTCGGAGTTCATTATTTAGCCATGACCACTTGTCGGCCTTGTCCTTTGCCAACCAGAACTGGTCTTTCACCGATGTCAGCTCCTTGTTTTTGCGCCTCTTTTTTCGAAGCCAGTAGGTCCATCCTGCCCTCAGCACTTTGATCGTGGCCTTGACCTCGTCCATCTTAGCCCAAAGCTAGTCGATTAAGTTTGTCTTATCTTGGATCTGTTAAGTTGTATTGCTATTCATCATGGGTATCTTCTAATTTTTAGCCTTAAATATCCTTACCTTCTCGACCAGATCGGTGCATGCTCCCGTTTCACGGACGAGGTCTCCTTCTAAGCCTTTTCTATCTCGGCCTGAAGAGTTGGGAGATCCTTAAGAGCCTCGTCTTGTTGCTCACTAAGAACCCTATACATGTCCTTCATTTGGATCTGCTATTTCAGATCGAACTCGAGCTGGCTGATTTCCAAGCGAGACCGGAGGAATCTTTCATGATGAAGCGCTGAAGCCTAAAAAACAATAAAGTCACTAGAATATGAGGAGGAACAATCCGCAAAGGATGCAAAAGATAGACGTCTTACCTGGTTCAATGCCTGTTATGCCTCGTTGAAAAGGCTCGATGTTCATACTTTGTTCATCTTTGCCTGGTCCTACTCGATCACCAAGAAATGAAGGTAGATGGTGATGCCCACCGAAGCGGACATCGGCAAGGCATTTGTTGGGATAGTAAGAACGGCCATTCTTTTACGGTCGGGATCCACACTCAGAGTAGGGAACTGCTCTACTAGTTTAGGGCTCGAGCTTGGCTTGCCCGCTCCCGATGGCACATCCTTTTTTGGCTAGGTGGCCAATAACGGAGAAGTCTTCCAATGAGGCCATGTCCATGCCGTCGAAAAACGTGTTGAGGGAATCATCTGGTCCTGACACCATTTCATTTGATTTCTCTCTGTCATCTTAAGCCTCTTCGAGCATGGACTCAGTATAGGATAGCGTCTCTGTGATGTTAATGACACTAGCTACCTCCTTTGTGGCAGGAGCCACTTCTCGGGAGACCGTGGCCTCCGACTCTCCCTCAGTTTCCCAAGCTAGAGGAGGATTGACCTCTTGATCACCTTTCTCGGTTGCCGGCTACTCCCCCCTGTTTAGAGATGACTCATGAGTAATGAACTCAGGGTCGTCGTGGTTGGGATAATCCCTGAGCCAGTAGAGGGAATCAGAGTCCAGTACCCTTGACTTAGTGCTCATTTTGTTGCTTTTCTCGACCCGAATGGCCATCCTCTTCTTCTTCACCTCGGCATCTGGGGAGCCCGAGAACTTCCTCTTCTTCTTCTTTTTCTCCTCCTTTGCGGCAGCCCCGGGCTATCCCAAAGTGGAGTGTTCGGTGAGCGAGGAAAGATCCTTGTCCACATCCAACGGCCTGAGCTCAGTGGTCTTGGGCAAACCTGTTAGAAGGAAGAAGACTTAGCGAAATATAAGCCAAGTGTATGACTGTAATCATTCAAGAGAAAGCTTCACCATGGGAACAAGCCTCCCACTTGCCCTTCAAGAGCTTGCGCCATATGCGCTCGAAGTAGGATATCTGTTTGCAGATACCCTCGATCCACTCCTTGAAGCAAGGACCTGCATTAGGAACCTAGGCAACTGCTGCACAACGATAAACACAGGCAATTAGAAAAAGAATAAAAGGGAATGACAAATACTAGAGAAGGAAAAGACGTACGGTATGCGTTCTATTTTTCGGAGGATGGTAAAAATTCAGAGGGGATGAGGTATTTCATTTTCCCCCGAATGAACCTCCCCTGCCAACCTTGATCTCGATCCTCATCAATGCTCGAGAACGGAGTCTTGCTTGCTCGGCAAACGAGGTTGATCAACCCCCTCAAAATATTTGGGGACTGTAGACAGAGCAGATGGTCGAGGGTGAACCGAGGTGCTTCGGTGTCGCTTACAAAATTTTGGAGGAGGATTACGATCCTTCAAAAGGATGGGTGAATCTGCCCAAGGTAGACCTTGCACCTTTTGCAGAAGTCGAGGACTACGGAGTCCACCGGGGCGAGCGTGAAGGGGTAAGTGTATCCCTTCCAGGGACGACCACCTCTTTTCCCTCCCAGTTACAATCTACCCGAACTATGGGTAGTGTCTCCTCAGTTACGGAGCATATGTACCTCCATGTTCCCTCGCCTAGGTCCTGTTGATTGGAGGCCTTCTCAGCGTTGAAGTTATTCTCGATAGAGCATCCCCTGGGCACGAAGCTCTTCAAGGGAGGCTCCAAGGCCATCTCAAGAATGGCCACCTCGGCATCTATGGTTGGGTTGAAAGATTAATGGGTTGTTTGTTGAGGTACGGATTTGGAGGCTTTTGCCATCGGGTTCTGGAAAATATGAAGGTTTGAAGAAAAAATATGAAGATTTGAAGAAGTGATGAAGATATAAAGGTATGGGTTGAAGATTCAAAAAGAATGAATAAAGATTGAGGATGAAGATATGAAGATCTAAGGATCAATGTATGAAGATCTAAAGAAGTTAAAGGTAAGTAGAGAATTCAGGGGGTAAATCAAAGAGCTCTGGAATCGGAACTATAGAAATGAAGAAGGGTTCGGAGCTGTTATTGAGGAAGGACAATCAATGTGCGACGTTTCACGTTCGAGGATAGTCAAATGGTAGTTGACACGTGTTCGAAGTCAGAATGGCGTGACTGATGGGATGTTTTGTTTACCCGTCATCTCGGTTATGATGTACAAAGGAAGGAATCAGGGTTCATTTATCGCTTTTCGTTATTTCAATAAATATCCACCCTCCAAAAAACAAGTGGACTATCTGTGTACGTGTAAAATCGGGGGAAATGTCTATCCTGATTCCCCGATGAGAGAACGAAGGGGGAGCACGGATTCACGAGATTTTAATCGAAGGAAGAAATCCAATGTATCGAGACCTGGGAAGAGTGAACGATATCCAACATCAGACACGGTAAAGCAACACACCTGGGGCCGAGTATAACTTATAGACCTCGGAAGTTGCAGTGGACAGTTATGCACGATAGATAGAGCGACGTAATAATCGCCCTCAACTAGATATTACAGCGTGAATCTCGTTCAGAATCGATTATGGATCAACAAGTACCGGGAAACGAAGATTTTTACCTCTTTTAGACTTGTACTAGAACTGAAATTCTCCTACTATATAAAGGAGAAAATTTTCTTTGATTTGACACATTGTAACTGTGACGACCCAAAGGGTCATCACTTGTTTTCTTATCCATTATGTGCTTCCGAGGCCTTGAAAAACTTATTTAGAGTCGCCTCAATTTGCGTGCATAGTCCGGGCGCGTAGCCGGAAAGCTTAAATATGAAATTTTGTGAACAATGCTAAGTTTTGATATTAAAATGAATAAGTTTGACTTTGGTCAACATTTTGGGCAAACGGAACCGGACCCGTGATTTAACGGTCCTGGAGGGTCCGTATGAAAATATGGGACGTGGGCGTATGTTCGGAATCGAATTCCGAGGTCCCAAGCCCGAGAAATGAATTTTTAAGTAAAAATTGTTTTCTGATAATGTTAAAGGAAATTGGAAAAGAAATTTCATTAGAAAGCAATGGTATCGGGGTCGTATTTAGGTTTCGGCGCCCGGTACAGGTCTTATATATATTTTAAGTTCTTCCTGTAAAATTTGGTTGAAATAAGACGTCGTTTGATGTGTTTCGGACTTAAATTTCTAAATTAGAAACTTGATGAAGTTTGAGAAAAAACATTCTTGATTTTGAGGTTTGATTCATTGATTTTGAGGTTATTTAGGCGATTTGATCACACGGATAAGTTCGTATAATGTTGTTGAGTTAGTGCATGTGTTTGGTTAGGAGCCCCGAGGGCTTGGGAGTGTTTCAGAATGGTTTTTGGCTTTAGAAGTGTTGCAGATTTTCTGCTGTTGTGCCAAGGGATTTTGTTCTTCGCGTTCGTGTGGTTTCACTCGCAAACGCGTAAGGCAAAAATTGCAGGTGCCCAGTTTCTTCTTCGCGAACGCGGAGGTTGAGACGCGAACGCGAAGCTCAGGGGGGAGACCCTTCGCGAACATGTAGGGTTCAGGGGAGGGGCCACTAGTTTGTTCTACTCGAACGCGGCCACTGGCCCACAAACGCGAGGGCTCGAGGTGCTAAAGCACCGCGAACGCGAGCCTAGTGTTGCAAACACGAAGATCTTCAGACCTGACTCATCACGAACGAGTTGAGCTTATCGCGAACGCGAAGAAGGATTTTGCCCATTTATTTTAAAGTCCCAAAACAGAACCCATTACGGGATTTTACCAAAATTTCTTAAACTCTTTCTTCTCCAAAGTTCTAGGGCGACCTTTGAAGCATCCTTTCACCATAAACTCTTGGATTAGTAATCTTTAACTTATTTCCTTCCATTTTCATCAACATCTATTGAATTTATAGGCCTAAAACATGTAACTAAGGGTAGAAATTAGGGAATTGGGTAGAGTTAGGGCTTTTTAATTAATTGTGATTTAGACCTCATTTTGGGGTCGAATTCTAGAAATAATTATATATTTGGGCTCGTGGATGAATGGGTTATCAGATTTTGGTTCGAACCTAGTATTTCGACCAAGCGGGCCCGGGGTCGATTTTTGAGATTTTGGGAAGAATACTTGGGAAGCTATAATTAGGCATTGGATTCGAATTGTTTAGCATTTACTGATGTTATGAAGTCATTTGTGTATAGATACAATCGATTTATAGCCGAATTAGATAGGAAAAACGATAATTGAGGATTGAATTAGTCGTGGAAGTTTGAGGTAAGTGTTTGGTCTAACCTTAGCTTGAGGGATTAGGAGTTGAGTCCTATTTGCTATGTGATAATTATTGAGTACGACGTACAGGCATGGTGACGAGTATCTATACGTTGGTGTCTAATATGATCGTGAGTCTTTATGTGTTGAATATCCTAATTTTGTTGTGCCTTTCATGCCTTAGTGATGATTTCTTTATGTTGTAAAAAGCTTGTAAAAGAAATTATGACCTTTGAACTTTGAGGAGCATTGGCTCGAGTTATATTACAAAGTGTGAAAGTATATGAGATGATTGAACCCTTTGGAGCATTGGCTCAAATGGTAAAGTGAGTTATGAAGTAACAGTGAAAGAAAGAGAAAGAGTTATTAAATTGTTCCCTTGCCGGGATGTTTGTTGCTTTGTTGATTATCTCCCTTGCCGGGATGCTGAGATTATTGATATTGTTCCCTTGCCGGGATTTAACTGTTTAATTGTGTCCCCTTTCCGGGATTTCCATTGTTATTTGTTTACTCCCTTTCCCCTTTGTTTGTGATTGTTGTTTGGGTGAGGAAGAGCGTTAACGCACGAAGGATGATATCGTGCATTGTTTTTTTTATGGTGAGGAAAGAGTGTAAAGCACGAAGGGTGATATCGTGCTGTACGATGTGCCATTCCGTACAGATTATCATTGACTATATGGTGAGGAAGGAGAGTAAAAGCACGAAGGGTGATGTCGTGCACACTTTTGTTATAAAATATTGTTTGGTGAGGACGAGAGTAAAAGCATGAAGGGTGATGCCGTGCACGCTGTTATTATATGATTGATTTGGTGAGAACGAGAGTAAAAGCACGAAGGGTGATGCCGTGCAAATTGTTGATTTCTGATTCTTGTGATATTCTAGTTATGTTGTTACTTTCCTTACTTGATGCTTTCTATTCGGAACCGTTATCCCCTCCCCCCACAGCATGTTTATCCCTTCCCACATTTACTGGTTATTTCTGCATTTTCCTTTCCGCTGTATATATTTAAATTGCACATGTTTATTTAGTAGTCTGGTCCTAGCCTCATCACTACTTCGCTGAGGTTAGGCTAGACACTTACCAGCACATGGGGTCGGTTGTGCTAATACTACACTTTGTACTGTATGCATATCCCGAAGCAGCTTACGGACAGTAGTTGGAGGGCTTCCTTCAGTCCACCCGGAGACCCAAGGTAGACTGTAGGCGTTCGCGGGCCCTGGCGTCTCCCTCTATCTCTATTCCCTGTTTCATTTTCTTTCGTTCAGAAACAGTTTATTGTATTTTCTTTAGGCCTTGTTTGTAGTGACTCTTAGACAGTCTGTGACACTATGACACCATATTTTGGGTATTGAGGTTTTGAAATGAGTAATAGACGTAGTCTTGAGTTATAAAAATTGTTGACTTCCGCTTAATTATTTAATTTCGTTGTTTTCGTGTTATCGCTGGTAACTGATAAAAAAAAGTGATTTGTTAATGAAAAAGGTAGTTAAGGGTTGGTTTGCCTAGCTCTCATTAGTAGGCGCCATCACGACTCCCGAGGGTGGAAAATCTGGGTCGTGACAGTAACACACAATTCAAAGTAATAAAAGTTTATTTTTGCCTTTTTAGCTATTGTTAAAGACTTTGCTCATTTGTTCAGTTCTTCGTTCATGACTGCCGAGGGTCCAATCGAGTACGACGAGGTCACTGTTCAATCTAAGATAAGGCTTGGTCATAACAGTGCGATTGATTTGATCGTTTATTTCGTCTTTAATTCATTTATCTGTTATTCTTAATTATTAGTGTTGAGTTAAACCACGTATGCTTTAAACCGCGTACAAATTTAATCGTTATCCAATTTTGGGGTAAACATGAAGATTACAAAATGTGCAGAAATCTTGAAAGACAATATACAAATGAGTGAACAAGTATAAGAAAAAGAATGAGATTTTTGCACTTCAAAAATTAAACCCGGCTCGTTTCTCGGTCACAAGCTCTTGGCAATGAGACGGGTTGAAGCCTATGCAGGTCATGATGAATGGCTGGTTATAACAGTTTTTCAAAAACTTCAGAGGCCGGCAGGGCAGATCGCGAGTTAAAATGGCTTAGAATTTTATCTTCTGTAGGAGGATTTTTCAGAGTTGCTCTGCGTTTCTAACACGGACAGGATAATCATTTTGCTACATAAGGAGTTCCTCATAAGTTCCTCTTTCTTTTCAGAAAATCTATTTACTTGTGCAATTCTAGACTGAGTTATGCAGGCATTTTTTTTTTCTACTTGTGCAAATTCTAGACTGAGTTAAAAGGATTTTTCTCAATTTTCAAAGGAAAGAATAAGATTCGAACAGTTTAACATGCACCATATTTTGTTCTTACTAGTTTTAGGGTATGCATTTTGTACATTCCTTGGAATTTACATCTTAACCATTTTGGCTTTTAATATCATAACATAAGTGACTTTATCCTATTTTGTGATTTATTTCACCACCAATGCTCTTCTTTTAGAAATAAATTTATGCATATCTTGAGAGATGTGTTAATGTAACATAAATTTTACTTAATGAAGTTAAAACAAAATTGAATTGGATTTCTTTTGTTAATTGATTAATTCAAATACTTAATTATGTGTTCTCAACATTAAAGAAAATTATTTATTTTTATTGATTCAAATTCTTAATATATATTAGTCCATTCCAAACTTTAAACATTTAACTGCAATTATAATTGTATTCAGTAAGAATTCTATTTTCAAAGGATAAAATATTGATGAACAGCTCAGTTTTAAATCCTTTTATCTATGGAACCGTTAGTGTTATTGATTTTTGTGTGTTGAATATTTTCTTTTGTTTTGTTCTAAGTGTTGAGTGTAATTACCAATCATTATACATAAAATGAATGAAAAAAAAATATTATTTTACTAGGAAAAGTGTATTATAGTTCAATACATATAGAGAGCCCTTTAAAAAGAAAAAAAGAAAAGAAAAAGGGAACGTGAGAGATAACCTCTCTAATTCATACTTCCCAATTTTATCTCCGCGAACCTTTTGGTCCAAAGGTTCCTATATGAATATGAACCGTTGATGAAAGTTAAATATAAGAAAAATTTATGGAAGATATTATAGTTACGTAACATAGTTTAAATAAGGAAAAAAAATGAAGAACAAAAATTTGAGTTGATTTCAAAGTACTAAATATTAAAAAAGGAACTTAAATTACTATTTTGTTCAATATAAAATTCATTTTAAAAATAAAAGAGGCGAATGATATTACACTATGCTTTCATGCTTTTATTATAGTATAAATTGATCAATGTGAAATTCTTTAAGTTGATCTTATTACGTATGTCGTCTTTAGACCATTGACAAACTCAGGACCCACTCCTGTCTATGTCCAACATCGCAACTCCTCTGTTGATGCCTGATTGCCCATACAACTTTAAAAAAGAATAGCAATAAAGAAATTAAAACTTGTTATAAAATAAAAGCAATGCAGTAAAATGTAAACAAGAAGAGATAAAGAGAATGGAGAAGTGTTTTCTTCTTTCACTTTGGTGTAATTTTTCATTGCAATTACATGGTCTTTTATAGGCATAAAAAGTAAAGATGATGGACATAAAATAGGAAATTTAATCTTTAAGTTATTCACAACATGGACATTCAATGTAGCATCCAATGTAGTATCCAATGTAGTATCCAATGTACAAACTATTCATAACACTCCCCCTTGGATGTCCATGTAAGATAATGTGTCTCATTAAAAACTTACAAAAAAATATATTGGGATGTGCATAGTTATTTATAATATGCATTGTTTGTTGCCTCATTAAAAACCTTACCAGGAAAACCCAGTGGGACAAAACCTTGGTTAAGGAAAAGAGTGCAGCGTGTAGTTACTCCCCCTGATAAAAAATCACTTAATGTCTCGAAGACGACGCATTCCAATCTTATATATCAGATTTTCAAATATTGAGGTTGGTAATGCCTTAGTGAACAGATCAGCCAAATTATCACTTGAATGAACTTGTTGTACATCTATTTCACCATTCTTCTGAAGATCATGAGTGAAAAAGAATTTCGGTGAAATGTGTTTTGTTCTATCTCTTTTGATATATCCTCCTTTCAATTGAGCTATGCATGCAGCATTGTCTTCAGACAATATTGTTGGAATATTCTCTTTCGAAAAAAGACCACATGTTTGCTGAATGTGTTGAGTTATAGATCTTAACCAAACGCATTCTCGACTTGCTTCGTGAATGGATATTATCTCTGCATGATTTGAAGAAGTAGCAACCATAGTTTGTTTTGTCGAACGCCATGATATGGTTGTACCTCCACTTGTAAATAAATAGCCTGTCTGAGATCGACATTTGTGTGGATCAGACAAATATCCTGCATCTGCATAACCAATCAATGATGGTTTGGATTCATTTGAATAAAATAAACCCATATCAATGGTCCCTTGGAGGTATCTGAATATATGTTTAATACCATTCCAGTGTCTTTGTGTTGGCGAAGTACTTAATCTTGCCAATAAGCTTACTGAGGAAGCTATATCTGGTCGGGAATTATTGGCAAGATACATTAATGCCCCAATTGCACTAAGATATGGTACTTCGGCACCAAGAAGCTCTTCATCATTTTTATGAGGTCGGAATGGATCTTTCTTTATATCAAGTGATCTCACAACCATCGGGGTACTCAATGGATGTGCTTTATCCATATAGAATCGCTTTAAAATCTTTTCGGTGTATGTCGATTGATGGACAAATATTCCATCTTTCATATACTCAATTTGTAGACCAAGATAAAATTTTGTCTTTCCAAGATCTTTCATTTCAAATTCTTTCTTCAAACAGTCTACTGTTTTTGGAAGCTCCCCAGGAGTTCCAATGATATTTAAATCATTAACATACATGGCGATTATAACAAATTCAGATCCAGACCTTTTTATAAAGACACAGGGACAAATTGGATCATTCTTGTACCCTTCTTTCAACAGGTATTCACTCAGGCGATTGTACCACATACGTCCTGATTGTTTCAATCCGTATAAAGATTTCTGAAGCTTTATTGAACAAGTTTCTCGAAAATTTTTATATGCTTCTGGCACTTTAAATCCCTCAGGCACTTTTATAAAAATTTTGTTGTCTAATGATCCATACAAATAGGCTGTAACAACATCCATTAGATGCATATCAAGTTTTTCTTGTACTGCCATATTTATGAGATACCTGAAGGCGATAGCATCCATTACAGTAGAATATGTCTCCATATAATCAATTCCAGGTCTTTGGGAAAACCCTTGTGCCACAAGTCGTACTTTATATCTAACGACTTGATTTTTATCATTTCGTTTTCGCACAAAAACTCATTTATACCCTACTGGCTTTATGCCTTCAAGTGTTCGAACTATGGGTCCGAAGACTTCACATTTTCCAAGTGAAATTAACTCTGCCTGGATAGCGTCTTTCCATTTTGGCCAATCATTTCTCTGTCTATATTCATTGACAGATTTTGGTTCAAGATCCTCATCTTGTTGCATTATTTCAACAGCAACATTATAAGCAAAAATGTTATCGATAACAATATTATTTCGGTTCCATCTTTTCCCGGTTGAGACGTAACTTATTGATATCTCTTCATTTTCATTATTTTTAGGTACCTGGACCTCCCCTAAGGTCTTATCATTTGTTACGTCTTGGGGCTCTTCTTGAGCCACTACCTCTGTGTTATGTTCACTTTGATCACTTTCTCTTTTTCTTCTTCGAGGATTTTTATCTTTAGAACCGATTGGTCTACCACGTTTCAAGCATGGCTTAGACTCATTTGCTTTAATTAATTGTTCTGTCGGGATATCAACTCGAATTGGGGCATTAGCAGCTGGAATATGTGACTTAGTCACCCTTGGTAGGTTAGTGAATGCATCTGGCAATTGATTTGTAATATTTTGTAAATGAATAATCTTTTGAACCTCTTGTTCACATTGATTTGTTCGAGCATCTAAATGAGCCAGTGATAATGCATTCCAATCTATCTTCTTTTTCAGTTGCTTATTTTCTCCCCCTAATGTTGGATATACTGATTCATTAAAATGGCAATCAGAAAATCTTGCCGTAAATAAATCTCCAGTCATCGGCTCTAGATATTTTATAATAGAAGAAGATTCATATCCAACATATATCCCCAACCTTCTTTGAGGACCCATCTTTGTGCGTTGTGGTGGAGCAATTGGAACATATATCGCACAACCAAAGATCCTAAGATGGGAAATATTTGGCTCCTGACCAAAAGTCAATTGCAATGGGGAGACTTTATGATAACTTGTGGGCCTTATCCGCACAAGTGTTGCTGCGTGCAAAATAGCATGACCCCATACTGAAATGGGAAGTTTTGTTCTCATAAGCATTGGTCTAGCAATTAATTGGAGGCGTTTGATCTATGATTCTGCTAGACCATTTTGTGTATGAACATGAGCAACCGGATGCTCAATTGTTATCCCAGTTGAAATACAATAATCATTAAAGGCTTGGGATGTAAACTCACCGGCATTATCAAGACGAATTGTCTTAATTGCATAATATGGAAATTGTGCTCTTAGCTTTATTATTTGAGCCAACAATCTTCGCAAATGTCATATTGCGAGTTGATAGTAAGCACACATGTGACAATCTTGTAGATGCATCTACCAAAACCATATAATATTTGAATGGTCCACATGGAGGGTGAATGGGCCCACATATATCACCCTGTATACGTTCCAGAAATGTAGGGGATTCCATCCTAACTTTAATAGTTTATGGTCTAATAATTAATTTTCCTTGAGAACACGCAGCACAAGAGAATTCCTTAAATTGAAGAATCTTCTGATTCTTCATTGCATGTCCATGTGAATTCTCAATTATTTTACGCATCATATTAGAACAAGGATGGCCCAACTGGTCATGCCAAATAATAAAATTATCTTGATTAGTAAACTTCTCGTTTACTACGGCATGTGGTTCAATCCTGCTAATACTTGTGTAGTATAAGCCGGAGGAAAGAGCATGTAATATTTCAAGCACATATTTCTTACCGGGACATTATTTTAGTAATATAAAGATATTCAATTTTTTCATCATTTGTAGTCTCAATATGATAGCCATTTTGGGGAATATCTTTGAAACTTAATAAGTTTCTTTGAGATTTACTACAATATAGTGTTTCATCAATAGCCAAATTTGTTCCTCCTGGTAGTAATAAATTGACTCTTTCAGAACCTTCAATTAATCTTGTACTACCAGATATTGTATTAACATTCGCTTCTTTCATTACCAAATAAGAGAAATATCTCTTATCTTTTAAAATAGTGTGTGTTGTAGCACTATTCAGAAGACATATATCATCTTTATTAATCTTGAGTCCAACTGAAGACTGAAGAATTTTCATATTCTTCATAAAAAAGACAAATAATACATCATAAGAAATATGAAAGACAAGCAGGAAAAAAACATTAAGAAATACATTAGAAATGTAGAAACTAGCAACACATGATGCATTAGGAAAATACACTCAAGAAAAATAAACTAGTTGCAAACATAAACATAACAACTTTTATAGCTTCATTCCCCAGTAAGATGATTAGTTCTTCAGTCAATATCCTCAAAGAAGTCCCCAACTTCTAAATGAGTAATATTTGTTAGGCCTTCAAAATCATCATCTTTATATGCAAGATGTGCCTTAGAATCATATTTATTTGAGGGACCTGCTTCATCATCATTATTTTGAAAGGTCAAGTGTGCCTCCACATTATTTTCTTTTTTCTTGAGGGAGGCTTGATAAAGTTTGACAAAATGTTCTGGCGTACGACAAATGCGTGCCCAATGACCTCTCATACCACATCAGTGACACATACTAGCTTTACCTTTTGAATGATTAATTTGAGAACCCTTATTGTTCTCCAATTTATTTCCACTATAATGACGATAATTGTTTCGCCCCCTGCCACGTCCACGTTTACGACCATGTCCACGACCATGGTAATTATTTTGTTTTCTTTCAAACTTATCATATGTTGCTACAGCATTCACTTCCGGAAATGGAGCTGACCCAGTGGGGCGGGCTTCATGATTTTTCATTAATAGAGTATTATTCTGCTCAGCCACAAGTAGGCATGTGATTAACTCAGAATATTTCTTAAAACCTTTTTCATGGTATTGTTGTTGTAGCACCACATTTGAAGCGTGAAAAGTAGAAAATGTTTTTTCTAATAAGTCCTCATATGTGATAGTGTCTCCACATAATTTTAATAGAGAACTTACTTTAAAGATAACAGAATTATACTCACTTACGGTTTTAAAGTATTGCAACCTTAAATGTATCCATTCATACCGAGCTTTCGGTAATACCGTAAGTTTTAGGTGGTCATATCGATCCTTCAAATTAATCCATAATTCAAGTGGATCTTTTACGGTTAAATTCAGTTTTTAACCCTTCATGTAGATGATGACAAAGGAAAATCATGGCCTTCGCTTTATCCTGATTTGATGCTTCATTTCCTTGTATAATAGTATTTCCAAGACCTTTAGCGTCAAGGTGAATTTCAGCATCAAGAACCCATAATAAATAGTTCCTCCCGGTGATGTCAAGTGCCACAAATTCTAGTTTTGATAAATTTGACATAGTGAAAACTATCATAAAAGATGAATAAGTTAGAGAAATAGTTATAATAATAAACAATTAATGAAAACAAAACGATTAAGGTAAAAGAAATGAAAATAGAGCTATATCATGTTAACAATCTACTATTTCATTTTATTCTTGCCATAAAGTAGAAATTACATACTTGTTTCATTTCACTTTATATTATTGATATATATGTGTTAATAGAACTGAACGTGACTAACATTATTTATGTGTTCCAATAAATATAAAGTAATTAAACTATAAAAGTATTGCTTGTCAATTTATTTCTCACAGTTCTTCAAAATGCCTTAAAGATATGTTTTGATTTAGGGAGTCCATGAATATTATAAGTATGACATTAGTGCATAGCTAGTTTGATGACTTTGAGGTCCTCTAAGAGTTGAGTATGACAATGAGCATATGACATGTACTGCCATAAATAAAATGATTATAATGATACATACCTTAATAAAATATGGCTCAACTTAGCGGGAGTTAAGAATAAAATTAGAGCTTCGTGCTGATAACGTGTTATAAAATAAAAGCAATGCAGTAAAATATAAACAAGAAGAGATAGAGAGAATGGAGAAGTGTTTTCTTCTTTCACTTTGGTGTAATTTTTCATTGCAATTACATGGCCTTTTATAGGCATAAAAAGTAAAAGATGATGGACATAAAATAGGAAATTTAATCTTTAAGTTATTCACAACATAGGCATCCAATGTAGCATCTAATGTAGTATCCAATGTAGTATCCAAAGTAATATCCAATGTACAAACTATTCATAACAAAACTATCTTTTTCCTGGAACTTCAAAACAGACGCAACTCATAGTTTTGACTAAAAGTAAGTTAGACAACTTAGACCACGAAAGAACACAATCTATTTCAAATGTGAGAATTGCATTATCAAAGACCAACCCTTCTCAAAGTTCGATTTCAATATTAGCAAAGGGGCTTTAGTAAAGTAATTATTTTTAAAGTTGAAGAAAACCAATGTACAGAATTTGCCTACTACTGCTTTTTCCTGATCACAACTACAATCTGCTGTCCGAACTGTATACTCAAATGAAGCAATGTCAGAGATTCTTCTTCTAAGAGTTGGTATAACAAAAACAACAACACACCCAATATAATCCCACAGGTGAGGTCTGGAGTGAGTAGTGAATACGTAAATCTTAATTATCCCTACCTGAAGAGGTAGAGAGGTTGTTTCCGATAGACCTTCGGCTCTAGAAAATGTGGACAGGAAGAATAGGAGAGAAGAAGAGGAGGAAGGGGGGGGGGGGGGGTGAAGGCGATACACAAAGAAGAGAAAAAGTAACATCAAATAGTAACCATCAGGGAGCAACAATATCCAGCAAAAGGGGAGTAAAAGTAGCATCAAATAGTAACACTCACGGAGCAACAATCCTAGTAGCAATTTACAAAAATAAAGGACGTGGTTGCAAAGTACTAGATACAATAACAAACTAGAAGGAAGTAACTTTCAACCCACAACAAAAATATTACTAGTACTACTGGTGAACCTATGAAAAACTCGCAACTACCTGTCAACCTACCAACTTAATCCTCGACCTCCACACCTTCATATCACTAGTCATGTCCTCGGTTAGGTGAAGCACCAACATGTCCTGCTTAATCACCTCTCCCCAATACTTATTAGGCCTACCCCTGCCCTTCCTCAAGCCCGCCATGGTCAACCTCTCACACCTCTTGATCGGGGCATCTATATCTCTCCTCTTCACATACCCAAACCATCGCAGCCTCGATTCCCGTAACTTGGCTTCCACGGATGCCACTCCCACCCTGTCCCTAATAACTTCATTCATGATCTTGTCTTTCCTGGTATGACCACAAATCCATCTCAACATTCTCATTTCTGCTATGCTCATCTTTTGGATATGGGACTTCTTGACAGGCCAATACTCAGCTCCATATAACATAGCCGGTCTAACTACCACCCTGTAGACTTTGCCCTTAAGTCTAGGCGGTACATTCTTATCACATAAAATCCTCAAAGCTAGCCTCAATCTCATCCAACCAACTCTAATACGGTGAGTAACATCCTCGTCAATTTCCCATTGCCTTGGATTGTAGACCCAAGATACTTGAAACTATATCTTGTGGGAATGACTTGCGTATCAATCTTTACTTCTACTTCTTCTTCATGTATCTCATCACTGAACTTGCACTCCAAGTATTCAGTTTTCGACCTACTCAACTTGAAACCTTTGGATTCCAGCGTCTGTCTCCAAACTTCAAACCTAGCATAACACCACCTCGTGTCTCGTCAATTAGTACTATGTCATCAGCAAATAACATGCACCATGACACCCTCCCTTGTATGTATCGTGTCAGGATATCCAACGCTAGGGCAAACAAAAAGGGACTAAGGGCTAATCCCTAATGCAACTATATCTTTACTGGGGAATGTTCCGAGTCTCCTCCTGCAATACTCACCCGAGTCTTAGCTCCTTCGTACATGTCCTTAATCACCCTAATGTATGCTAACGGGACTCCGCTAACCTCCAAACATCTAGCACCACACTCGGGACTTTGTCACAAGCCTTCTCAAGGTCAGTGAACACCATGTGCAAGTCCTTTTTCCTCTCCCTATACTGCTCCACCAATCTTCACACAAGGTGAATGGCTTCTGTGGTTGACCGTCCCAACATAAATCCAAACTGGTTCTCGGATATAGATACGCATGTCCTCGCTCTCTTCTCCACCACCCTCTCCCAGACCTTAATAGTGTGACTCAGTAGCTTGATACCCCTATAGTACCTGAACTAAAATAGTGGTTCAATGAGGTTCTGAATGTGGACTTTTCGACAGGATGATTCAGCTTCCAGCTCTAGCATCAAGTCTCACAAGTGTGACAAGAGCACACGACCTCCATCCCATTGGTTGTCTCAATTTGAGTGGGTATGGAGTTTTGAGAGAAGTGGAAAAACTAATTTTTTTAGTTTTGAAAATCTTAATAGTTGTATTAAGATGTCACTAACGAATGCTGCAAAAATATGTACATCAGTTTCTCAAAGAGCAAAGACAAATTCTATTTCTATTCTATTACTGTTGGGGAACATATGAACAGTTTTTTAAAGAGAAAAGAGCCCAAAACCAAAGATAACAACTACTTTTCGCCTTCAAGCCCATCCCTTTCTGAAACTTGAGCTAATTTCTATCATGCTATCATCTGGACATTATTAACTTCACCAAATCCAGTATCCGAACATAGTGAAAAAATAGAGAAGATTCTTTGCCCTCAAGCCCATCCCTGCTCACCCTATTGCTTCCTGTAAGATTGTTGCACGGGCTTCCACCAATTACTAGATCAAACCTTCCATATGAATCTATGAGCCGCTCCAAGCAATCTCCATCCAGCTGCTGCACATCGTCAAACTCTATAAGATTCCCTCTCTGGTTAGTCTGCTCCCACCAGCTTCTCATAATATTTCTGTTGACTTCACATATTTCCACGGAAATCACATTCTTCAATCGAATACCGAGACGGTAAAGAGCAACTTCAGCACCGCCAATTCCAGAGAAGAGTGATAAGACGTTGATACCATCTGGAAACTTTTCTTTCAACACCGACAAATGGTATGCCACTGTATCAATCTATAAAAATATTGTAACAAGAAAAGAAACTAAATAAATCAACTGACAAGTTTCTTCAATACATTTTGCAAACACAAGATTATGGCGAAATGAGGAGGGGCGGAAGGAAACAAAACTTGGATATATATAAAGCAAAAATCAGAAGAAAGAGAGTTAAGCTTAGCTAACCTGGAACGAGTTACCAAGCGACTTGTATCTATCGGTCCTACTTATACCCCTGGTATGGTTCTTTGGAAACCCTAATAGCATTTCAACTTCATCAGGCTCCAAAGGAGCAACTTTGTTTCTCCCAACCCATACCAAATTCCACTTCCGACATTCATCAAGAACATACTTCTGCACTCTCATAGGTGGCTCACCATCAAAGTCCTCCATAGCTTTCCTGATTCTATCAGTCAATCTTGCACTTGCAATGGATGTTTGCAAACAATTTAACTGTGTTCGTGTATCCCAAGATGGCCACCATTTCTTTGTCAGGGGAAATGCTTCATGAATGGTACATGGGGGAAGTGGAAGCAAAGGAAATCTATTTTCAACGGGCAGATTATGAACATATCCCCTTTTTCTTGCAGTGGCACAAAAATATTTTGAGTCAACAAACTCAGGCTCAATATCATACAAGAATCTGGAAATGGTGTCCCACACACCCTTCGGAGCTAGAGCAACGTTTTCATAATAGAAAAATGGGGGCCCAATAGCTTGCTCCGGAAGAGTTCTTTTGACCATTGATGAAACTGATTCGGTAGGAATACCGTATCCAATCATATGTTTTGGCAATCGAATTGTCTCTTCATCACAAATCACCCTTTGCTTTTTCCTTTTGCGTAATTCATTATACAACGTCCTCTTCATGGATCCACCACTACCATTCAACATATGCTTTAGTTTTGGCTGTCATAATGGAAGGAATGCATCAGTTAATGAAAAATGATATTGCTAATTTGTAGTTACAAATGCAAACAAAGTAGAATAGACTATTAGTTCACATTAGTCCATTTCAAAATACTGCAACGGGAAAGCATACCTTTACATCTTCTGGCAGATAGGCATCTTCTTCTCTTGCCATTTGAGCAGCGTAGATGAAATCTGTCAATTCAACAAGCGAAGCTCCTGGACCTAGAAAGTTGTGAAGAGGACTATAATAATCTGGAAATGAATTCAAAAATAGGTGTTGCAATTCTGAAAAGATATTCAGGAACACCGCAGCGTCAATAAGCAGATTTTGTTCTAAATACAACAGCGTTGGCACAAAGTAGGCTAGGAACTCAACTAATTAGTAGCATCTACCTAGAACTTGCATGAGTAAGATTACTTCAGCCATGATAAAACATTAGCATAATTAATACATATCAAAGCCGAAACTAAATGTCTAATCCAATAGAAGGTTTAGATAAAATTAGCAATATAGAGGACAAAACATAATTTAATATACGCACCACATCTCTCCATTGCTATGGAAGCCTCCTCCACTGGGTATCCCATATTTACCAGCAGTTGCTCTTTTTCAGACAAAGAACTGCTCTCGTCTTTCAAGTAGCATTGTTTTGCAGAATTCTACCACACATTATAAAAGGAAAATGTTAGAAAAGCTTTACATAATTGTGCCCAGAAAACTCATAACAGGATTCAGGACCAGCAAATTTCTTAAATGGTAAAAGAAATATCAGTTGATGCATAAATAGAGCAAAATGTCCTTTAACCCCCAAAATTAGTGAGAAGCTAAAAATTAATGAGTCGCATTCATCCAACTTTCAGCACTATTGTCACAGATCACCATCTCCTCATTTCTAGAAATTACTTCCAAAACAAACAACTTCTCTGTACCCCAAATACCAGTAAAATAAAAAGAAGGAAATATCTTGTGTTTCCTCCAAGTGGAAGAGCCTGATCGATGACCGTCAAAGATAGATGCTGAAAACAGATACATTTAATTTTATTTGTAATTCTCCGCATATTTGTAAAACTAAACCACCTCATATTAATTATAAAATCTAGTAGGAGAAGAAGTCATGGGTGTTCAAAAATACATAAATAGCATGCTACAAAGATTAAAAAAAAGAAAAAAGAAACCAGATCGACTATTTTATATGCCATAGTAAGACACAAGACATTGAAAAGAAAAATGGAGAATGGTGTATGATTGAGGATAACATACTATAGTGTCCGAGTCTGAGGACCAACTATCTTCCTCATAATCATCATCCAGAAAGTTCTCGTTGTATTCAGAAGAGCTATCATCGGAACTAATGCGGGACTCCAGCTGAGAGCTAGTATTAGGCTGTTCTTCAGGAGAGTCTTCAAGGGCCTGCAACATCCGAAGACAAACAAAAAATATGATTAATACTGCAATTTATATGAACAAAGATCAACTTTTTCTATTTTTCGTTCGTAAAAGGGAGTTTTGCTTGTTTTAGAGGTCATTACTTGTGAAAAAAATTAAGGGACGGAAGGAAAATAGTAATGACAATGAGAGGCAGATAAAATTCATGCATGTTCTTAACATAATTCAAGCCTATCTGAGCTATACAGATAGGATAAAGGACAATTGTCATCATTCGTCGCACATTCAACACCTAGGAATCCCTGTGTTCACATGGCACAATCTCTTCAGGGGTTCTAATAGGTTTCACCATCTCCATTTAAGAAAAATCCTGATTCATCTAGACTTTACTCTGAACAAGTAAACGAGCTTCTCTTTCTAGACATCTTATGCAAGTGGTTGGTGAACAAGAATATCTTCATTCTCTCCGCCAGTTACCTTCTCTTATAAAATCTAAAATGAGCGGACATTACGCACCTTCAATGTCAAAAGAGCATCCAGCACCAAACCTTCATTTTCTCCTGTAATTCAAAATAACATAAATACCAGAGTTGGAAAAAAAGTTCAGTTGTATAAAGACTTGGCAAATTCAAATACCATTTTGCTCTATTGCTTTTGCAATAGATTCTTCACGAAATCCCATCACTACAAACTGCTGAATGAACTTGGACTTGGAGGATACTGATGATGAGCTTGCCTTCAGGTAAAAGAAGATCAAAAGAGACCATCAGCTGAGATGCAATGATTTTGCCCCCCCCCCCCCCCCCCGGGGGGGGGGGTGCGTGGTGGTTTATAAAAGATGCCCTCAACATGAAAGATCATTAGGTATCAATATAGGCTAAAAGCATTTACCTCCCCACCACAACTAATAGCGTGCTGTCCTGTAGTTCTTAAATCCGTGTATGAGGAAAATGTTGTGTCCTGTATTTCTTGTATTTCTAACTCATCTTCAGTATCCCAGTCAATGTTGTCATTGTCTTCTCCAGAAAGATTGTTGTCCTGCATGGGATTGAAGCAAGAAATACAAACAAAGAAGAAATGATTTTCCTCAATTTATCAAAAATATGAAGAAAGAACGACCATATACTTTCTTTTCTGATCTATATATAAGACCAGAAGGAAGTCAAAACAACTGTAAAATGTTAGAGAACCGAGAAACGAGATAATTTACCATTTCTCAAGGTAAGCCTGGAAAAGAACTCCAACTTGTTCAGCAAGAAGAATAATTTAGCACCCTACATAACACGAGAAGCTAAACGTGAATTACTGCCATTAAAGCTCCACAGAGCAATCATCAAAGAAAAAAGTTAGCCAGCAAATCTCACACAGAAAACTCAAACACAAAAGTTTCTTCATGTCCTGAAACAAAGGCAGGAGAGATAGCACTAAAGTTCATTCCTTTTGGACACAAAACATAACTTCCGTAGAATATATTGGATACCTTTTCTAATGAATTAACATTAAGACAAAATCAAAATTCCAATCTCATTCACTAAACCAAGGCCTATATTGAAAAGGAAACGAAGAGACTATGCTCCTAAATTTATTTTTTCGTTTGATCAAATGGCTTTGCTCCTGGACTTTCCTAACATCAAAGTTAAAGAAGAGAATGATAGCAGATTTTTGGACTCTTACTTTTACCCATCTGCGCGGACAAAGTTTTAAAATCCTTAACTACTTGTTAGACAAAAGGTTTTCAATAAAAGCAAATTCTTTAGGGAACCTTATTTCAATTGATTACCAACTTATGCGAGCAATGTATCCACCAAACAACCTTCACTCAAGTGCAATCCTGTTAGAAACTGTTATATTCCAACTCATCGTTCCGTTGGTCTTGGAAGAAGCACATGCACAAGTAAACTTTTAAGCCCTTTTTACCCACAAGAATTGACAGGAAACTGAAAGTAAGAAATCACCTCAGCACATACAAATAATTAAGTATATGCTTGTAATTTAGAGAAAAGGGGAGTAATGATTCGTGAGAAATTAGTTCTTTCTATGTCCTATCCAGAATTCAAGATACTACTACAACAGAATACATATTCTTAGTAGCTTCTAATGTTAAATATCTTTTCTCTCCTCTTCTACACAAGCAAGATAGCAAAACTTTGAGAACATCTGTAGATTTTTAAACATTCAATAATTTTCGCCAAGAAAACAAAACCGCTTTCACCAGCTTATCAATGTGCATCTATTACTGCAGACAGAAAAGTATATTATCCCTATCTACTTCAAAGTTTTATAGAAACCGAGTACATAGTACATCAAAATTGTCCGCTTCACTTGATGTCAAAGGCAAAAGCTTCCATTTTCTTTGCCTTGAAAAAATGCCCTGCACGTAACCTAAGTGATTTGCACATACCGAATGAAGGGAGAAACAACCAAAAGAAAATTCAAAAAAGCATGGATGGTTTAGTTCAATTTGTAGCTGTGTTGAAGACAAAAGCAATTGTTTAGTATCTCTTGTCTCAAAGTATTTTGGTTTCCCCAACTATGCTACAACTGAAATTCGAATAGATTCGTCTAGGATGTGAAAATTTTCAAAAGCTATTGACTGGAATAAAAACAATAGTTTACAAAGCAAGATTCATCTGAAAATTTTGAACTAGCATCTAACTGGACTAAGTGCAAACGACATTAGCAATTGTTAAACAATAACTTTACCACAAACCATCATTATATCAAACTAAACTGATTTTAGGTAGTTTCGTCCCCTGTGTACACCAAGAAATTCAGTATCCCACTAAAATTAGGTAGAAAGTGAGAAATCTTCAAAAATGTACGTCAGGCTATGTTGCTTGGACTCTCCAAAAGTATCTCCGGGTGCGTGTCAAATCCTCAAAAGCAGTTTATTTTTGGAGGACCCGACATGGGTGCGGCAGCATTTTGGAGAGCTTGTGCAACATAGATGACCGGTCATTTCCTTGTAATCAAATGGTGTATCCATTAACTTATTTGATTAAGATGCTAAATGGGTTATTTAATCCTACTCATTGTCCATCTTTATGGGGGATCAAGGGAGTGTTTTTATTTTGATTCTTTTTAGTCATTTGAGCATTCACCGTTTTGACTTTTTTTTTTTTATGGAGAGAGATTCGAACCCCTAGTATTTCTATAAATACTTCGGTTTTCCAGACCGACTCGTTCAACTGCTACATCCTCAAATCTGCATATCTATCCTTCTAAACAAGTAATTTCATCACAACCACACAGTAAATTTGCCAAAAACTGGCATTTTTTTTTATTTCTTGCCTCTACATTGTTTTACTTTAAGTTACATGCAGCAAAAGCATTCATTTTCTGTTATAAGGAAGAAGAAAAAAACCCTTTCTTTGTGCCATGTACTGTGTGGATACGATCATACACATTTCTAGTGACCTAGCTAGAGGAATAATCACAATAATTTTCCATTGCATGTGGAAAAAGAAGAAATTACTACTAATA